>NC_138297.1:76887500-76902500 GCF_965601325.2 Salmo salar
GCTCCACTCTGAAGAGAGAGTGACCCCTCAGGGACAGGTTATAAAGCTCCACTCTGGACCCCTCAGGGACAGGTTAATAAAGCTCCACTCTGGACCCCTCAGGGACAGGTTAATAAAGCTCCACTCTGAAGAGAGTGACCCCTCAGGGACAGGTTAATAAAGCTCCACTCTGGACCCCTCAGGGACAGGTTAATAAAGCTCCACTCTCCTCAGGGACAGGTTATTAAAGCTCCACTCTGAGGAGAGTGACCCCTCAGGGACAGGTTTATAAAGCTCCACTCTGGACCCCCTCAGGGACAGGTTAATAAAGCTCCACTCTGTGGAGAGTGACCCCTCATGGACAGGTTAATAAAGCTCCACTCTGAGGAGAGTGACCCCTCAGGGACAGGTTAATAAAGCTCAACTCTGGACCCCTCAGGGACAGGTTAATAAAGCTCCACTCTGTGGAGAGTGACCCCTCAGGGACAGGTTAATAAAGCTCCACTCTGAGGAGAGTGACCCCTCAGGGACAGGTTAATAAAGCTCCACTCTGAGGAGAGTGACCCCTCAGGGACAGGTTAATAAAGCTCCACTCTGGACCCCCTCAGGGGACAGGTTAATAAAGCTCCACTCTGGGACAGGTTAATAAAGCTCCACTCTGAGGAGAGTGACCCCTCAGGGACAGGTTAATAAAGCTCCACTCTGAGGAGAGTGACCCCTCAGGGACAGGTTAATAAAGCTCCACTCTGAGGAGAGTGACCCCTCAGGGAAAGGTTAATAAAGCTCCACTCTCCTCAGGGACAGGTTATTAAAGCTCCACTCTGAGGAGAGTGACCCCTCAGGGACAGGTTAATAAAGCTCCACTCTGTGGAGAGTGACCCCTCAGGGACAGGTTAATAAAGCTCCACTCTGAGGAGAGTGACCCCTCAGGGACAGGTTAATAAAGCTCCACTCTGAGGAGAGTGACCCCTCAGGGACAGGTTAATAAAGCTCCACTCTGGACCCCTCAGGGACAGGTTAATAAAGCTCCACTCTGTGGAGAGTGACCCCTCAGGGACAGGTTAATAAAGCTCCACTCTGAGGAGAGTGACCCCTCAGGGACAGGTTAATAAAGCTCCACTCTCCTCAGGGACAGGTTAATAAAGCTCCACTCTGAGGAGAGTGACCCCTCAGGGACAGGTTAATAAAGCTCCACTCTGAAGAGAGTGACCCCTCAGGGACAGGTTAATAAAGCTCCACTCTGGACCCCTCAGGGACAGGTTAATAAAGCTCCACTCTGAGGAGAGTGACCCCTCAGGGACAGGTTAATAAAGCTCTACTCTGAAGAGAGTGACCCCGCAGGGACAGGTTAATAAAGCTCCACTCTGAAGAGAGTGACCCCTCAGGGACAGGTTAATAAAGCTCCACTCTGAAGAGAGTGACCCCTCAGGGACAGGTTAATAAAGCTCCACTCTGGACCCCTCAGGGACAGGTTAATAAAGCTCCACTCTGGACCCCTCAGGGACAGGTTAATAAAGCTCCACTCTGAGGAGAGTGACCCCTCAGGGACAGGGTTAATAAAGCTCCACTCTGAGGAGAGTGACCCCCTCAGGGACAGGTTAATAAAGCTCCACTCTGGACACCTGAGGGAACCACTACAGGGGAACCACTACATCCTGGTCCTCAGGGAACCACTACAGGGAAACATTACATCCTGGTCCTCAGGGAACCACTACATCCTGGTCCTCAGGGAACCACTACAGGGAAACACTACATCCTGGTCCTCAGGGAACCACTACATCCTGGTCCTCAGGGAACCACTACATCCTGGTCCTCAGGGAACCACTACATCCTGGTCCTCAGGGAACCACTACAGGGAAACACTACATCCTGGTCCTCAGGGAACCACTACATCCTGGTCCTCAGGGAACCACTACATCCTGGTCCTCAGGGAACCACTACAGGGAAACATTACATCCTGGTCCTCAGGGAACCACTACATCCTGGTCCTCAGGGAACCACTACAGGGAAACATTACATCCTGGTCCTCAGGGAACCACTACATCCTGGTCCTCAGGGAACCACTACAGGGAACCACTACATCCTGGTCCTCAGGGAACCACTACAGGGAAACATTACATCCTGGTCCTCAGAGAACCACTACAGGGAACCACTACATCCTGGTCCTCAGGGAACCACTACAGGGAAACATTACATCCTGGTCCTCAGGGAACCACTACAGGGAACTACTACATCCTGGTCCTCAGGGAACCACTACAGGGAACCACTACATCCTGGTCCTCAGGGAACCACTACAGGGAACCACTACATCCTGGTCCTCAGGGAACCACTACATCCTGGTCCTCATGGAACCACTACAGGGAAACATTACATCCTGGTCCTCAGGGAAACATTACATCTGGTCCTCAGGGAACCATTACATCCTGGTCCTCAGGGAACCATTACATCCTGGTCCTCATGGAACCACTATAGGGAAACATTACATCCTGGTCCTCAGGGAACCACTACAGGGAACCACTACATCCTGGTCCTCCGGGAACCACTACATCCTGGTCCTCAGGGAACCACTACAGGGAAACATTACATCCTGGTCCTCAGGGAACCACTACATCCTGGTCCTCAGGGAACCACTACAGGGAAACATTACATCCTGGTCCTCAGGGAACCACTACATCCTGGTCCTCAGGGAACCACTACAGGGAACCACTACATCCTGGTCCTCAGGAACCACTACAGGGAAACATTACATCCTGGTCCTCAGAGAACCACTACAGGGAACCACTACATCCTGGTCCTCAGGGAACCACTACAGGGAAACATTACATCCTGGTCCTCAGGGAACCACTACATGGAACCACTACATCCTGGTCCTCAGGGAACCACTACATCCTGGTCCTCAGGGAACCACTACAGGGAAACATTACATCCTGGTCCTCAGGGAACCACTACATCCTGGTCCTCAGGGAACCACTACATCCTGGTCCTCAGGGAACCACTACATCCTGGTCCTCAGGGAACCACTACAGGGAAACATTACATCCTGGTCCTCAGGGAACCACTACAGGGAACCACTACATCCTGGTCCTCAGGGAACCACTACATCCTGGTCCTCAGGGAACCACTACATCCTGGTCCTCAGGGAACCACTACATCCTGGTCCTCAGGGAAACCACTACATCCTGGTCCTCAGGGAACCACTACATCCTGGTCCTCAGGGAACCACTACATCCTGGTCCTCAGGGAACCCACTACATCCTGGTCCTCAGGGAAACACTACATCCTGGTCCTCAGGGAACCACTACATCCTGGTCCTCAGGGAACCACTACATCCTGGTCCTCAGGGAAACACTACATCCTGGTCCTCAGGGAACCACTACATCCTGGTCCTCAGGGAACCACTACAGGGAAACATTACATCCTGGTCCTCAGGGAACCACTACAGGGAACCACTACATCCTGGTCCTCAGGGAACCACTACATCCTGGTCCTCAGGGAACCACTACATCCTGGTCCTCAGGGAACCACTACATCCTGGTCCTCAGGGAACCAGTACATCCTGGTCCTCAGGGAACCACTACATCCTGGTCCTCAGGGAACCACTAACATCCTGGTCCTCAGGGAACCACTACATCCTGGTCCTCAGGGAACCACTACATCCTGGTCCTCAGGGAACCACTACATCCTGGTCCTCAGGGAACCACTACATCCTGGTCCTCAGGGAACCACTACATCCTGGTCCTCAGGGAACCACTACATCCTGGTCCTCAGGGAACCACTACATCCTGGTCCTCAGGGAACCACTACATCCTGGTCCTCAGGGGAAACAGTCGCCAGGAAGGTTGGTGATAAAACACTCAACTGTTTCTTCTTCTTCCTCCCAAAATACTACTTCCTCTCAGGGGGAACACTCTGAAGCTCCACACAGTATCCCCTCCCTCTCCCACTTCCCTCAATGTATATCCTGCTTCCCCCCCCCCCCCCCCCCCTCTCAGTAGCTCTGTATGTTCTGTCTCTACCCCCCCCCCCCCCCCCCCCATCTCAGTAGCTCTGTATGTTCTGTCTCTACCCCCCCCCCCCCCCCCCTCTCAGTAGGCTCTGTATGTTCTGTCTCTACCCCCCCCCCCCCCTCTCAGTAGCTCTGTATGTTCTGTCTCTACCCCCCCCCCCCCACCCCCCCCCCCCCCCCTCAGTAGCTCTGTATGTTTTCTGTCTCTACCCCCCCCCCCCCCCCCCTCAGTAGCTCTGTATGTTCTGTCTCTACCCACCCCCCCCCCCCCCCCCTCTCAGTAGCTCTGTATGTTCTGTCTCTACCCCCCCCCCCCTCTCAGTAGCTCTGTATGTTCTGTCTCTACCCCCCCCCCCCCCCCCCCCCTCTCAGTAGCTCTGTATGTTCTGTCTCTACCCCACCCCCCCCCCCCCCCCCCTCTCAGTAGCTCTGTATGTTCTGTCTCTACCCCCCCCCCCCCCCCTCAGTAGCTCTGTATGTTCTGTCTCTACCCCCACCCCCCCCCCCCCCTCTCAGTAGCTCTGTATGTTCTGTCTCTACCCCCCCCCCCCCCCCCCTCTCAGTAGCTCTGTATGTTCCTGTCTCTACCCCCCCCCCCCCCCCCCCCCTCTCAGTAGCTCTGTATGTTCTGTCTCTACCCCCCCCCCCCCCCCCCCCCCTCAGTAGCTCTGTATGTTCTGTCTCTACTGGGATGTCTCTACAGTCTCTGCTGTTTGACCAGTGGCTTCTGTCTTCTGCCTCTGTGTTCTGAGATCTGGTCCAGGGCCATTCAGCTTCAGTGATCAGGACACCTACTGCCGGTTAGTCTCTCTGAGAGACGAACGAGAAGAACGAGAGGAGAGGAGAGGAGAGGAGAGGAGAGGAGGAGGAGAGGAGAGGAGAGGAGAGGAGAGGAGAGGAGAGGAGACAGGTTGAGATTGAGGCTGTCGCCCTTCGACAATGATACAGATCTCCACGTTCTGAGCGATGAAATAAAAGCCAGTGTCGGAGGACCAGCTGAGGAGGAGCATAATTCCTCCACGGAGTTTCTGTCAACAGAGAGGTTCATTCCCCAGCCTTCCCTTTCCTGGTCTGAACCTCATTAGTCTCACTGCAGGGTGTCTACCTGTCCTCCTACCACTTCCTTCCTGTTCTGCCAAGACAGACGCCATCCTACTCTCCTTCTGCCCCCCCCCTTCACTGCCCATCCCTGCTGCCCTGCCAGGGCTTCTGCCCCCCCCCCTTCACTGCCCCATCCCTGCTGCTCTGCCAGGGCTTCTGCCCCCCCCCCCTTCACTGCCCATCCCTGCCTGCCCTGCCAGGGCTTCTGCCCCCCCCTTCACTGCCCATCCCTGCTGCCCTGCCAGGGCTTCTGCCCCCCCCCCTTCACTGCCCATCCCTGCTGCTCTGCCAGGGCTTCTGCCCCCCCCCCCTTCACTGCCCATCCCTGCTGCCCTGCCAGGGCTTCTGCCCCCCAACCCCTTCACTGCCCATCCCTGCTGCTCTGCCAGGGCTTCTGCCCCCCCCCCCTTCACTGCCCATCCCTGCTGCCCTGCCAGGGCTTCTGCCCCCCCCTTCACTGCCCATCCCTGCTGCCCTGCCAGGGCTTCTGCCCCCCCCCCCCTTCACTGCCCATCCCTGCTGCCCTGCCAGGGCTTCTGCCCCCCCCCCCTTCACTGCCCATCCCTGCTGCCCTGCCAGGGCTTCTGCCCCCTCTTCACTGCCCATACCTGCTGCCCTGCCAGGGCTTCTGCCCCCCCCCCCCTTCACTGCCCATCCCTGCTGCCCTGCCAGGGCTTCTGCCCCCCCCCCCCTTCACTGCCCATCCCTGCTGCCCTGCCAGGGCTTCTGCCCCCCCCTCTTCACTGCCCATACCTGCTGCCCTGCCAGGGCTTCTGCCCCCCCCCCCCCCCCCTTCACTTCTGATTCTGATTCTGATCACATCTTCCCTCCTGTGGCCTCCGAGCCCCGCCCTGGACACCAGATCACCACGGCAACGCCTCAGAGCCCCGGCCTGTGGACCAGATCACCATGGCAACGCATCCCTTACCTTACCTACCTCTGCCATAGAAGGAAGAGACATAACGTCACACACTGTCTATCTGGATGGTCTAGTCGTTTACAGCAATGCTTTATCAGGAAATAGACTGTACAACTGCTTCCTGTCCTATGATCCCAGCCTGGGTCTGTATCTGTGGGGATAAGGGGGTGTGTCTGTATCTACAGTTCTAGAGGGATGGGTGTTGTAGAGTTCTAGAATCATGGTGGTGGTGCTACAGTTCTAGAGGGATGGGTGTTGTAGAGTTCTAGAATCATGGTGGTGGTTCTACAGTTCTAGAGGGATGGGTGTTGTAGAGTTCTAGAATCATGGTGGTGGTTCTACAGTTCTAAAGGGATGGGTGTTGTAGCATTCTAGAATCATGGTGGTGGTTCTACAGTTCTAGAGGGATAGGGGTTGTAGAGTTCTAGAATCATGGTGGTGGTTCTACAGTTCTAGAGGGATAGGGCTGTAGAGTTCTAGAATCATGGTGGTGGTTCTACAGTTCTAGAGGGATAGGGCTGTAGAGTTCTAGAATCATGGTGGTGGTTCTACAGTTCTAGAGGGATAGGGGCTGTAGAGTTCTAGAATCATGGTGGCGGTTCTACAGTTCTAAAGGGATGGGGGTTGTAGAGTTCTAGAATCATGGTGGCTGTTCTACAGTTCTAGAGGGATGGGGGTTGTAGAGTTCTAGAATCATGGTGGCGGTTCTACAGTTCTAGAGGGATAGGGGTTGTAGAGTTCTAGAATCATGGTGGCGGTTCTACAGTTCTAAAGGGATGGGGGTTGTAGAGTTCTAGAATCATGGTGGCGGTTCTACAGTTCTAGAGGGATGAGGGTTGTAGAGTTCTAGAATCATGGTGGCGGTTCTACAGTTCTAAAGGGATGGGGGTTGTAGAGTTCTAGAATCATGGTGGCGGTTCTACAGTTCTAGAGGGATGGGGGTTGTAGAGTTCTAGAATCATGGTGGCGGTTCTACAGTTCTAAAGGGATGGGGGTTGTAGAGTTCTAGAATCATGGTGGTGGTTCTACAGTTCTAAAGGGATGGGGGTTGTAGAGTTCTAGAATGATGGTGGTGGTTCTACAGTTCTAGAGGGATAGGGGCTGTAGAGTTCTAGATTCATGGTGATGGTTCTACAGTTCTAGAGGGATAGGGGCTGTAGAGTTCTAGAATCATGGTGGTGGTTCTAGAGTTCTAGAGGGATAGGGGCTGTAGAGTTCTAGAATCATGGTGATGGTTCTAGAGTCAGCAGATTCTTGTTCTGTCTCCTGTCCTGAAAGCCACCATGTTCCCTCCCATCCTCTCCCTTCTCTTTCCACATCGTTATCATCAGCTGGTAGATTACCGTGCTGCGATGGGAGGGGCCTGTCACACACATTCCACCAGGGACCAAGTCACATTAGATGATGAATGTGGGTCAGAATCCTGCTGATCTCTGTGGGGATTATAATCTGATGGAGGGGAGGGAGGGAGGGAGAGGAGGGAGGGAGGGAGGGAGGGAGGGAGGGAGGGAGGGAGGGGAGGGAGGGAGGGAGGGAGGGAGGGAGGGAGGGAGGGAGAGAGGGGAGGCAGAGAGGCGGAGCAGAGGGGGAGGGCAGAGAGGCGGAGGGGAGGGGGAGGGCAGAGAGAGAGGGAGGGAGGGAGGGAGGGAGGGGGGAGGGAGGGAGGAGGGAGGAGGGAGGGAGGGAGGGGGGAGGGAGGGAGGGAGGAGTATTGCTGTTCATTTGTTGTTTGTTATTCTCACACAACCAACAGCCAGTAAAGTATTAGAGCTGCAGTCCTACAAGTTGAGGATGGTGTAGGACTGTAGGGTTGTGATGGTGTAGGACTGTAGAGTTGTGTTGAGGATGGTGTAGGACTGTAGGGTTGTGATGGTGTAGGACTGTAGAGTTGTGTTGAGGATGGTGTAGGACTGTAGGGTTGTGATGGTGTAGGACTGTAGAGTTGTGATGAGGATGGTGTAGGACTGTAGGGTTGTGTTGAGGATGGTGTAGGACTGTAGGGTAGGGTTGTGATGGTGTGGGACTGTAGGGTTGTGTTGAGGATGGTGTAGGACTGTAGGGTAGGGTTGTGATGGTGTAGGACTGTAGGGTTGTGATGGTGTAGGACTGTAGGGTTGTGATGAGGATGGTGTAGGACTGTAGGGTTGTGTTGAGGATGGTGTAGGACTGTAGGGTTGTGTTGAGGATGGTGTAGGACTGTAGGGTTGTGTTGAGGATGGTGTAGGACTGTAGGGTTGTGTTGAGGATGGTGTAGGACTGTAGGGTTGTGTTGAGGATGGTGTAGGACTGTAGGGTTGTGTTGAGGATGGTGTAGGACTGTAGGGTTGTGTTGAGGATGGTGTAGGACTGTAGGGTTGTGATGAGGATGGTGTAGGACTGTAGGGTTGTGATGAGGATGGTGTAGGACTGTAGGGTTGTGATGAGGATGGTGTAGGACTGTAGGGTTGTGTTGAGGATGGTGTAGGACTGTAGGGTTGTGATGGTGTAGGACTGTAGGGTTGTGTTGAGGATGGTGTAGGACTGTAGGGTTGTGATGGTGTAGGACTGTAGGGTTGTGTTGAGGATGGTGTAGGACTGTAGGGTTGTGATGGTGTAGGACTGTAGGGTTGTGTTGAGGATGGTGTAGGACTGTAGGGTAGGGTTGTGATGGTGTAGGACTGTAGGGTTGTGTTGAGGATGGTGTAGGACTGTAGGGTAGGGTTGTGATGGTGTAGGACTGTAGGGTTGTGATGGTGTAGGACTGTAGGGTTGTGATGAGGATGGTGTAGGACTGTAGGGTTGTGTTGAGGATGGTGTAGGACTGTAGGGTTGTGTTGAGGATGGTGTAGGACTGTAGGGTTGTGTTGAGGATGGTGTAGGACTGTAGGGTTGTGATGAGGATGGTGTAGGACTGTAGGGTTGTGTTGGTGTAGGACTGTAGGGTTGTGATGAGGATGGTGTAGGACTGTAGGGTTGTGATGAGGATGGTGTAGGACTGTAGGGTTGTGATGGTGTAGGACTGTAGGGTTGTGTTGAGGATGGTGTAGGACTGTAGGGTTGTGATGGTGTAGGACTGTAGGTTTGTGTTGAGGATGGTGTAGGACTGAAGGGTTGTGATGAGGATGGTGTAGGACTGTAGGGTTGTGATGAGGATGGTGTAGGACTGTAGGGTTGTGTTGAGGATGGTGTAGGACTGTAGGGTTGTGATGAGGATGGTGTAGGACTGTAGGGTTGTGTTGGTGTAGGACTGTAGGGTTGTGATGAGGATGGTGTAGGACTGTAGGGTTGTGATGAGGATGGTGTAGGACTGTAGGGTTGTGATGGTGTAGGACTGTAGGGTTGTGTTGAGGATGGTGTAGGACTGTAGGGTTGTGATGGTGTAGGACTGTAGGTTTGTGTTGAGGATGGTGTAGGACTGAAGGGTTGTGATGAGGATGGTGTAGGACTGTAGGGTTGTGATGAGGATGGTGTAGGACTGTAGGGTTGTGTTGAGGATGGTGTAGGACTGTAGGGTTGTGATGGTGTAGGACTGTAGGGTTGTGATGGTGTAGGACTGTAGGGTTGTGTTGAGGATGGTGTAGGACTGTAGGGTTGTGTTGAGGATGGTGTAGGACTGTAAGGTTGTGTTGAGGATGGTGTAGGACTGTAGGGTTGTGATGGTGTAGGACTGTAGGGTTGTGTTGAGGATGGTGTAGGACTGTAGGGTTGTGATGGTGTAGGACTGTAGGGTTGTGATGAGGATGGTGTAGGACTGTAGGGTTGTGTTGAGGATGGTGTAGGACTGAAGGGTTGTGATGAGGATGGTGTAGGACTGTAGGGTTGTGTTGAGGATGGTGTAGGACTGTAGGGTTGTGATGAGGATGGTGTAGGACTGTAGGGTTGTGATGGTGTAGGACTGTAGGGTTGTGTTGAGGATGGTGTAGGACTGTAGGGTTGTGTTGAGGATGGTGTAGGACTGTAGGGTTGTGATGGTGTAGGACTGTAGGGTTGTGTTGAGGATGGTGTAGGACTGTAGGGTTGTGTTGAGGATGGTGTAGGACTGTAGGGTTGTGATGAGGATGGTGTAGGACTGTAGGGTTGTGATGGTGTAGGACTGTAGGGTTGTGTTGAGGATGGTGTAGGACTGTAGGGTTGTGATGAGGATGGTGTAGGACTGTAGGGTTGTGATGGTGTAGGACTGTAGGGTTGTGTTGAGGATGGTGTAGGACTGTAGGGTTGTGATGAGGATGGTGTAGGACTGTAGGGTTGTGATGGTGTAGGACTGTAGGGTTGTGATGGTGTAGGACTGTAGGGTTGTGTTGAGGATGGTGTAGGACTGTAGGGTTGTGTTGAGGATGGTGTAGGACTGTAGGGTTGTGTTGAGGATGGTGTAGGACTGTAGGGTTGTGATGAGGTTGGTGTAGGACTGTAGGGTTGTGATGGTGTAGGACTGTAGGGTTGTGATGGTGTAGGACTGTAGGGTTGTGTTGAGGATGGTGTAGGACTGTAGGGTTGTGTTGAGGATGGTGTAGGACTGAAGGGTTGTGATGAGAATGGTGTAGGACTGTAGGGTTGTGATGGTGTAGGACTGTCGGGTTGTGATGAGGATGGTGTAGGACTGTAGGGTTGTGTTGAGGATGGTGTAGGACTGTAGGGTTGTGATGGTGTAGGACTGTAGGGTTGTGTTGAGGATGGTGTAGGACTGTAGGGTTGTGATGAGGATGGTGTAGGACTGTAGGGTTGTGTTGAGAATGGTGTAGGACTGTAGGGTTGTGTTGAGGATGGTGTAGGACTGTAGGGTTGTGTTGAGGATGGTGTAGGACTGTAGGGTAGGGTTGTGATGGTGTAGGACTGTAGGGTTGTGATGAGGATGGTGTAGGACTGTAGGGTTGTGTTGAGGATGGTGTAGGACTGTAGGGTTGTGATGGTGTAGGACTGTAGGGTTGTGATGAGGATGGTGTAGGACTGTAGGGTTGTGTTGAGGATGGTGTAGGACTGTAGGGTTGTGATGAGGATGGTGTAGGACTGTAGGGTTGTGTTGAGGATGGTGTAGGACCGTAGGGTTGTGATGAGGATGGTGTAGGACTGTAGGGTTGTGATGAGGATGGTGTAGGACTGTAGGGTTGTGATGAGGATGGTGTAGGACTGTAGGGTTGTGATGGTGTTGGACTGTAGAGTTGTGTTGAGGATGGTGTAGGACTGTAGGGTTGTGATGGTGTAGGACTGTAGGGTTGTGTTGAGGATGGTGTAGGACTGTAGGGTTGTGATGAGGATGGTGTAGGACTGTAGGGTTGTGATGAGGATGGTGTAGGACTGTAGGGTTGTGTTGAGGATGGTGTAGGACTGTAGGGTTGTGTTGAGGATGGTGTAGGACTGTAGGGTTGTGTTGAGGATGGTGTAGGACTGTAGGGTTGTGATGAGGATGGTGTAGGACTGTAGGGTTGTGATGGTGTAGGACTGTAGGGTTGTGATGAGGATGGTGTAGGACTGTAGGGTTGTGATGGTGTAGGACTGTAGGGTTGTGTTGAGGATGGTGTAGGACTGTAGGGTTGTGTTGAGGATGGTGTAGGACTGTAGGGTTGTGATGGTGTAGGACTGTAGGGTTGTGTTGAGGATGGTGTAGGACTGTAGGGTTGTGATGAGGATGGTGTAGGACTGTAGGGTTGTGTTGAGGATGGTGTAGGACTGTAGGGTTGTGATGGTGTAGGACTGTAGGGTTGTGATGAGGATGGTGTAGGACTGTAGGGTTGTGATGAGGATGGTGTAGGACTGTAGGGTTGTGTTGAGGATGGTGTAGGACTGTAGGGTTGTGTTGAGGATGGTGTAGGACTGTAGGGTTGTGTTGAGGATGGTGTAGGACTGTAAGGTTGTGTTGAGGATGGTGTAGGACTGTAGGGTTGTGATGGTGTAGGACTGTAGGGTTGTGTTGAGGATGGTGTAGGACTGTAGGGTTGTGATGGTGTAGGACTGTAGGGTTGTGATGAGGATGGTGTAGGACTGTAGGGTTGTGTTGAGGATGGTGTAGGACTGAAGGGTTGTGATGAGGATGGTGTAGGACTGTAGGGTTGTTTTGAGTATGGTGTAGGACTGTAGGGTTGTGATGAGGATGGTGTAGGACTGTAGGGTTGTGATGGTGTAGGACTGTAGGGTTGTGTTGAGGATGGTGTAGGACTGTAGGGTTGTGTTGAGGATGGTGTAGGACTGTAGGGTTGTGATGGTGTAGGACTGTAGGGTTGTGTTGAGGATGGTGTAGGACTGTAGGGTTGTGTTGAGGATGGTGTAGGACTGTAGGGTTGTGATGAGGATGGTGTAGGACTGTAGGGTTGTGATGGTGTAGGACTGTAGGGTTGTGTTGAGGATGGTATAGGACTGTAGGGTTGTGATGAGGATGGTGTAGGACTGTAGGGTTGTGATGGTGTAGGACTGTAGGGTTGTGTTGAGGATGGTGTAGGACTGTAGGGTTGTGTTGAGGATGGTGTAGGACTGTAGGGTTGTGTTGAGGATGTTGTAGGACTGTAGGGTTGTGTTGAGGATGGTGTAGGACTGTAGGGTTGTGTTGAGGATGGTGTAGGACTGTAGGGTTGTGTTGAGGATGGTGTAGGACTGTAGGGTTGTGTTGAGGATGGTGTAGGACTGTAGGGTTGTGATGAGGTTGGTGTAGGACTGTAGGGTTGTGATGGTGTAGGACTGTAGGGTTGTGATGGTGTAGGACTGTAGGGTTGTGTTGAGGATGGTGTAGGACTGTAGGGTTGTGTTGAGGATGGTGTAGGACTGAAGGGTTGTGATGAGGATGGTGTAGGACTGTAGGGTTGTGATGGTGTAGGACTGTCGGGTTGTGATGAGGATGGTGTAGGACTGTAGGGTTGTGTTGAGGATGGTGTAGGACTGTAGGGTTGTGATGGTGTAGGACTGTAGGGTTGTGTTGAGGATGGTGTAGGACTGTAGGGTTGTGATGAGGATGGTGTAGGACTGTAGGGTTGTGTTGAGAATGGTGTAGGACTGTAGGGTTGTGTTGAGGATGGTGTAGGACTGTAGGGTTGTGTTGAGGATGGTGTAGGACTGTAGGGTAGGGTTGTGATGGTGTAGGACTGTAGGGTTGTGATGAGGATGGTGTAGGACTGTAGGGTTGTGTTGAGGATGGTGTAGGAGTGTAGGTTTGTGATGGTGTAGGACTGTAGGGTTGTGATGAGGATGGTGTAGGACTGTAGGGTTGTGTTGAGGATGGTGTAGGACCGTAGGGTTGTGATGGTGTAGGACTGTAGGGTTGTGATGGTGTAGGACTGTAGGGTTGTGTTGAGGATGGTGTAGGACTGTAGGGTTGTGTTGAGGATGGTGTAGGACTGTAGGGTTGTGTGAGGATGGTGTAGGACTGTAGGGTTGTGTTGAGGATGGTGTAGGACTGTAGGGTTGTGATGAGGATGGTGTAGGACTGTAGGGTTGTGTTGAGGATGGTGTAGGACTGTAGGGTGTGTTGGATGGTGTAGGACTGTAGGGTTGTGTTGAGGATGGTGTAGGACTGTAGGGTTGTGTTGAGGATGGTGTAGGACTGTAGGGTTGTGATGAGGATGGTGTAGGACGGGGGGGGGATGGTGTAGGACTGTAGGGTTGTGATGAGGATGGTGTAGGACCGTAGGGTTGTGATGGTGTAGGACTGTAGGGTTGTGATGAGGATGGTGTAGGACTGTAGGGTTGTGTTGAGGATGGTGTAGGACTGTAGGGTTGTGATGAGGATGGTGTAGGACTGTAGGGTTGTTTTGAGGATGGTGTAGGACCGTAGGGTTGTGATGGTGTAGGACTGTAGGGTTGTGATGAGGATGGTGTAGGACTGTAGGGTTGTGTTGAGGATGGTGTAGGACTGTAGGGTTGTGTTGAGGATGGTGTAGGACTGTAGGGTTGTGATGAGGATGGTGTAGGATTGTAGGGTTGTGTTGAGGATGGTGTAGGACTGTAGGGTTGTGATGAGGATGGTGTAGGACTGTTTCTTGTCTGCATCGAAGTAGCGGTCCTTGTACCTAGCATCGAGCATGGTGGCGACACAGTAAAGAGGCTCAGAGAGAACGCCACCGAATCGCTTGGTCGTGTGGACCGGGGCTCCAGGTGCTCGACCAAAGCCAACATCATCCACGATAGAGAACGGATGGTTGTCAAGGGAAACGCAAACATCATCCACGATAGAGACCGGATGGTTGTCAAGGGAAACGCAAACATAATCCACGATAGAGGACCGGATGGTTGTCAAGGGGAAACGCAAACATCATCCACGATAGGGACCGGATGGTTGTCAAGGGAAACGCAACATCATCCACGATAGAGGACCGGATGGTTGTCAAGGGGAAACGCAAACATCATCCACGATAGAGAACGGATGGTTGTCAAGGGAAACGCAAACATCATCCACGATAGAAGAACGGATGGTTGTCAAGGGGAAACGCAACATCATCCACGATAGAGGACGGATGGTTGTCAAGGGGAAACGCAAACATCATCCACGATAGAGGAACGGATGGTTGTCAAGGGGAAATGAATCCCATTATCTTGTCGTTAATGTATTTCTAACGCTTTCAAATGACTGCTGGACTTGAACTTGTTTAGTTCTTTTGAAGCGTGAGCTTAGTTCCTTTCTGCTTTTTGTTCTCAGTAGTCACTGAAACGGTCTGATGCACTTTCAAATGACTAATTAGATTTGTGGTATTGGAAAGATTGAATTCTTTTCTTCCCCTCCTGGTGAAATAATAGCAACACAAACGATGCATACGGCCTTTTAGTTATCCTTCCTTTGAAACATCTTAAAAATATCGATCCACACAGCAGACATTGTGGGCTTTTAGGTTCAGTTCTCTCGTCATTCCAGTTACATCAAAAGGGGCTAGGTTAGGAATGCTGTGTTGCGATGTGTAGCGATGTGTTTTTCCTGCCGTCATTTACTTCGTCTTATAAAAAAAATATATATAAAAGGACACACTCTAGGAGCTCAGATGTAAAAAAAAATATTTATGTCCACACACGTCTCGATCGCTATCTTCAAACTTCCTGTCGT
>NC_138297.1:76907500-76920000 GCF_965601325.2 Salmo salar
ATAGACCAGGCAGATAGACCATAACTCTCTATATAAATGAACAGATTGGCAGATAGACCAGGCAGATAGACCATAAATCTCTATATAAATGAACAGACAGGCAGATAGACCATAACTCTCTATATAAATGAACAGACAGGCAGATAGACCATAACTCTCTATATAAATGAACAGACAGGCAGATAGACCAGGCAGATAGACCATAACTCTCTATATAAATGAACAGACAGGCAGATAGACCAGGCAGATAGACCATAACTCTCTATATAAATGAACAGAAAGGCAGATAGACCATAACTCTCTATATAAATGAATAGACAGGCAGATAGACCATAACTCTCTATATAAATGAACAGACAGGCAGATAGACCAGGCAGATAGACCAGGCAGATAGACCATAACTCTCTATATAAATGAACAGACCAGGCAGATAGACCATAACTCTCTATATAAATGAACAGACAGGCAGATAGACCAGGCAGATAGACCATAACTCTCTATATAAACAAACTCAATAATCCATAGCCTAGATGTCTACAGGTCTACCACTCAAACCACAGAGCTTTTCATCCCACAATACCTTACAAACTCTACAGGTCATATCAATACAGGGTCTGGTCCATTCTATATACACTAGACAGTGGTTGTTATAGGGTCCGGTCCATTCTATATACACTAGACAGTGGTTGTTATAGGGTCCGGTCCATTCTATATACACTAGACAGTGGTTGTTATAGGGTCCGGTCCATTCTATATACACTAGACAGTGGTTGTTATAGGGTCCGGTCCATTCTATATACACTAGACAGTGGTTGTTATAGGGTCTGGTCCATTCTATATACACTAGACAGTGGTTGTTATAGGGTCCGGTCCATTCTATATACACTAGACAGTGGTTGTTATAGGGTCCGGTCCATTCTATATACACTAGACAGTGGTTGTTATAGGGTCCGGTCCATTCTATATACACTAGACAGTGGTTGTTATAGGGTCCGGTCCATTCTATATACACTAGACAGTGGTTGTTATAGGGTCCGGTCCATTCTATATACACTAGACAGTGGTTGTTATAGGGTCCGGTCCATTCTATATACACTAGACAGTGGTTGTTATAGGGTCTGGTCCATTCTATATACACTAGACAGTGGTTGTTATAGGGTCCGGTCCGGTCCATTCTATATACACTAGACAGTGGTTGTTATAGGGTCCGGTCTGGTCCATTCTATATACACTAGACAGTGGTTGTTATAGGGTCTGGTCCATTCTATATACACTAGACAGTGGTTGTTATAGGGTCCGGTCCATTCTATATACACTAGACAGTGGTTGTTATAGGGTCCGGTCTGGTCCATTCTATATACACTAGACAGTGGTTGTTATAGGGTCCGGTCCATTCTATATACACTAGACAGTGGTTGTTATAGGGTCCGGTCCATTCTATATACACTAGACAGTGGTTGTTATAGGGTCCGGTCCATTCTATATACACTAGACAGTGGTTGTTATAGGGTCCGGTCCATTCTATATACACTAGACAGTGGTTGTTATAGGGTCCGCTCCATTCTATATACACTAGACAGTGGTTGTTATAGGGTCCGGTCCGGTCCATTCTATATACACTAGACAGTGGTTGTTATAGGGTCCGGTCCATTCTATATACACTAGACAGTGGTTGTTATAGGGTCCGGTCCATTCTATATACACTAGACAGTGGTTGTTATAGGGTCTGGTCCATTCTATATAAACTAGACAGTGGTTGTTATAGGGTCTGGTCCATTCTATATACACTAGACAGTGGTTGTTATAGGGTCTGGTCCATTCTATATACACTAGACAGTGGTTGTTATAGGGTCCGGTCCATTCTATATACACTAGACAGTGGTTGTTATAGGGTCTGGTCCATTCTATATAAACTAGACAGTGGTTGTTATAGGGTCTGGTCCATTCTATATACACTAGACAGTGGTTGTTATAGGGTCTGGTCCATTCTATATACACTAGACAGTGGTTGTTATAGGGTCCGGTCCATTCTATATACACTAGACAGTGGTTGTTATAGGGTTTGGTCCATTCTATATACACTAGACAGTGGTTGTTATAGTGTCCGGTCCATTCTATATACACTAGACAGTGGTTGTTATAGGGTCCGGTCCATTCTATATACACTAGACAGTGGTTGTTATAGGGTCCGGTCCATTCTATATACACTAGACAGTGGTTGTTATAGGGTCCGGTCCATTCTATATACACTAGACAGTGGTTGTTATAGGGTCCGGTCCATTCTATATACACTAGACAGTGGTTGTTATAGGGTCCGGTCCATTCTATATACACTAGACAGTGGTTGTTATAGGGTCCGGTCCATTCTATATAAACTAGACAGTGGTTGTTATAGGGTCCGGTCCATTCTATATACACTAGACAGTGGTTGTTATAGGGTCTGGTCCATTCTATATACACTAGACAGTGGTTGTTATAGGGTCCGGTCCATTCTATATACACTAGACAGTGGTTGTTATAGGGTCCGGTCCATTCTATATACACTAGACAGTGGTTGTTATAGGGTCCGGTCCATTCTATATACACTAGACAGTGGTTGTTATAGGGTCCGGTCCATTCTATATACACTAGACAGTGGTTGTTATAGGGTCCGGTCCATTCTATATACACTAGACAGTGGTTGTTATAGGGTCCGGTCCATTCTATATACACTAGACAGTGGTTGTTATAGGGTCCGGTCCATTCTATATACACTAGACAGTGGTTGTTATAGGGTCCGGTCCATTCTATATACACTAGACAGTGGTTGTTATAGGGTCCGGTCCATTCTATATACACTAGACAGTGGTTGTTATAGGGTCTGGTCCATTCTATATACACTAGACAGTGGTTGTTATAGGGTCCGGTCCATTCTATATACACTAGACAGTGGTTGTTATAGGGTCCGGTCCATTCTATATACACTAGACAGTGGTTGTTATAGGGTCCGGTCCATTCTATATACACTAGACAGTGGTTGTTATAGGGTCCGGTCCATTCTATATACACTAGACAGTGGTTGTTATAGGGTCCGGTCCATTCTATATACACTAGACAGTGGTTGTAATAGGGTCCGGTCCATTCTATATACACTAGACAGTGGTTGTTATAGGGTCCGGTCCATTCTATATACACTAGACAGTGGTTGTTATAGGGTCCGGTCCATTCTATATACACTAGACAGTGGTTGTTATAGGGTCCGGTCCATTCTATATACACTAGACAGTGGTTGTTATAGGGTCCGGTCCATTCTATATACACTAGACAGTGGTTGTTATAGGGTCTGGTCCATTCTATATACACTAGACAGTGGTTGTTATAGGGTCTGGTCCATTCTATATACACTAGACAGTGGTTGTTATAGGGTCCGGTCCATTCTATATACACTAGACAGTGGTTGTTATAGGGTCCGGTCCATTCTATATACACTAGACAGTGGTTGTTATAGGGTCCGGTCCATTCTATATACACTAGACAGTGGTTGTTATAGGGTCTAGTCCATTCTATATACACTAGACAGTGGTTGTTATAGGGTCCGGTCCATTCTATATACACTAGACAGTGGTTGTTATAGGGTCTGGTCCATTCTATATACACTAGACAGTGGTTGTTATAGGGTCTAGTCCATTCTATATACACTAGACAGTGGTTGTTATAGGGTCTGGTCCATTCTATATACACTAGACAGTGGTTGTTATAGGGTCCGGTCCATTCTATATACACTAGACAGTGGTTGTTATAGGGTCCGGTCCATTCTATATACACTAGACAGTGGTTGTTATAGGGTCTGGTCCATTCTATATACACTAGACAGTGGTTGTTATAGGGTCCGGTCCATTCTATATACACTAGACAGTGGTTGTTATAGGGTCCGGTCCATTCTATATACACTAGACAGTGGTTGTTATAGGGTCCGGTCCATTCTATATACACTAGACAGTGGTTGTTATAGGGTCCGGTCCATTCTATATACACTAGACAGTGGTTGTTATAGGGTCCGGTCCATTCTATATACACTAGACAGTGGTTGTTATAGGGTCTGGTCCATTCTATATACACTAGACAGTGGTTGTTATAGGGTCCGGTCCATTCTATATACACTAGACAGTGGTTGTTATAGGGTCCGGTCCATTCTATATACACTAGACAGTGGTTGTTATAGGGTCCGGTCCATTCTATATACACTAGACAGTGGTTGTTATAGGGTCCGGTCCATTCTATATACACTAGACAGTGGTTGTTATAGGGTCCGGTCCATTCTATATACACTAGACAGTGATTGTTATAGGGTCTGGTCCATTCTATATACACTAGACAGTGGTTGTTATAGGGTCCGGTCCATTCTATATACACTAGACAGTGGTTGTTATAGGGTCCGGTCCATTCTATATACACTAGACAGTGGTTGTTATAGTGTCCGGTCCATTCTATATACACTAGACAGTGGTTGTTATAGTGTCCGGTCCATTCTATATACACTAGACAGTGGTTGTTATAGGGTCCGGTCCATTCTATATACACTAGACAGTGGTTGTTATAGGGTCCGGTCCATTCTATATACACTAGACAGTGGTTGTTATAGTGTCCGGTCCATTCTATATACACTAGACAGTGGTTGTTATAGTGTCCGGTCCATTCTATATACACTAGACAGTGGTTGTTATAGGGTCCGGTCCGGTCCATTCTATATACACTAGACAGTGGTTGTTATAGGGTCCGGTCCATTCTATATACACTAGACAGTGGTTGTTATAGGGTCCGGTCCATTCTATATACACTAGACAGTGGTTGTTATAGGGTCCGGTCCATTCTATATACACTAGACAGTGGTTGTTATAGGGTCTGGTCCATTCTATATACACTAGACAGTGGTTGTTATAGGGTCCGGTCCATTCTATATACACTAGACAGTGGTTGTTATAGGGTCCGGTCCATTCTATATACACTAGACAGTGGTTGTTATAGGGTCCGGTCCATTCTATATACACTAGACAGTGGTTGTTATAGGGTCCGGTCCATTCTATATACACTAGACAGTGGTTGTTATAGGGTCCGGTCCATTCTATATACACTAGACAGTGGTTGTTATAGGGTCCGGTCTGGTCCATTCTATATACACTAGACAGTGGTTGTTATAGGGTCCGGTCCATTCTATATACACTAGACAGTGGTTGTTATAGGGTCCGGTCCATTCTATATACACTAGACAGTGGTTGTTATAGGGTCCGGTCCATTCTATATACACTAGACAGTGGTTGTTATAGGGTCTGGTCCATTCTATATACACTAGACAGTGGTTGTTATAGGGTCCGGTCCATTCTATATACACTAGACAGTGGTTGTTATAGGGTCCGGTCCATTCTATATACACTAGACAGTGGTTGTTATAGGGTCTGGTCCATTCTATATACACTAGACAGTGGTTGTTATAGGGTCCGGTCCATTCTATATACACTAGACAGTGGTTGTTATAGGGTCTGGTCCATTCTATATACACTAGACAGTGGTTGTTATAGGGTCCGGTCCATTCTATATACACTAGACAGTGGTTGTTATAGGGTCCGGTCCATTCTATATACACTAGACAGTGGTTGTTATAGGGTCCGGTCCATTCTATATACACTAGACAGTGGTTGTTATAGGGTCTGGTCCATTCTATATACACTAGACAGTGGTTGTTATAGGGTCCGGTCCATTCTATATACACTAGACAGTGGTTGTTATAGGGTCTGGTCCGGTCCATTCTATATACACTAGACAGTGGTTGTTATAGGGTCCGGTCCATTCTATATACACTAGACAGTGGTTGTTATAGGGTCTGGTCCATTCTATATACACTAGACAGTGGTTGTTATAGGGTCTGGTCCATTCTATATACACTAGACATTGGTTGTTATAGGGTCCGGTCCATTCTATATACACTAGACAGTGGTTGTTATAGGGTCCGGTCCATTCTATATACACTAGACAGTGGTTGTTATAGGGTCTAGTCCATTCTATATACACTAGACAGTGGTTGTTATAGGGTCCGGTCCATTCTATATACACTAGATAGTGGTTGTTATAGGGTCCGGTCCGGTCCATTCTATATACACTAGACAGTGGTTGTTATAGGGTCTGGTCCATTCTATATACACTAGACAGTGGTTGTTATAGGGTCTGGTCCATTCTATATACACTAGACAGTGGTTGTTATAGGGTCCGGTCCATTCTATATACACTAGATAGTGGTTGTTATAGGGTCCGGTCCGGT
This sequence comes from Salmo salar, assembly GCF_965601325.2. Classification (NCBI taxonomy): domain Eukaryota; kingdom Metazoa; phylum Chordata; class Actinopteri; order Salmoniformes; family Salmonidae; genus Salmo; species Salmo salar. Next base: position 76,913,793 of record NC_138297.1, read on the forward strand.
CCATTCTATATACACTAGACAGTGGTTGTTATAGGGTCTGGTCCATTCTATATACACTAGACAGTGGTTGTTATAGGGTCCGGTCCATTCTGTATACACTAGACAGTGGTTGTTATAGGGTCCGGTCCATTCTATATACACTAGACAGTGGTTGTTATAGGGTCTGGTCCATTCTATATACACTAGACAGTGGTTGTTATAGGGTCCGGTCCATTCTATATACACTAGACAGTGGTTGTTATAGGGTCCGGTCCATTCTATATACACTAGACAGTGGTTGTTATAGTAAACTTCTGACCCACTGGAATTGTGATACAGTGAATTATAAGTGAAATAATCTGTCTGTAAAACAATTGTTGGAAAAATGACTTGTGTCATGTACAAAGTAGATGTCCTAACCGACTTGCCAAAACTATAGTTTGTTAACAAGAAATGTGTGGATTGGTTGAAAAAAACGAGTTTTAATGACTCCAACCTAAGTGGATGTAAACCTCCGACTTCGACTGTATATGGGTCAAAACTATTAATAAAATTTAACAAAATAAATGTTTACATACACTTAAAGTTGGAGTCATTAAAACTCGTTTTTCAACCACAACATCCTTTACGAATTTAAAAGTAATCCTTGAAGTAATCTGATTACAAATATTTTCGCAGGGAAGGTAACGGATTACAGTTAAATCAGGTAGTTCGCCCCCGGTGATGTGCAGACCGCATCACCCTCCACCCTCAACCACAAGGCTCTCCAGAGGGTAGTGAGGGTCTGCATCACCCTCCACCCTCAACCACAAGGCTCTCCAGAGGGTAGTGAGGGTCTGCATCACCCTCCACCCTCAACCACAAGGCTCTCCAGAGGGTAGTGAGGGTCTGCAGACCGCATCACCGGGGGGGCAAACTACCTGCCCTCCAGGACACCTACACCACCCGATGTCACGGGAAGGCCAAAAAGATAATCGAGGACAACAACCACCCGAGCCACTTCCTGTTCACCCCGCTATCATCCAGAAGGCGAGGTCAGTACAGGTGCATCAAAGCTGGGACCTGAGAGACTGAAAAACAGCTTCTATCTCAAGGCCATCAGCCTGTTAATAAACAGCCATCACTGGGACCTGAGAGACTGAAAAACAGCTTCTATCTCAAGGCCATCAGCCTGTTAATAAACAGCCATCACTGGGACAGAGAGACTGAAAAACAGCTTCTATCTCAAGGCCATCAGCCTGTTAATAAACAGCCATCACTGGGACAGAGAGACTGAAAAACAGCTTCTATCTCAAGGCCATCAGCCTGTTAATAAACAGCCATCACTGGGACAGAGAGACTGAAAAACAGCTTCTATCTCAAGGCCATCAGCCTGTTAATAAACAGCCATCACTGGGACAGAGAGACTGAAAAACAGCTTCTATCTCAAGGCCATCAGCCTGTTAATAAACAGCCATCACTGGGACTGAGAGACTGAAAAACAGCTTCTATCTCAAGGCTATCAGCCTGTTAATAAACAGCCATCACTGGGACCTGAGAGACTGAAAAACAGCTTCTATCTCAAGGCATCAGCCTGTTAATAAACAGCCATCACTGGGACAGACACTGAAAACAGCTTCATCTCAAGGCCATACTGTACTCAGCCATACTACTGCAGCTGTGCCATCAGATTAAATCATTGGCCACTTTAATAAATGTCCACTTCATATAATGTTTACATACCCTACATTACTCATCTCATATGTATATACTGTACTCTGTACCATCTACTGCATCTTGCCATCTTGATGTAATGTATCACTAGCCACTTTAAACAATGCCACTTTATACAATGTTTACATACCCTTCATCACTCATCTCATATGTATATACTGTACTCTGTACCATCTACTGCATCTTGCCATCTTGATGTAATGTATCACTAGCCACTTTAAACAATGCCACTTTATACAATGTTTACATACCCTTCATCACTCATCTCATATGTATATACTGTACTCTGTACCATCTACTGCATCTTGCCATCTTGATGTAATGTATCACTAGCCACTTTAAACAATGCCACTTTATACAATGTTTACATACCCTACATCGCTCATCTCATACTGTACTCTATACCATCTACTGCATCCTGCCTATGCCGTTCGGCCATCGCTCATCCATATATTTATATGTACATATTCCTATTCCATCTCTTTAGATGTGTGTGTGTGTGTGTGTATTAGGTAGTTGTTGTGGAATTGGTAGATTACTTGTTAGATATTTACTGCACGGTCGGGACCTAGAAAGCATCTAACCCTTTACTCCACAACCCTGGCGACAAACACAAAACACACAATGTATTTTACACAGAGAACTTCTATCAGGATACTGGTGAAAATACGTCCTGTCTTCCCGCTCAAATTAATGTTGATTCCATTGTCTTGAGGCACATTAACCATATATATTTCATAGCCTACATGGTTTAAAAAACAGAAAAGAGCCTAGGATGTTATCAATGTGTTCTGTGTGAGAAGCCCTGAGAAGCCCTGTTCTGTGTGAGAAGCCCTGAGAAGCCCTGAGAAGCCCTGTTCTGTGTGAGAAGCCCTGAGAAGCCCTGTTCTGTGTGAGAAGCCCTGAGAAGCCCTGTTCTGTGTGAGAAGCCCTGAGAAGCCCTGTTCTGTGTGAGAAGCCCTGAGAAGCCCTGTTCTGTGTGAGAAGCCCTGAGAAGCCCTGTTCTGTGTGAGAAGCCCTGAGAAGCCCTGTTCTGTGTGAGAAGCCCTGAGAAGCCCTGTTCTGTGTGAGAAGCCCTGAGAAGCCCTGTTCTGTGTGAGAAGCCCTGAGAAGCCCTGTTCTGTGTGAGAAGCCCTGAGAAGCCTTGAGAAGCCCTGTTCTGTGTGAGAAGCCCTGAGAAGCCCTGTTCTGTGTGAGAAGCCCTGAGAAGCCCTGTTCTGTGTGAGAAGCCCTGAGAAGCCCTGTTCTGTGTGAGAAGCCCTGAGAAGCCCTGTTCTGTGTGAGAAGCCCTGAGAAGCCCTGTTCTGTGTGAGAAGCCCTGAGAAGCCCTGTTCTGTGTGAGAAGCCCTGAGAAGCCCTGTTCTGTGTGAGAAGCCCTGAGAAGCCCTGTTCTGTGTGAGAAGCCCTGAGAAGCCCTGTTCTGTGTGAGAAGCCCTGAGAAGCCCTGTTCTGTGTGAGAAGCCCTGAGAAGCCCTGAGAAGCCCTGTTCTGTGTGAGAAGCCCTGAGAAGCCCTGTTCTGTGTGAGAAGCCCTGCACCCGAAGCCCTGTTCTGTGTGAGAAGCCCTGAGAAGCCCTGTTCTGTGTGAGAAGCCCTGAGAAGCCCTGTTCTGTGTGAGAAGCCCTGAGAAGCCCTGTTCTGTGTGAGAAGCCCTGAGAGGCCCTGTTCTGTGTGAGAAGCCCTGAGAGGCCCTGTTCTGTGTGAGAAGCCCCTGAGTAGCCCTGTTCTGTGTGAGAAGCCCTGCTGTTATTCCGTAACCTCGGGCCTGCAGCATCATCTACCCATCCTGTTGTCTGTTTGGACATGATGTAGTGGCGAGTCCAGGCCCGATTCAGTCTGGACGGAACGGGAATCTCATTCTAGACAGACAGGCGGGATAGGAATGCAACCTGTTTCAGGACTGGATACATTGTATCATAAACCTATAGTTGTGATATATATATATATATATATGATACCAGAAGCTGTTTCAGGACTGGATACATTGTATCATAAACCTATAGTTGTGATATATATATATATATATATGATACCAGAAGCTGTTTCAGGACTGGATACATTGTATCATAAACCTATAGTTGTGATATATATATATATATATATATATATATATATATATATATATATATATATATATGATACCAGAAGCTGTTTCAGGACTGGATACATTGTATCATAAACCTATAGTTGTGATATATATATGATACTAGAAGCTGTTTCAGGACTGGATACATTGTATCATAAACCTATAGTTGTGATATATATATATATATATATATATATATATATATATATATGATACCAGAAGCTGTTTCAGGACTGGATACATTGTATCATAAACCTATAGTTGTGATATATATATATGATAGTAGAAGCTGTTTCAGGACTGGATACATTGTATCATAAACCTATAGTTGTGATATATATATATATATATATATATATATATATATATATATATATATATATATATATATATATATATATATATGATACCAGAAGCTGTTTCAGGACTGGATACATTGTATCATAAAACTATAGTTGTGATATATATATGATAGTAGAAGCTGTTTCAGGACTGGATACATTGTATCATAAACCTATAGTTGTGATATATATATGATAGTAGAAGCTGTTTCAGGACTGGATACATTGTATCATAAACCTATAGTTGTGATATATATATATGATACCAGAAGCTGTATCCTTCCGTTCTACCCTGCTCGAGGATGATGTCAGTCTAGTGATGCTGGAATCACAGAGAGCCCCCCTCCCTCCTCCCACACAGCCTCACAGTCGAATGACCCAATTTATCCCGGAGAAACATTACAGAACCCAGACCTAGCATGCCATACCACGTTATCTCCAGAGCTAGCATGCCATACCGTGTTATCTCCAGACCTAGCATGCCATACCGCGTTATCTCCAGACCTAGCCTGCCATACCGCGTTATCTCCAGAGCTAGCATGCCATACCGCGTTATCTCCAGACCTAGCATGCCATAGCGTGTTATCTCCAGACCTAGCATGCCATAGCGCGTTATCTCCAGAGCTAGCATGCCATACCGCGTTATCTCCAGACCTAGCATGCCATAGCGTGTTATCTCCATACCTAGCATGCCATAGCGTGTTATCTCCAGAGCTAGCATGCCATACCGCGTTATCTCCAGACCTAGCATGCCATAGCGTGTTATCTCCAGACCTAGCATGCCATAGCTCGTTATCTCCTGAGCTAGCATGCCATAGCGTGTTATCTCCAGAGCTAGCATGCCATACCGCGTTATCTCCAGACCTAGCATGCCATACCGCGTTATCTCCAGACCTAGCATGCCATACCGCGTTATCTCCAGAACTAGCATGCCATACCGCGTTATCTCCAGACCTAGCATGCCATACCGTGTTATCTCCAGACCTAGCATGCCATACCGTGTTATCTCCAGACCTAGCATGCCATACCGTGTTATCTCCAGACCTAGCATGCCATACCGCGTTAGCTCCAGACCTAGCATGCCATACCGCGTTATCTCCAGACCTAGCATGCCATACCGCGTTATCTCCAGACCTAGCATGCCATACCGCGTTATCTCCAGACCTAGCATGCCATAGCGCGTTATCTCCAGACCTAGCATGCCATACCGCGTTATCTCCAGACCTAGCATGCCATACCGCGTTATCTCCAGAGCTAGCATGCCATACCGCGTTATCTCCAGACCTAGCATGCCATACCGTGTTATCTCCAGACCTAGCATGCCATACCGCGTTATCTCCAGACCTAGCATGCCATAGCGTGTTATCTCCAGACCTAGCATGCCATAGCGTGTTATCTCCAGACCTAGCATGCCATACCGCGTTATCTCCAGAGCTAGCATGCCATACCGTGTTATCTCCAGACCTAGCATGCCATACCGCGTTATCTCCAGAGCTAGCATGCCATAGCGCGTTATCTCCAGACCTAGCATGCCATAGCGCGTTATCTCCAGACCTAGCATGCCATACCGCGTTATCTCCCGACCTAGCATGCCATAGCGTGTTATCTCCAGACCTAGCATGCCATACCGCGTTATCTCCAGAGCTAGCATGCCATACCGCGTTATCTCCAGACCTAGCATGCCATAGCGCGTTATCTCCAGACCTAGCATGCCATAGCGCGTTATCTCCAGACCTAGCATGCCATACCGCGTTATCTCCCGACCTAGCATGCCATAGCGCGTTATCTCCAGACCTAGCATGCCATACCGCGTTATCTCCCGACCTAGCATGCCATACCGCGTTATCTCCAGACCTAGCATGCCATACCGCGTTATCTCCAGACCTAGCATGCCATACCGCGTTATCTCCAGACCTAGCATGCCACAGCGCGTTATCTCCAGACCTAGCATGCCATAGCGCGTAATCTCCAGAGCTAGCATGCCATACCGTGTTATCTCCAGACCTAGCATGCCATAGCGTGTTATCTCCAGACCTAGCATGCCATAGCGCGTTATTTCCCGACCTAGCATGCCATACCGCGTTATCTCC
>NC_138297.1:76922500-77032500 GCF_965601325.2 Salmo salar
AAGGGGACATCGGTATTCAGGGGACATCGGTATTCAGGGGACATCGGTATAAAGGGGACATCGGTATTCAGGGGACATCGGTATAAATGGGACATCGGTATAAAGGGGACATCGGTATTCAGGGGACATCGGTATTCAGGGGACATCGGTATAAAGGGGACATCGGTATAAAGGGGACATCGGTATTCAGGGGACATCGGTATTCAGGGGACATCGGTATAAAGGGGACATCGGTATTCAGGGGACATCGGTATAAAGGGGACATCGGTATTCAGGGGACATCGGTATTCAGGGGACATCGGTATAAAGTGGACATCGGTATTCAGGGGACATCGGTATTCAGGGGACATCGGTATAAAGGGGACATCGGTATAAAGGGGACATCGGTATTCAGGGGACATCGGTATTCAGGGGACATCGGTATAAAGGGGACATCGGTATTCAGGGGACATCGGTATAAAGGGGACATCGGTATAAAGGGGACATCGGTATTCAGGGGACATCGGTATAAAGGGGACATCGGTATTCAGGGGACATCGGTATAAAGGGGACATCGGTATTCAGGGGACATCGGTATAAAGGGGACATCGGTATAAAGGGGACATCGGTATTCAGGGGACATCGGTATTCAGGGGACATCGGTATAAAGGGGACATCGGTATAAAGGGGACATCGGTATTCAGGGGACATCGGTATAAAGGGGACATCGGTATTCAGGGGACATCGGTATAAAGGGGACATCGGTATTCAGGGGACATCGGTATTCAGGGGACATCGGTATAAAGGGGACATCCATATTCAGGGGACATCGGTATAAATGGGACATCGGTATAAAGGGGACATCGGTATTCAGGGGACATCGGTATTCAGGGGACATCGGTATAAAGGGGACATCGGTATAAAGGGGACATCGGTATTCAGGGGACATCGGTATAAAGGGGACATCGGTATTCAGGGGACATCGGTATAAAGGGGACATCGGTATAAAGGGGAAATCGGTATAAAGGGGACATCGGTATAAAGGGGACATCGGTATTCAGGGGACATCGGTATAAAGGGGACATCGGTATTCAGGGGACATCGGTATAACGGGGACATCGGTATTCAGGGGACATCGGTATTCAGGGGACATCGGTATAAAGGGGACATCGGTATAAAGGGGACATCGGTATTCAGGGGACATCGGTATAAAGGGGACATCGGTATTCAGGGGACATCGGTATAAAGGGGACATCGGTATTCAGGGGACATCGGTATAAAGGGGACATCGGTATTCAGGGGACATCGGTATAAAGGGGACATCAGTATAAAGGGGACATCGGTATTCAGGGGACATCGGTATAAAGGGGACATCGGTATAAAGGGGACATCGGTATAAAGGGGACATCGGTATAAAGGGGACATCGGTATTCAGGGGACATCGGTATAAAGGGGACATCGGTATTCAGGGGACATCGGTATAAAGGGGACATCGGTATTCAGGGGACATCGGTATAAAGGGGACATCGGTATAAAGGGGACATCGGTATAAATGGGACATCGGTATTCAGGGGACATCGGTATTCAGGGGACATCGGTATAAAGGGGACATCGGTATAAAGGGGACATCGGTATAAAGGGGACATCGGTATTCAGGGGACATCGGTATTCAGGGGACATCGGTATAAAGGGGACATCGGTATTCAGGGGACATCGGTATAAAGGGGACATCGGTATTCAGGGGACATCGGTATAAAGGGGACATCGGTATAAAGGGGAAATCGGTATAAAGGGGACATCGGTATAAAGGGGACATCGGTATTCAGGGGACATCGGTATAAAGGGGACATCGGTATTCAGGGGACATCGGTATAACGGGGACATCGGTATTCAGGGGACATCGGTATTCAGGGGACATCGGTATAAAGGGGACATCGGTATAAAGGGGACATCGGTATTCAGGGGACATCGGTATAAAGGGGACATCGGTATTCAGGGGACATCGGTATAAAGGGGACATCGGTATTCAGGGGACATCGGTATAAAGGGGACATCGGTATTCAGGGGACATCGGTATAAAGGGGACATCAGTATAAAGGGGACATCGGTATTCAGGGGACATCGGTATAAAGGGGACATCGGTATAAAGGGGACATCGGTATAAAGGGGACATCGGTATAAAGGGGACATCGGTATTCAGGGGACATCGGTATAAAGGGGACATCGGTATTCAGGGGACATCGGTATAAAGGGGACATCGGTATTCAGGGGACATCGGTATAAAGGGGACATCGGTATAAAGGGGACATCGGTATAAATGGGACATCGGTATTCAGGGGACATCGGTATTCAGGGGACATCGGTATAAAGGGGACATCGGTATAAAGGGGACATCGGTATAAAGGGGACATCGGTATTCAGGGGACATCGGTATTCAGGGGACATCGGTATAAAGGGGACATCGGTATTCAGGGGACATCGGTATAAAGGGGACATCGGTATTCAGGGGACATCGGTATAAAGGGGACATCGGTATTCAGGGGACATCGGTATAAAGGGGACATCGGTATTCAGGGGACATCGGTATAAAGGGGACATCGGTATAAAGGGGACATCGGTATTCAGGGGACATCGGTATAAAGGGGACATCGGTATAAAGGGGACATCGGTATAAAGGGGACATCGGTATAAAGGGGACATCGGTATTCAGGGGACATCGGTATAAAAGGGACATCGGTATTCAGGGGACATCGGTATAAAGGGGACATCGGTATTCAGGGGACATCGGTATAAAGGGGACATCGGTATAAAGGGGACATCGGTATAAAGGGGACATCGGTATAAATGGGACATCGGTATTCAGGGGACATCGGTATTCAGGGGACATCGGTATAAAGGGGACATCGGTATAAAGGGGACATCGGTATAAAGGGGACATCGGTATTCAGGGGACATCGGTATTCAGGGGACATCGGTATAAAGGGGACATCGGTATTCAGGGGACATCGGCGAACAAATACCGTGTTCAAGGCTACAACCGCGCCAGAACAAAGAGAAGGGCTTAAACTCAGGCGTTCAAACGCGCCAATCAGACCGAGAGACCAATGCTTCAGATAGTTCATTAGGAGTTTCAGTTTAGAAAACAATCTCTGTGCAGAAGCGACAGTTACAGGGATGATTAAAAAAAAAACTGCTTGATTGCCGTAGCAACATCAGGGGAAACTAGGAAGAAGGGAGTGGTGTTTGAAATACAGAAGTTCTGCAACATGTTTCATTGAGCCTCTCATTGTCCTTAATTGCTGGCCTCAACACCTTACGGAAATAGATTACCTGTACAGGAAGCTCTGCGTCTGCGTACTGGACAGGTTGAATGAATACATCTCTTGATGCTCCTGGACACATCATCAGTGATGTAACCCGGAGTCATAGGGTGTTTTGAGTCTTACAACATCAGACGCCCTCGACCAGGTGACCCACCCGTGGTCGATCAGACGCCCTCGCCCAGGTGACCCACCCGAGGTCGATCAGACGCCCTCGCCCAGGTGACCCACCCGAGGTCGATCAGACGCCCTCGCCCAGGTGACCCACCCGAGGTCGATCAGACGCCCTCGCCCAGGTGACCCACCCGAGGTCGATCAGACGCCCTCGCCCAGGTGACCCACCCGTGGTCGATCAGACGCCCTCGCCCAGGTGACCCACCCGTGGTCGATCAGACGCCCCCGCCCAGGTGACCCACCCGTGGTCGATCAGACGCCCTCGCCCAGGTGACCCACCCGAGGTCGATCGGACGCCCTCGCCCAGGTGACCCACCCGAGGTCGATCGGACGCCCTCGCCCAGGTGACCCACCCGTGGTCGATCAGACGCCCTCGCCCAGGTGACCCACCCGTGGTCGATCAGACGCCCTCGCCCAGGTGACCCACCCGTGGTCGATCAGACGCCCTCGCCCAGGTGACCCACCCGTGGTCGATCAGACGCCCTCGCCCAGGTGACCCACCCGAGGTCGATCAGACGCCCTCGCCCAGGTGACCCACCCGAGGTCGATCAGACGCCCTCGCCCAGGTGACCCACCCGAGGTCGATCAGACGCCCTCGCCCAGGTGACCCACCCGTGGTCGATCAGACGCCCTCGCCCAGGTGACCCACCCGAGGTCGATCAGACGCCCTCGCCCAGGTGACCCACCCCGAGGTCGATCAGACGCCCTCGCCCAGGTGACCCACCCGAGGTCGATCAGACGCCATGGATCTCTTCTCTTGATCCAGGACCATCTTGAGGCTTTTTCAGCCGCCTCGATGGTGTTGCTGATGGCTCTCCTCCTCTTCGCTCCATTGATGCCCAGTGTGCTGTAGGCTCTGTAGAGGGATCGCCCAGCGAAACCGCTGTAGCCTACCTCGATAGGCAGACCACTCTGCATACCACTGCTGGCTTGCTTCTGAAGCTAAGCAGGGTTGGTCCTGGTCAGTCCCTGGATGGGAGACCAGATGCTGCTGGAAGTGGTGTTGGTTGGCCAGTAGGAGGTACTCTTTCCTCTGGTCTAATAAAATATCCCAATGCCCCAGGGCAGTGATTGGGGACATTGCCCTTTGTAGGGTGCTGTCTTTCGGATGGGATGTTAAACGGGTGTCCTGACTCTCTGTGGTCACTAAAGATCCCATGTCACATATTGTAAGAGTCAGGGTGTTAACCCTGGTGTCCTGGCTAAATTCCCAATCTGTCCCTCAAACCATCACGGTCATCTAATCATCCCCAGTTTCCAATTGGCTCTTTCATCCCCTTCCTCTCCCCTGTAACTATTCCCCAAGTTGTTGCTGTAAATGACAATGTGTTCTCAGTCAACTTACCTGGTAAAATAACAGAAAAATACATTTAAAAAAATACACCTAACCTTCCAATCCTGCTTCCGGCAGTTGATGACCAGTCCTTCGTACTTGGTCCTCTTCCTCCTGTACGCTCCCCTCAAGACGATCTTCAGAAGGGACTGTCAGCTCCAGAATAATGATGGTCTTTGTGAACTCTGAGACCAGGGGTGATGTCTGGTCTCAGACATATCTTCAGAAGAGACTGTCAGCTCCAGAATAATGATGGTCTTTGTGAACTCTGAGACCAGGGGTGATGTCTGGTCTCAGACGATCTTCAGAAGGGACTGTCAGCTCCAGAATAATGATGGTCTTTGTGAACTCTGAGACCAGGGGTGATGTCTGGTCTCAGACGATCTTCAGAAGGGACTGTCAGCTCCAGAATAATGATGGTCTTTGTGAACTCTGAGACCAGGGGTGATGTCTGGTCTCAGACATATCTTCAGAAGGGACTGTCAGCTCCAGAATAATGATGGTCTTTGTGAACTCTGAGACCAGGGGTGATGTCTGGTCTCAGGGTTGTCTTGACCGTGTGCTGCGGGAACTTCAGCTGCTTCTCCGGGTCTGCTGTCAGCTGCCAGTGCTGAGCAGTAGCTAGGATCCCAGCTGGAGGTTTGGATTTTTGAGCCTGGTTTCTCCAGCTCGAATGAAAGTGATCTTCTGACAGGTGGGCTGAGCTCGCTTCCTCTTGCTGATTCCTGTGCAGATTGTATCACGTCCTGACCAGTATAAAGGGGTTATTTGTTATTGTAGTTTGGACAGGACGTGGCAGGGGGGTGTGTTTGTTTTATGTGGTTCGGGGTTTGTTGGGTTATGTTATTATGTAAGAGGGGTGTTTGTTTTATGTGGTTCGGGGTTTGTTAGTATATGTGTTTATGTAAGAGGGGTGTTTGTTTTATGTGGTTCGGGGTTCGTTAGTATATGTGTTTATGTAAGAGGGGTGTTTGTTTTATGTGGTTCGGGGTTCGTTAGTATATGTGTTTATGTAAGAGGGGTGTTTGTTTAGAGTATTCCGGGGTTTTTGGTTATGTTCTATGTTTCATATTTCTAGGATCTGTCTACGTTGTGTATTTCTTTGTGTTGGCCTGGTTTGGAGTCATACTTAGGTAGCCCTGTTTTTCACCTGTCCCTTTGTGGGAAGTTGTTTTTGCACTGCTAGGGTTAGCCTGCAAAACTGATTAGCTATCATTCCTTTTCTTGTTTTTGTTACACGTGTTCAAGTTTATACAAAATAAACGTTAAAATGAGCATCCGTTACAGATTGCTTCTGAATGGTCTTGTGAAGGTAGTAATGGTACCAGCGATAACGGCCCCCTCTCAGAGCTTTAGGACAGCAGTTCAGGATGTGCTCCAGTGTCCCTCTCTTGGACCATAGTGGGCATGCAGGAGTTTCCACTTTGCCCCCCAGCAGAACAGGTTTGGTGAGCTGGGTAGAACATCATACACCGCCTGGATCGGAACTTAATGCAGTGTGGTTCTGACCTGCAGAGGTCAGTCCACAAGACTTTCCTGTTCACCGCCTGGATCGGAACTTAATGCAGTGTGGTTCTGACCTGCCAGAGGTCAGTCCACAAGACTTTCCTGTTCACCGCCTGGATCAGGAACTTAATGCAGTGTGGTTCTGACCTGCCAGAGGTCAGTCCACAAGACTTTCCTGTTCACCGCCTGGATCAGGAACTTAATGCAGTGTGGTTCTGACCTGGCAGAGGTCAGTCCACAAGACTTTCCTGTTCACCGCCTGGATCGGGAACTTAATGCAGTGTGGTTCTGACCTGCCAGAGGTCAGTCCACAAGACTTTCCTGTTCACCGCCTGGATCAGGAACTTAATGCAGTGTGGTTCTGACCTGCCAGAGGTCAGTCCACAAGACTTTCCTGTTCACCGCCTGGATCAGGAACTTAATGCAGTGTGGTTCTGACCTACCAGAGGTCAGTCCACAAGACTTTCCTGTTCACCGCCTGGATCGGGAACTTAATGCAGTGTGGTTCTGACCTGCCAGAGGTCAGTCCACAAGACTTTCCTGTTCACCGCCTGGATCGGGAACTTAATGCAGTGTGGTTCTGACCTGCCAGAGGTCAGTCCACAAGACTTTCCTGTTCACCGCCTGGATCGGGAACTTAATGCAGTGTGGTTCCGCCTGCCAGAGGTCAGTCCACAAGACTTTCCTGTTCACCGCCTGGATCAGGAACTTAATGCAGTGTGGTTCTGACCTGCCAGAGGTCAGTCCACAAGACTTTCCTGTTCACCACCTGGATCAGGAACTTAATGCAGTGTGGTTCTGACCTGCCAGAGGTCAGTCCACAAGACTTTCCTGTTCACCGCCTGGATCAGGAACTTAATGCAGTGTGGTTCTGACCTGCCAGAGGTCAGTCCACAAGACTTTCCTGTTCACCGCCTGGATCAGGAACTTAATGCAGTGTGGTTCTGACCTGCCAGAGGTCAGTCCACAAGACTTTCCTGTTCACCGCCTGGATCGGGAACTTAATGCAGTGTGGTTCTGACCTGCCAGAGGTCAGTCCACAAGACTTTCCTGTTCACCGCCTGGATCGGGAACTTAATGCAGTGTGGTTCTGACCTGCCAGAGGTCAGTCCACAAGACTTTCCTGTTCACCGCCTGGATCAGGAACTTAATGCAGTGTGGTTCTGCCTGCCAGAGGTCAGTCCACAAGACTTTCCTGTTCACCGCCTGGATCGGGAACTTAATGCAGTGTGGTTCTGCCTGCCAGAGGTCAGTCCACAATACTTTCCTGTCCTTTGTGTGCTCTCACCTCGTCCAGGCAACTTGCTGTCTCATTCCCACTGCTCTGCTGGACCTCTCATCTTCCACAGCTGCTCTCACCACCTCCTGACCAAGCCTGCGTCTCTCCTTCCCCTTGACAGTGTCGTACCAGGGGGTTGGAACAAGGTTCTCAGACCATCTTTTCGCCGGGTCACTGCTCCCACCAGGATACTGTGGCACAGCCAAGACTCAGCCTGCAGCACGGCCTCCTCTGCTCTCCATTTCCTCCCGGGCTTGACCACTATCACCCCTTGGGTCACCTTTGGGTCGCTCTACTTCCTGTATTGACCACTATCACCTCTTGGGTCACCTTTGGGTCGCTCTACTCCCGGTCTTGACCACTATCACCCCTTGGGTCACCTTTGGGTCGCTCTACTCACGGTCTTGACCACTATCACCCCTTGGGTCACCTTTGGGTCGCTCCACTCCCTGTATTGACCACTATCACCCCTTGGGTCACCTTTGGGTCGCTCTACTCCCTGTATTGACCACTATCACCCCTTGGGTCACCTTTGGGTCGCTCTACTTCCTGTATTGACCACTATCACCCCTTGGGTCACCTTTGGGTCGCTCTACTCCCTGTATTGACCACTCTCCAAGTTCTCCAATGTGGAGAAACGGACTTCGTAGATGAGCAGAGGTCAGAGTATCCTCGGGAGGATGCCTTGCGGATACATCCACGCCTTAGACTTGTCGGGCAGTCCTGACCAGTCAACCCCTCTCAGCCAGTTCTCCAGCTCCTGACTGGTCAACCACTCTCAGCCAGTTCTCCAGCTCTGCTCTCAGCCAGTTCTCCAGCTCCGCTCTCAGCCAGTTCTCCAGCTCCGCTCTCAGCCAGTTCTCCAGCTCCAGGAAACACAGGGATAAATACACTGGCACAGAGAGACAGGAAACACAGGGATAAATACACTGAGACAGAGAGACAGGAAACACAGGGATAAATACACTGGGGAAAATAAGACCTGGAGGGGGTGGAGACAATCACAGGAACTGGTGAAACAGATCAGGGTGAAACAGATCAGGGTGAAACAGATCAGGGTGAAACAGATCAGGGTGAAACAGACCAGGGTGAAACAGATCAGGGTGAAACAGATCAGGGTGAAACAGACCAGGGTGAAACAGATCAGGGTGAAACAGATCAGGGTGAAACAGATCAGGGTGAAACAGATCAGGGTGAAACAGACCAGGGTGAAACAGATCAGGGTGAAACAGATCAGGGTGAAACAGATCAGGGTGAAACAGACCAGGGTGAAACAGATCAGGGTGAAACAGATCAGGGTGAAACAGATCAGGGTGAAACAGACCAGGGTGAAACAGATCAGGGTGAAACAGATCAGGGTGAAACAGACCAGGGTGAAACAGACCAGGGTGAGACAGACCAGGGTGAAACAGATCAGGGTGAAACAGATCAGGGTGAAACAGATCAGGGTGAAACAGATCACTTGTCTGGCATGTTTTTATCTCCTGCTTCCCTCTGAAACTTGTCTGCCATGTTTTTATCTCCAGCTTCCCTCTGAAACTTGTCTGGCATGTTTTTATCTCCAGCTTCCCTCTGAAACTTGTCTGGCATGTTTTTATCCCCAGCTTCCCTCTGAAACTTGTCTGGCATGTTTTTATCTCCAGCTTCCCTCTGAAACTTGTCTGGCATGTTTTTATCTCCAGCTTCCCTCTGAAACTTGTCTGCCATGTTTTTATCTCCAGCTTCCCTCTGAAACTTGTCTGCCATGTTTTTATCTCCAGCTTCCCTCTGAAACTTGTCTGCCATGTTTTTATCTCCAGCTTCCCTCTGAAACTTGTCTGCCATGTTTTTATCTCCAGCTTCCCTCTGAAACTTGTCTGGCATGTTTTTATCTCCTGCTTCCCTCTGAAACTTGTCTGCCATGTTTTTATCTCCAGCTTCCCTCTGAAACTTGTCTGCCATGTTTTTATCTCCAGCTTCCCTCTGAAACTTGTCTGGCATGTTTTTATCTCCTGCTTCCCTCTGAAACTTGTCTGCCATGTTTTTATCTCCAGCTTCCCTCTGAAACTTGTCTGCCATGTTTTTATATCCAGCTTCCCTCTGAAACTTGTCTGCCATGTTTTTATCTCCAGCTTCCCTCTGAAACTTGTCTGCCATGTTTTTATATCCAGCTTCCCTCTGAAACTTGTCTGCCATGTTTTTATATCCAGCTTCCCTCTGAAACTTGTCTGCCATGTTTTTATCTCCAGCTTCCCTCTGAAACTTGTCTGCCATGTTTTTATATCCAGCTTCCCTCTGAAACTTGTCTGCCATGTTTTTATCTCCAGCTTCCCTCCCCTGGTCTTGTCTAATCATATAATTTCAGTCGTCCTCTATTAGGATTCACATAGCTCATCACTACCCCCTTGTGGTTGGATATATATGTACCTACTGCAGGTAATAGGATACAGCAACGATTAATGTTGAACCGACATACCATTAATAAGGGACATGTTACAATTTACAACAATGAACACCTTGTGAAATATCTGTGAAAACCAAACCGGCAATATTAAGAATTCAATAGATATAAACTTTAATATTTTTAGTGGTACAGGTGTCCTTAATATGGTGTGGGAATAGAGAGGTCTGTGTTGTGTGGGAATAGAGAGGTCTGTGTTGTGTGGGAATAGAGAGGTCTGTGTGGTGTGGGAATAGAGAGGTCTGTGTTGTGTGGGAATAGAGAGGTCTGTGTTGTGTGGGAATAGAGAGGTCTGTGTTGTGTGGGAATAGAGAGGTCTGTGTTGTGTGGGAATAGAGAGGTCTGTGTTGTGTTAAACAAATCAAAATATATTTTATATTTGATGACAGCTTGGCACAATAAGATATATATATATATATTATTATTATTTCTTCCGGTAAATGTGTGATTTAGTATTGTTCTCTTTGGCAACTGTGTTAAAAGCGGGTTAATAAACGCCTCTGTCTGTATATTACCTTGGAAAAATGAACTCCGCAGAGGAACAAGGGGGACTGCGTCGTCCAGTATTTCCAAGGTAATGTTCTGAACGTCGGCATTTATCCCTTACATACAGTTGAAGTCAGAAGTTTACATACACCTTAGCCAAATACATTTAAACTCAGTTTATCACAATTCCTGACATTTAATCCTAGTAAAAATTCCCTGTCTTAGGTCAGTTAGGATCACCACTTTATTTTAAGAATGTGAAATGTCAGAATAATAGTAGAGAGAATGATTTATTTCAGCTTTTATTTCTTTCATCACATTCCCAGTGGGTCAGAAGTTTACATACAACTTAATTAGTATTTGGTAGCATTGCCTTCAAATTGTTTAACTTGGGTCAAACGTTTTGGGTAGCCTTCCACAAGCTTCCCACAATAAGTTGGGTGAATTTTGGCCCATTCCTCCTGACAGAGCTGGTGTAACTGAGTCAGGTTTGTAGGCCTCCTTGCTCGCACACGCTTTTTCAGTTCTGCCCACAAATGTGTCTATTAGGATTGAGGTCAGGGCTTTGTGATGGCCACTCCAATACCTTGACTTTGTTGTCCTTAAGCCATTTTGCCACAACTTTGGAAGTATGCTTGGGGTCATTGTCCATTTGGAAGACCCATTTGCGACCAAGCTTTAACTTCCTGACTGATGTCTTGAGATGTTGCTTCAATATATCCACATAATTTTCCTACCTCATGATGCCATCTATTTTGTGAAGTGCACCAGTCCCTCCTGCAGCAAAGCACCCCCACAACATGATGCTGCCACCCCCGTGCTTCACGGTTGGGATGGTGTTCTTCGGTTTGCAAGCCTCCCACTTTTTCCTCCAAACATAACGATGGTCATTATGGCCAAACAGTTCTATTTTTGTTTCATCAGACCAGAGTATATTTCTCCAAAAAAGTACGATCTTTGTCCCCATGTGCCGTTGCAAACCGTAGTCTGGCTTTTTTATGGCGGTTTTGGAGCAGTGGCTTCTTCCTTGCTGAGCGGCCTTTCAGGTTATGTCGATATAGGACTCGTTTTACTGTGGATATAGATACTTTTGACCCTGTTTCCTCCAGCATCTTCACAAGGTCCTTTGCTGTTGTTCTGGGATTGATTTGCACTTTTCGCACCAAAGTACGTTCATCTCTAGGAGACAGAACGCGTCTCCTTCCTGAGCGGTATGACGGCTGCGTGGTCCCATGGTGTTTATACTTGCGTACTATTGTTTGTACAGATGAACGTGGTACCTTCAGGTGTTTGGAAATTGCTCCCAAGGATGAACCAGACTTGTGGAGGTCTACCATTTTTTTCTGGGGTCTTGGCTGATTTCTTTAGATTTTCCCTTGATGTCAAGCAAAGAGGTGCTGAGTTTGAAGGTAGGCCTTGAAATACATCCACAGGTACACCTCCAATTGACTCAAATGATGTCAATTAGCCTATCAGAAGCTTCTAAAGCCATGACATAACTTTCTGGAATTTTCCAAGCTGTTTAAAGGCACCAGTCAAAGTTAGTGCATGTAAACTTCTGACCCACTGGAATTGTGATACAGTGAATTATAAGTGAAATAATCTGTCCGTAAACAATTGTTGGGAAAAATGACTTGTGTCACGCACAAAGTAGATGTCCTAACCGACTTGCCAAAACTATAGTTTGTTTAACAAGAAATTTGTGGAGTGGTTGAAAAAACGAGTTTTAATGACTCCAACCTGAGTGGATGTAAACCTCCGACTTCTCCTGTATCTACTACCTACCGGGGGGATAAGGAAGATATAGGGACTGGGATTTAGGATGTCGGGACTAGGGGTTAGGGTTCGGTATTACGGTCTGGGGGCTAAATAAAGGTATAGGACCTGGGATTAGGAATTAGGAACTAAGGGTTAGAGTCGGGATCCAGGGAATAAAAATAGAATAGAGAGGGCCAAATAGGGGAATAAACAAGTAGAAACTATGTAAACAACAACAACAACAACAATAACTAACAACAACAATAACAACAACAATAACAACAACAATAACAATAGACGGATCAATGTCCTGGTCGTGCTGGTATGGGGGGTATAAAATCAACCTGTCCTGGTCGTGCTGGTATGGGGGGTATAAAATCAACCTGTCCTGGTCGTGCTGGTTTGGGGGGTATAAAATCAACCTGTCCTGGTCGTGCTGGTATGGGGGGTATAAAATCAACCTGTCCTGGTCGTGCTGGTTTGGGGGGTATAAAATCAACCTGTGTGTCCTGGTCGTGCTGGTATGGGGGGTATAAAATCAACCTGTCCTGGTCGTGCTGGTTTGGGGGGTATAAAATCAACCTGTGTGTCCTGGTTGTGCTGGTTTGGGGGGTATAAAATCAACCTGTCCTGGTCGTGCTGGTATGGGGGGTATAAAATCAACCTGTCCTGGTCGTGCTGGTTTGGGGGGTATAACATCAACCTGTGTGTCCTGGTCGTGCTGGTGTGGGGGTATAAAATCAACCGGTGTGTCCTGGTCGTGCTGGTGTGGGGGGTATAAAATCAACCTGTGTGTCCTGGTCGTGCTGGTGTGGGGGTATAAAATCAACCTGTCCTGGTTGTGCTGGTTTGGGGGGTATAAAATCAACCTGTGTGTCCTGGTCGTGCTGGTGTGGGGGTATAAATCAACCTGTCCTGGTCGTGCTGGTGTGGGGGTATAAAATCAACCTGTCCTGGTCTTGCTGGTTTGGGGGGTATAAAATCAACCTGTGTTTCTTGGTTGTGCTGGTGTGGGGGGTATAAAATCAACCTGTGTGTCCTGGTCGTGCTGGTGTGGGGGTATAAATCAACCTGTGTGTCCTGGTCGTGCTGGTGTGGGGGGTATAAAATCAACCTGTGTGTCCTGGTCGTGCTGGTGTGGGGGGTATAAATCAACCTGTGTGTCCTGGTCGTGCTGGTGTGGGGAGTATAAAATCAACCTGTGTGTCCTGGTCGTGCTGGTGTGGGGGGTATAACATCAACCTGTGTGTCCTGGTCGTGCTGGTGTGGGGGGTATAACATCAACCTGTGTGTCCTGGTCGTGCTGGTGTGGGGGGTATAACATCAACCTGTGTGTCCTGGTCGTGCTGGTGTGGGGAGTATAAAATCAACCTGTTGTTTACGTAAGCATGTGACAAATAAAAGTTAACTTGGAAACAGACTGCTCAGGCCCAGGGCTGGTCGGGTGGCTCCATCTAGTGGCGAAACAATATCATGACAGTTGAGGAAGACGAAAACAGCGTAAATAAACCTGCCTCATCTCACACCTCCCATTCCAGTCATCTGTCCCCTGGATGAACTCTTTATAAATCACACACACACACACACACACACAGTCTCTCTCAGCCCCACACACACACACACACACACACACTCACTCACTCTCAGTCTCTCTCCCGCGGCGCTCCCCAGAACAGACAACAACTTTGCTTCATGGCGGCGAGTCTCACCGGACGCAGGATTGTGATCTAACCGGACGGGAACGAGCTGCGGAGGAATCCACCATGTAGGTTACGTTTTTACCGGAGTTGTTTTGCTTCGTGATAGAACAGTAATGAAGTTACGTCAACGACTTTAAGCATGAGTGGACTTGTCCCTCAAAAACAAGAGAGTAGAGTCACTGTCTTTACGGTAGACAGGTTACTGCTGGATGAATGACCACTAGGTTACTGCTGGGTGACCACTAGGTTACTGCTGGGTGAATGACCACTAGGTTACTGCTGGATGACCACTAGGTTACCGCTGGATGAATGACCACTAGGTTACTGCTGGATGAATGACCACTAGGTTACTGCTGGATGACCACTAGGTTACAGCTGGATGAATGACCACTAGGTTACTGCTGGATGACCACTAGGTTACTGCTGGATGAATGACCACTAGGTTACTGCTGGATGACCACTAGGTTACGCTGGTGAATGACCACTAGGTTACTGCTGGATGAATGACCACTAGGTTACTGCTGGATGAATGACCACTAGGTTACTGCTGGATGAATGACCACTAGGTTACTGCTGGATGACCACTAGGTTACTGCTGGATGAATGACCACTAGGTTACTGCTGGATGAATGACCACTAGGTTACTGCTGGATGAATGACCACTAGGTTACTGCTGGATGAATGACCACTAGGTTACTGCTGGGTGAATGACCACTAGGTTACTGCTGGATGAATGACCACTAGGTTACTGCTGGATGACCACTAGGTTACTGCTGGATGAATGACCACTAGGTTACTGCTGGATGAATGACCACTAGGTTACTGCTGGATGAATGACCACTAGGTTACTGCTGGATGAATGACCACTAGGTTACTGCTGGATGAATGACCACTAGGTTACTGCTGGATGAATGACCACTAGGTTACTGCTGGATGAATGACCACTAGGTTACTGCTGGGTGAATGACCACTAGGTTACTGCTGGGTGAATGACCACTAGGTTACTGCTGGATGAATGACCACTAGGTTACTGCTGGATGAATGACCACTAGGTTACTGCTGGTGAATGACCACTAGGTTACTGCTGGATGAATGACCACTAGGTTACCGCTGGATGAATGACCACTAGGTTACTGCTGGATGAATGACCACTAGGTTACTGCTGGATGAATGACCACTAGGTTACTGCTGGATGAATGACCACTAGGTTACTGCTGGATGAATGACCACTAGGTTACTGCTGGGTGAATGACCACTAGGTTACTGCTGGATGAATGACCACTAGGTTACTGCTGGATGAATGACCACTAGGTTACTGCTGGATGACCACTAGGTTACTGCTGGATGAATGACCACTAGGTTACTGCTGGATGAATGACCACTAGGTTACTGCTGGATGAATGACCACTAGGTTACTGCTGGATGAATGACCACTAGGTTACTGCTGGATGAATGACCACTAGGTTACTGCTGGATGACCACTAGGTTACTGCTGGATGAATGACCACTAGGTTACTGCTGGATGAATGACCACTAGGTTACTGCTGGATGAATGACCACTAGGTTACTGCTGGATGACCACTAGGTTACTGCTGGATGAATGACCACTAGGTTACTGCTGGATGAATGACCACTAGGTTACCGCTGGATGAATGACCACTAGGTTACTGCTGGATGAATGACCACTAGGTTACTGCTGGATGAATGACCACTAGGTTACTGCTGGATGAATGACCACTAGGTTACAGCTGGATGAATGACCACTAGGTTACTGCTGGATGAATGACCACTAGGTTACCGCTGGATGAATGACCACTAGGTTACTGCTGGGTGAATGACCACTAGGTTACTGCTGGATGACCACTAGGTTACTGCTGGATGAATGACCACTAGGTTACTGCTGGGTGAATGACCACTAGGTTACTGCTGGATGAATGACCACTAGGTTACTGCTGGATGAATGACCACTAGGTTACTGCTGGATGAATGACCACTAGGTTACTGCTGGATGAATGACCACTAGGTTACTGCTGGGTGAATGACCACTAGGTTACCGCTGGATGAATGACCACTAGGTTACTGCTGGATGAATGACCACTAGGTTACTGCTGGATGAATGACCACTAGGTTACTGCTGGATGAATGACCACTAGGTTACTGCTGGATGACCACTAGGTTACTGCTAGATGACCACTAGGTTACTGCTGGATGAATGACCACTAGGTTACTGCTGGATGAATGACCACTAGGTTACTGCTGGATGAATGACCACTAGGTTACCGCTGGATGAATGACCTCAGTCATGTTTTGGTAGAATTTTGAGTTGTTGACGTTTTTTGTCCATGTTGTAATTGATTATGATAACGATATTGTCGTACAAGTGCAACTCACGTGGGAAAAATTACATGTGTTATGAAACTATTGAAATGAATCTTTGAATGTATCCTATTAGAATATTACCCAATAACTGCAGCTCAGATGAGATTAAAGACTCTATCAGTCATGTGTAATTCCATAGCCTTTTACATTTACATTTACGTCATTTAGCAGACGCTCTTATCCAGAGCGACTTACAAATTGGTGCATTCACCTTCTGATATCCAGTGGAACAACCACTTTACAATAGTACATCTAAATCTTTTTTTTGGGGGGGGGGGGGTTAGAAGGATTACTATATCCTATCCCAGGTATTCCTTAAAGAGGTGGGGTTTCAGGTGTCTCCGGAAGGTGGTGATTGACTCCGCTGTCCTGGCGTCGTGAGGGAGCTTGTTCCACCATTGGGGTGCCAGAGCAGCGAACAGTTTTGACTGGGCTGAGCGGGAACTGTGCTTCCTCAGAGGTAGGGGGGCCAGCAGGCCAGAGGTGGATGAGCGGGAACTGTGCTTCCTCAGAGGTAGGGAGGACGAGCAGGCCAGAGGTGGATGAGCGGGAACTGTGCTTCCTCAGAGGTAGGGAGGACGAGCAGGCCAGAGGTGGATGAGCGGGAACTGTGCTTCCTCAGAGGTAGGGAGGCCAGCAGGCCAGAGGTGGATGAGCGGGAACTGTGCTTCCTCAGAGGTAGGGAGGCGAGCAGGCCAGAGGTGGCTGAGCGGGAACTGTGCTTCCTCAGAGGTAGGGAGGCCAGCAGGCCAGAGGTGGATGAGCGGGAACTGTGCTTCCTCAGAGGTAGGGAGGCGAGCAGGCCAGAGGTGGCTGAGCGGGAACTGTGCTTCCTCAGAGGTAGGGAGGCCAGCAGGCCAGAGGTGGATGAGCGGGAACTGTGCTTCCTCAGAGGTAGGGGGGGCGAGCAGGCCAGCGGTGGATGAACGACCACTAGGTTACTGCTGGATGAGCGGGAACTGTGCTTCCTCAGAGGTAGGGAGGCCAGCAGGCCAGAGGTGGATGAGCGGGAACTGTGCTTCCTCAGAGGTAGGGAGGCGAGCAGGCCAGAGGTGGATGAGCGGGAACTGTGCTTCCTCAGAGGTAGGGGGGCGAGCAGGCCAGAGGTGGATGAGCGGGAACTGTGCTTCCTCAGAGGTAGGGGGGCGAGCAGGCCAGAGGTGGATGAGCGGGAACTGTGCTTCCTCAGAGGTAGGGAGGCGAGCAGGCCAGAGGTGGATGGATGAGCGGGAACTGTGCTTCCTCAGAGGTAGGGAGGCGAGCAGGCCAGAGGTGGATGAGCGGGAACTGTGCTTCCTCAGAGGTAGGGAGGACGAGCAGGCCAGAGGTGGATGAGCGGGAACTGTGCTTCCTCAGAGGTAGGGAGGCCAGCAGGCCAGAGGTGGATGAGCGGGAACTGTGCTTCCTCAGAGGTACGGAGGACAGCAGGCCAGAGGTGGATGAATGGGAACTGTACTTCCTCAGAGGTAGGGGGGGCCAGCAGGCCAGAGGTGGATGAATGACCACTAGGTTACTGCTGGATGAGCGGGAACTGTGCTTCCTCAGAGGTAGGGAGGCCAGCAGGCCAGAGGTGGATGAGCGGGAACTGTGCTTCCTCAGAGGTAGGGAGGACGAGCAGGCCAGAGGTGGATGAGCGGGAACTGTGCTTCCTCAGAGGTAGGGAGGCCAGCAGGCCAGAGGTGGATGAGCGGGAACTGTACTTCCTCAGAGGTAGGGGGGGCCAGCAGGCCAGAGGTGGATGAATGACCACTAGGTTACTGCTGGATGAGCGGGAACTGTGCTTCCTCAGAGGTAGGGAGGCCAGCAGGCCAGCGGTGGATGAGCGGGAACTGTGCTTCCTCAGAGGTAGGGAGGCCAGCAGGCCAGAGGTGGATGAGCGGGAACTGTGCTTCCTCAGAGGTAGGGAGGCGAGCAGGCCAGCGGTGGATGAGCGGCAACTGTGCTTCCTCAGAGGTAGGGGGGCCAGCAGGCCAGAGGTGGATGAGCGGGAACTGTGCTTCCTCAGAGGTAGGGGGGCGAGCAGGCCAGAGGTGGATGAGCGGGAACTGTGCTTCCTCAGAGGTAGGGAGGCGAGCAGGCCAGAGGTGGATGAGCGGGAACTGTGCTTCCTCAGAGGTAGGGAGGCCAGCAGGCCAGAGGTGGATGAGCGGGAACTGTACTTCCTCAGAGGTAGGGGGGGCCAGCAGGCCAGAGGTGGATGAATGACCACTAGGTTACTGCTGGATGAGCGGGAACTGTGCTTCCTCAGAGGTAGGGAGGCCAGCAGGCCAGAGGTGGATGAGCGGGAACTGTACTTCCTCAGAGGTAGGGGGGGCCAGCAGGCCAGAGGTGGATGAATGACCACTAGGTTACTGCTGGATGAGCGGGAACTGTGCTTCCTCAGAGGTAGGGAGGCCAGCAGGCCAGCGGTGAATGAGCGGGAACTGTGCTTCCTCAGAGGTAGGGAGGCCAGCAGGCCAGAGGTGGATGAGCGGGAACTGTGCTTCCTCAGAGGTAGGGAGGCGAGCAGGCCAGCGGTGGATGAGCGGCAACTGTGCTTCCTCAGAGGTAGGGGGGCCAGCAGGCCAGAGGGGGATGAGCGGGAACTGTGCTTCCTCAGAGGTAGGGGGGCGAGCAGGCCAGAGGTGGATGAGCGGGAACTGTGCTTCCTCAGAGGTAGGGAGGCGAGCAGGCCAGAGGTGGATGAGCGGGAACTGTGCTTCCTCAGAGGTAGGGAGGCCAGCAGGCCAGAGGTGGATGAGTGGGAACTGTACTTCCTCAGAGGTAGGGGGGGCCAGCAGGCCAGAGGTGGATGAATGACCACTAGGTTACTGCTGGATGAGCGGGAACTGTGCTTCCTCAGAGGTAGGGAGGCCAGCAGGCCAGAGGTGGATGAGCGGGAACTGTGCTTCCTCAGAGGTAGGGAGGCCAGCAGGCCAGAGGTGGATGAGCGGGAACGTGCTTCCTCAGAGGTAGGGAGGACGAGCAGGCCAGAGTGGATGAGCGGGAACTGTGCTTCCTCAGAGGTAGGGAGGCCAGCAGGCCAGAGGTGGATGAGCGGGAACTGTGCTTCCTCAGAGGTAGGGGGACGAGCAGGCCAGAGTTGGATGAGCGGGAACTGTGCTTCCTCAGAGGTAGGGAGGCCAGCAGGCCAGAGGTGAATGAGCGGGAACTGTGCTTCCTCAGAGGTAGGGAGGACGAGTAGGCCAGAGTTTTTTTTTTTTTTTACGCTCAACAGTTTCCTTTGTGTATCAAGAATGGTCCACCACCCAAAGGACATCCAGCCAACTGGACACAACTATGGGAAGCTGTGGGAGTCAACATGGGCCAACATTCCCATGTGGAACGCTTTCGACACCCTTGTAGAGTCCCATGCCCCGACGAAATGAGGCTGTTCTGAGTGCAACTCAATATTAGGACGGTGTTCTTAACGTTTTTGTTCACTCAGTGTATATGTGATTATCTGTTGTGTTGTTTCCTGTCTTCAGGCTGGGGAAGAGAGCGATATTAGTGGTCCTGCTATCTGTGGCTGTGTGGATCTACTTCCTCCCCTCGCCCATAGACCCTCAGCCTTACACGTAAGTACAGACACACCACACCGGCTCTGATGCTCGTCGGATGTGGCAGGGCTTCGCAAACTAACACTCACGTCCGTAGCCATGAAGTGCTTTGAAAGGCTGGTCATGGCTCACGTCAACACCATCATCCCAGAAACACTAGACCCACTCCAATTTGCATACCGCCCCCAACAGATCCGCATATGATGCAATCTCTATTGTACTCCACACTGCCCTTTCTCACCTGGACAAAAGGAACACCTATGTGAGAATGCTGTTCATTGACTACAGCTCAGCGTTCAACACCATAGTGCCCACAAAGCTCACCACTAAGCGAAGGACTCTGGGACTGAACACCTCCCTCTGTAACTGGATCCTGGACTTCCTGACGGGCCGCCCCCTGGTGGTGAGGGTAGGTAACAACACATCCGCCACGCTGATCCTCAACACGGGGGCCCCTCAGGGGTGCGTGCTCAGTCCTGTACTCCCTGTTCACCCACGACTGCGTGGCCAAACACGACTCCAACACCATCATTATGTTTACCGACAACACAACAGTGGTAGGCCTGATCACCGACAATAATTAGACAGCCTATAGGGAGGAGGTCAGAGACCTGGCCGTGTGGTGCCAGAATAACAACCTCTCCCTCAACGTGATCAAGATAAAGGAGATGATCGTGCACTACAGGAAAAGGAGGACTGAGCACGCCCCCAGTCTCATCGACGGGGCTGTAGTGGAGCAGGTTGAGAGCTTCAAGTTCCTTGGCATCAACATCACCAACAAACTAGAATGGTCCAAACACACCAAGACAGTCGTGAAGAGGGCACGACAACGCCTATTCCCCCTCAGGAAACTGAAAATATTTGGCATGGGTCCTCAGTTCCTCAAAAAGTTATACAGCTGCGCCATCGAGAGCATCCTGACAGGTTGCATCACCGGCTGGTATGACATCCGACCACAAGGCACTACAGAGGGTAGTGCGAACGGCCCAGTACATCACTGGGGCCAAGCTTCCTGCCTTCCAGGACCTCTATACCAGGCGGTGTCAGAGGAAGGGCCTAAAAATGGTCAAAGACCCCAGCCACCCTAGTCACAGACTTTTCTCTCTGCTACTGCATGGCAAGCGGTACCGGAATGCCAAGTCTGGGTCCAAAAGGCTCCTTAAAAGCTTCTACCCCCAAGCCATCAGATCAGACTGCTGAACAGCTTCTACCCCCAAGCCATCAGACTGCTGAACAGCTTCTACCCCCAAGCCGTCAGACTGCTGAACAGCTTCTACCCCCAAGCCATCAGACTGCTGAACAGCTTCTACCCCCAAGCCATCAGACTGCTGAACAGCTTCTACCCCCAAGCCATCAGACTGCTGAACAGCTTCTACCCCCAAGCCATCAGACTGCTGAACAGCTTCTACCCCCAAGCCATCAGACTGCTGAACAGCTTCTATCCCCAAGCCATCAGACTGCTGAACAGCTTCTACCCCCAAGCCATCAGACTGCTGAACAGCA
The DNA here is from genome assembly GCF_965601325.2 of Salmo salar. NCBI lineage: Eukaryota > Metazoa > Chordata > Actinopteri > Salmoniformes > Salmonidae > Salmo > Salmo salar. Next base: position 76,943,897 of record NC_138297.1, read on the forward strand.
CCCCAAGCCATCAGAATGCTGAAAGCCGTCAGACTGCTGAACAGCTTCTACCCCCAAGCCATCAGACTGCTGAACAGCTTCTACCCCCAAGCCATCAGACTGCTGAACAGCATCTACCCCCAAGCCATCAGACTGCTGACCAGTTAATTAAATGGTCACCCAGAATATTTACATTGACCCCCTTTGTTTTAACACTGCTGCTACTCGCTGTTTATTATCTATGCATAGTCACTTTACCTCCACTTACATGTACATATTACCTCAACTACAGTCGTGGCCAAAGGTTTTGAGAATGACACAAATATTCATTTTCACAAAGTCTGCTGCCTCAGATTGTATGATGGCAATTTGCATATACTCCATAATGTTATGAAGAGTGATCAGATGAATTGCAATTAATTGCAAAGTCCCTCTTTGCCACGCAAATTAACCGAATCCCCCCAAAACATTTCCACTGCATTTCAGCCCTGCCACAAAAGGACCAGCTGACATCATGTCAGTGATTCTCTCGTTAACACAGGTGTGAGTGTTGACAAGGACAAGGCTGGAGATCACTCTGTCATGCTGATTGAGTTCGAATAACAGACTGGAAGCTTCAAAAGGAGGGTGGTGCTTGGAATCATTGTTCTTCCTCTGTCAGCCATGGTTACCTGCAAGGAAACACGTGCCGTCATCATTGCTTTGCACAAAAAGGTCTTCACAGGCAAGGATATTGCTGCCAGTAAGATTGCACCCAAATCAACCATTTATCGGATCATCAAGAACTTCAAGGAGAGTGGTTCAATTGTTGTGAAGAAGGCTTCAGGGCGCCCAAGAAAGTCCAGCAAGCGCCAGGACCGTCTCCTAAAGTTGATTCAGCTGCGGGATCGGGGCACCACCAGTACAGAGCTTGCTCAGGGATGGCAGCAGGCAGGTGTGAGTGCATCTGCACGCACAGTGAGGCGAAGACTTTTGGAGGATGGCCTGGTGTCAAGAAGGGCAGCAAAGAAGCCACTTCTCTCCAGGAAAAACATCAGGGACAGATTGATATTCTTACAAAGGTACAGGGATTGGACTGCTGAGGACTGGGTAAAGTCATTTTCTCTGATGAATCCCCTTTCCAATTGTTTGGGGCATCTGGAAAAAAGTTTGTCCGGAGAAGACAAGGTGAGCGCTACCATCAGTCCTGTTTCATGCCAACAGTAAAGCATCCTGAGACCATTCATGTGTGGGGTTGCTTCTCAGCCAAGGGAGTGGGCTCACTCACAATTTGGCCTAAGAACACAGCCATGAATAAAGAATGGTACCAACACATCCTCCGAGAGCAACTTCTCCCAACCATCCAGGAACAGTTTGGTGACGAACAATGCCTTTTCCAGCATGATGGAGCACCTTGCCATCAGGCAAAAGTGATAACTAAGTGGCTCGGGGAACAAAACATCGATATTTTGGGTCCGTGGCCAGAAAACTCCCCAGAATTTAATCCCACTGAGAACTTGTGGTCAATCCTCAAGAGGCGGGTGGACAAACAAAAACCCACAAATTCTGGCAAACTCCAAGCATTGATTATGCAACAATGGGCTGCCATCAGTCAGGATGTGGCCCAGAAGTTAATTGACAGCATGTCAGGGCGGATTGCAGAGGTCATGAAAAAGAAGGGTCAACACTGTAAATATTGACTCTTTGTCAGATTAGGGGTTAAAGGTTAAAGAGTTATTGTCTGTCAGATTAGGGGTTAAAGGTTAAAGAGTTATTGTCTGTCAGATTAGGGGTTAAAGGTTAAAGAGTTATTGTCTGTCAGATTAGGGGTTAAAGGTTATTGTCTGTCAGATTAGGGGTTAAAGGTTATTGTCTGTCAGATTAGGGGTTAAAGGTTATTGTCTGTCAGATTAGGGGTTAAAGGTTAAAGAGTTATTGTCTGTCAGATTAGGGGTTAAAGGTTATTGTCTGTCAGATTAGGGGTTAAAGGTTAAAGAGTTATTGTCTGTCAGATTAGGGGTTAAAGGTTATTGTCTGTCAGATTAGGGGTTAAAGGTTATTGTCTGTCAGATTAGGGGTTAAAGGTTATTGTCTGTCAGATTAGGGGTTAAAGGTTAAAGGTTATTGTCTGTCAGATTAGGGGTTAAAGGGTTATTGTCTGTCAGATTAGGGGTTAAAGGTTATTGTCTGCCAGATTAGGGGTTAAAGGTTAAAGAGTTATTGTCTGTCAGATTAGGGGTTAAAGGTTAAAGAGTTATTGTCTGTCAGATTAGGGGTTAAAGGTTAAAGAGTTATTGTCTGTCAGATTAGGGGTTAAAGGGTTATTGTCTGTCAGATTAGGGGTTAAAGGTTATTGTCTGCCAGATTAGGGGTTAAAGGTTAAAGGTTATTGTCTGTCAGATTAGGGGTTAAAGGTTAAAGGTTATTGTCTGTCAGATTAGGGGTTAAAGGGTTATTGTCTGTCAGATTAGGGGTTAAAGGTTATTGTCTGTCAGATTAGGGGTTAAAGGATTAAAGAGTTATTGTCTGTCAGATTAGGGGTTAAAGGTTAAAGAGTTATTGTCTGTCAGATTAGGGGTTAAAGGTTAAAGGTTATTGTCTGTCAGATTAGGGGTTAAAGGTTATTGTCTGTCAGATTAGGGGTTAAAGGTTATTGTCTGTCAGATTAGGGGTTAAAGGTTAAAGGTTATTGTCTGTCAGATTAGGGGTTAAAGGTTAAAGAGTTATTGTCTGTCAGATTCAAGGGACCCCCTCCGCTCCTGGAGGGCCCACTGGCTGTCAACACCAGACTACAGAACGGACGCAGGCTGTTCACTGGACAACTACACGGACCAGAATCCTTCACTGCTGACCAGGAGGGTAAGAACTCTTGCCCGAGTTGTTTTTCATTCAGCATGTTTTTAATTTAATCGCGTCTGTTTGTCTTACATCCGCCTCGTCAGTGTTTTATATGACCGTGGTAGATCCCCTACCACTGTTACGAGAACCTGCGGACTCTCTGACCCCTGACCTTTAACCCCTGGCGTCTCCTAGGTAACGTGTACACAGGGACGGTGGATGGGAAGCTGTGGAGGATCCACCAGGAGACTCTGACCCTCATCGCCCACATGGGACAGGACTTGCAGGAGTGTGGTCAGTAACTAACTAACTAACCAACCTTAACGCTAACTAACCCTAACGCTAACCAACCCTAACGCTAACTAACCCTAACTCATCACCCACATGGGACAGGACTTACAGGAGTGTGGTCAGTAACTAACTAACTAACTAACTAACTAACCAACCCTAACGCTAACTAACGCTAACTCATCACCCACATGGGACATTTTCATAGTGGCTAGCTAGCTAGCCAGTTAGCCCTATGGACTTACCCATTCACTGAACTGTCTTCCAGCCTTCGTAATAATGTAGCTAACCAGATCATTTTTGCCTGTTAAACTATCTAAAACTAATATTATGCAAGATGGATGTCAATTCTTCGTGGGTAGCTAGCTAACAATCCTTCATGGCTATCTGGCTAGCTAACAATTCTTCATGGCTATCTGGCTAGCTAACAATTCTTCATGGCTATTTCTGGCTAACAATTCTTCATGGCTATCTGGCTAGCTAACAATTCTTCATGGCTATCTGGATAGCTAACAATTCTTCATGGCTATCTGGATAGCTAACAATTCTTCATGGCTATCTGGCTAGCTAACAGTTCTTCATGGCTATCTGGCTAGCTAACAGTTCTTCATGGCTATCTGGCTAGCTAACAATTCTTCATGGCTATCTGGCTAGCTAACAGTTCTTCATGGCTATCTGGCTAGCTAACAGTTCTTCATGGCTATCTGGCTAGCTAACAGTTCTTCATGGCTATCTGGCTAGCTAACAATTCTTCATGGCTATCTGGCTAGCTAACAGTTTTTCATGGCTATCTGGCTAGCTAACAATTCTTCATGGCTATCTGGCTAGCTAACAGTTCTTCATGGCTATCTGGCTAGCTAACAACTCTTCATGGCTATCTGGCTAGCTAACAACTCTTCATGGCTATCTGGCTAGCTAACAATTCTTCATGGCTATCTGGATAGCTAACAATTCTTCATGGCTATCTGGCTAGCTAACAATTCTTCATGGCTATCTGGCTAGCTAACAGTTCTTCATGGCTATTTCTGGCTAACAATTCTTCATGGCTATTTCTGGCTAACAATTCTTCATGGCTATCTGGCTAGCTAACAATTCTTCATGGCTATCTGGATAGCTAACAATTCTTCATGGCTATCTGGCTAGCTAACAGTTCTTCATGGCTATCTGGCTAGCTAACAGTTCTTCATGGCTATCTGGCTAGCTAACAATTCTTCATGGCTATCTGGCTAGCTAACAATTCTTCATGGCTATCTGGCTAGCTAACAACTCTTCATGGCTATCTGGCTAGCTAACAATTCTTCATGGCTATCTGGCTAGCTAAAAATTCTTAATGGCTATCTGGATAGCTAACAATTCTTCATGGCTATCTGGCTAGCTAACAGTTCTTCATGGCTATCTGCCTAGCTAACAGTTCTTCATGGCTATCTGGATAGCTAACAATTCTTCATGGCTATCTGGCTAGCTAACAATTCTTCATGGCTATCTGGCTAGCTAACAATTCTTCATGGCTATCTGGATAGCTAACAATTCTTCATGGCTATCTGGCTAGCTAACAGTTCTTCATTGCAATTTCTGGCTAACAATTCTTCATGGCTATTTCTGGCTAGCTAACAATTCTTCATGGCTATCTGGCTAGCTAACAATTCTTCATGGCTATCTGGATAGCTAACAGTTCTTCATGGCTATCTGGCTAGCTAACAATTCTTCATGGCTATCTGGCTAGCTAAAAATTCTTAATGGCTATCTGGATAGCTAACAATTCTTCATGGCTATCTGGCTAGCTAACAGTTCTTCATGGCTATCTGCCTAGCTAACAGTTCTTCATGGCTATCTGGATAGCTAACAATTCTTCATGGCTATCTGGATAGCTAACAATTCTTCATGGCTATCTGGCTAGCTAACAATTCTTCATGGCTATCTGGATAGCTAACAATTCTTCATGGCTATCTGGCTAGCTAACAGTTCTTCATTGCAATTTCTGGCTAACAATTCTTCATGGCTATTTCTGGCTAGCTAACAATTCTTCATGGCTATCTGGCTAGCTAACAATTCTTCATGGCTATCTGGATAGCTAACAGTTCTTCATGGCTATCTGGCTAGCTAACAGTTCTTCATGGCTATCTGGCTAGCTAACAGTTCTTCATGGCTATCTGGCTAGCTAACAATTCTTCATGGCTATCTGGCTAGCTAACAGTTCTTCGTGGCTATCTGGCTAGCTAACAGTTCTTCATGGCTATCTGGCTAGCTAACAATTCTTCATGGCTATCTGGTTAGCTAACAATTCTTCATGGCTATCTGGCTAGCTAACAATTCTTCATGGCTACCTGGCTAGCTAACAATTCTTCATGGCTATCTGGCTAGCTAACAATTCTTCATGGCTATCTGGCTAGCTAACAGTTCTTCATGGCTATCTGGCTAGCTAACAGTTCTTCATGGCTATCTGGCTAGCTAACAATTCTTCATGGCTATCTGGTTAGCTAACAATTCTTCATGGCTATCTGGTTAGCTAACAATTCTTCACGGCTATCTGGCTAGCTAACAGTTCTTCATGGCTACCTGGCTAGCTAACAGTAGTAGGAGTGGGATCAGTACTTCTAGCAGGCTTATTGCTGTATGATGGAATCTGTCTGGGCTCTACAGGGCTGTGTTCAGTTCAGTAGGTATGAAACAGGTGAGAGAACATTTAGAAAAGGAGGAGGACCTGAATGTTTCAGATGTTCTAGTGGAGTGGAACCCCTGGTGTGGAACCCTGACACTCTGTCTTCTGGTGGAGTGCACCCCTGGTGTGGAACCCTGACACTCTGTCTTCTGGTGGAGTGCACCCCTGGTGTGGAACCCTGACACTCTGTCTTCTGGTGGAGTGGAACCCCTGGGGTGGAACCCTGACACTCTGTCTTCTGGTGGAGTGGAACCCCTGGGGTGGAACCCTGACACTCTGTCTTCTGGTGGAGTGGAACCCCTGGTGTGGAACCCTGACACTCTGTCTTCTGGTGGAGTGGAACCCCTGGTGTGGAACCCTGACACTCTGTCTTCTGGTGGAGTGGAACCCCTGGTGTGGAACCCTGACACTCTGTCTTCTGGTGGAGTGCACCCCTGGTGTGGAACCCTGACACTCTGTCTTCTGGTGGAGTGGAACCCCTGGTGTGGAACCCTGACACTCTGTCTTCTGGTGGAGTGCACCCCTGGTGTGGAACCCTGACACTCTGTCTTCTGGTGGAGTGGAACCCCTGGTGTGGAACCCTGACACTCTGTCTTCTGGTGGAGTGGAACCCCTGGTGTGGAACCCTGACACTCTGTCTTCTGGTGGAGTGGAACCCCTGGTGTGGAACCCTGACACTCTGTCTTCTGGTGGAGTGGAACCCCTGGTGTGGAACCCTGACACTCTGTCTTCTGGTGGAGTGGAACCCCTGGTGTGGAACCCTGACACTCTGTCTTCTGGTGGAGTGGAACCCCTGGTGTGGAACCCTGACACTCTGTCTTCTGGTGGAGTGGAACCCCTGGTGTGGAACCCTGACACTCTGTCTTCTGGTGGAGTGGAACCCCTGGTGTGGAACCCTGACACTCTGTCTTCTGGTGGAGTGCACCCCTGGTGTGGAACCCTGACACTCTGTCTTCTGGTGGAGTGGAACCCCTGGTGTGGAACCCTGACACTCTGTCTTCTGGTGGAGTGGAACCCCTGGTGTGGAACCCTGACACTCTGTCTTCTGGTGGAGTGGAACCCCTGGTGTGGAACCCTGACACTCTGTCTTCTGGTGGAGTGGAACCCCTGGTGTGGAACCCTGACACTCTGTCTTCTGGTGGAGTGGAACCCCTGGTGTGGAACCCTGACACTCTGTGTGATGTGTGTGTGTGTGTGTGTGTGTGTGTGTGTGTGTGTGTGTGTGTGTGTGTGTGTGTGTGTGTGTGTGTGTGTGTGCCAGGTTGTGTGTGTCCAGATTGTGTGTGTGTGTGTGTGTGTGTGTGTGTGTGTGTGTGTGTGTGTGTGTGTGTGTGTGTGTGTGTGTGTGTGTGTGTGTGTGTGTGTGTCAGGTTGTGTGTGTGTGTGTGTGTGTGTGTGTGTGTGTGTGTGTGTGTGTCATGTTGTGTGTGTGTGTGTGTGTGGTGTGTGTGTGTGTGGTCAGGTGTTTGTGTGTGGTTGTGTGTTATCTCTGTTGGTCCTATGGTGTTATCTCTGTTGGTCCTATGGTGTTATCTCTGTTGGTCCTATGGTGTTATCTCTGTTGGTCCTATGGTGTTATCTCTGTTGGTCCTATGGTGTTATCTCTGTTGGTCCTATGGTGTTATCTCTGTTGGTCCTATGGTGTTATCTCTGTTGGTCCTATGGTGTTATCTCTGTTGGTCCTATGGTGTTATCTCTGTTGGTCCTATGGTGTTATCTCTGTTGGTCCTATGGTGTTATCTCTGTTGGTCCTATGGTGTTATCTCTGTTGGTCCTATGGTGTTATCTCTGTTGGTCCTATGGTGTTATCTCTGTTGGTCCTATGGTGTTATCTCTGTTGGTCCTATGGTGTTATCTCTGTTGGTCCTATGGTGTTATCTCTGTTGGTCCTATGGTGTTATCTCTGTTGGTCCTATGGTGTTATCTCTGTTGGTCCTATGGTGTTATCTCTGTTGGTCCTATGGTGTTATCTCTGTTGGTCCTATGGTGTTATCTCTGTTGGTCCTATGGTGTTATCTCTGTTGGTCCTATGGTGTTATCTCTGTTGGTCCTATGGTGTTATCTCTGTTGGTCCTATGGTGTTATCTCTGTTGGTCCTATGGTGTTATCTCTGTTGGTCCTATGGTGTTATCTCTGTTGGTCCTATGGTGTTATCTCTGTTGGTCCTATGGTGTTATCTCTGTTGGTCCTATGGTGTTATCTCTGTTGGTCCTATGGTGTTATCTCTGTTGGTCCTATGATGTTATCTCTGTTGGTCCTATGGTGTTATCTCTGTTGGTCCTATGGTGTTATCTCTGTTGGTCCTATGGTGTTATCTCTGTTGGTCCTATGATGTTATCTCTGTTGGTCCTATGGTGTTATCTCTGTTGGTCCTATGGTGTTATCTCTGTTGGTCCTATGGTGTTATCTCTGTTGGTCCTATGGTGTTATCTCTGTTGGTCCTATGGTGTTATCTCTGTTGGTCCTATGGTGTTATCTCTGTTGGTCCTATGGTGTTATCTCTGTTGGTCCTATGGTGTTATCTCTGTTGGTCCTATGGTGTTATCTCTGTTGGTCCTATGGTGTTATCTCTGTTGGTCCTATGGTGTTATCTCTGTTGGTCCTATGGTGTTATCTCTGTTGGTCCTATGGTGTTATCTCTGTTGGTCCTATGGTGTTATCTCTGTTGGTCCTATGGTGTTATCTCTGTTGGTCCTATGGTGTTATCTCTGTTGGTCCTATGGTGTTATCTCTGTTGGTCCTATGGTGTTATCTCTGTTGGTCCTATGGTGTTATCTCTGTTGGTCCTATGGTGTTATCTCTGTTGGTCCTATGGTGTTATCTCTGTTGGTCCTATGGTGTTATCTCTGTTGGTCCTATGGTGTTATCTCTGTTGGTCCTATGGTGTTATCTCTGTTGGTCCTATGGTGTTATCTCTGTTGGTCCTATGGTGTTATCTCTGTTGGTCCTATGGTGTTATCTCTGTTGGTCCTATGGTGTTATCTCTGTTGGTCCTATGGTGTTATCTCTGTTGGTCCTATGGTGTTATCTCTGTTGGTCCTATGGTGTTATCTCTGTTGGTCCTATGGTGTTATCTCTGTTGGTCCTATGGTGTTATCTCTGTTGGTCCTATGATGTTATCTCTGTTGGTCCTATGGTGTTATCTCTGTTGGTCCTATGGTGTTATCTCTGTTGGTCCTATGGTGTTATCTCTGTTGGTCCTATGGTGTTATCTCTGTTGGTCCTATGGTGTTATCTCTGTTGGTCCTATGGTGTTATCTCTGTTGGTCCTATGGTGTTATCTCTGTTGGTCCTATGGTGTTATCTCTGTTGGTCCTATGGTGTTATCTCTGTTGGTCCTATGGTGTTATCTCTGTTGGTCCTATGGTGTTATCTCTGTTGGTCCTATGGTGTTATCTCTGTTGGTCCTATGGTGTTATCTCTGTTGGTCCTATGGTGTTATCTCTGTTGGTCCTATGGTGTTATCTCTGTTGGTCCTATGGTGTTATCTCTGTTGGTCCTATGGTGTTATCTCTGTTGGTCCTATGGTGTTATCTCTGTTGGTCCTATGGTGTTATCTCTGTTGGTCCTATGGTGTTATCTCTGTTGGTCCTATGGTGTTATCTCTGTTGGTCCTATGGTGTTATCTCTGTTGGTCCTATGGTGTTATCTCTGTTGGTCCTATGGTGTTATCTCTGTTGGTCCTATGGTGTTATCTCTGTTGGTCCTATGGTGTTATCTCTGTTGGTCCTATGGTGTTATCTCTGTTGGTCCTATGGTGTTATCTCTGTTGGTCCTATGGTGTTATCTCTGTTGGTCCTATGGTGTTATCTCTGTTGGTCCTATGGTGTTATCTCTGTTGGTCCTATGGTGTTATCTCTGTTGGTCCTATGGTGTTATCTCTGTTGGTCCTATGGTGTTATCTCTGTTGGTCCTATGGTGTTATCTCTGTTGGTCCTATGGTGTTATCTCTGTTGGTCCTATGGTGTTATCTCTGTTGGTCCTATGGTGTTATCTCTGTTGGTCCTATGGTGTTATCTCTGTTGGTCCTATGGTGTTATCTCTGTTGGTCCTATGGTGTTATCTCTGTTGGTCCTATGGTGTTATCTCTGTTGGTCCTATGGTGTTATCTCTGTTGGTCCTATGGTGTTATCTCTGTTGGTCCTATGGTGTTATCTCTGTTGGTCCTATGGTGTTATCTCTGTTGGTCCTATGGTGTTATCTCTGTTGGTCCTATGGTGTTATCTCTGTTGGTCCTATGGTGTTATCTCTGTTGGTCCTATGGTGTTATCTCTGTTGGTCCTATGGTGTTATCTCTGTTGGTCCTATGGTGTTATCTCTGTTGGTCCTATGGTGTTATCTCTGTTGGTCCTATGGTGTTATCTCTGTTGGTCCTATGGTGTTATCTCTGTTGGTCCTATGGTGTTATCTCTGTTGGTCCTATGGTGTTATCTCTGTTGGTCCTATGGTGTTATCTCTGTTGGTCCTATGGTGTTATCTCTGTTGGTCCTATGGTGTTATCTCTGTTGGTCCTATGGTGTTATCTCTGTTGGTCCTATGGTGTTATCTCTGTTGGTCCTATGGTGTTATCTCTGTTGGTCCTATGGTGTTATCTCTGTTGGTCCTATGGTGTTATCTCTGTTGGTCCTATGGTGTTATCTCTGTTGGTCCTATGGTGTTATCTCTGTTGGTCCTATGGTGTTATCTCTGTTGGTCCTATGGTGTTATCTCTGTTGGTCCTATGGTGTTATCTCTGTTGGTCCTATGGTGTTATCTCTGTTGGTCCTATGGTGTTATCTCTGTTGGTCCTATGGTGTTATCTCTGTTGGTCCTATGGTGTTATCTCTGTTGGTCCTATGGTGTTATCTCTGTTGGTCCTATGGTGTTATCTCTGTTGGTCCTATGGTGTTATCTCTGTTGGTCCTATGGTGTTATCTCTGTTGGTCCTATGGTGTTATCTCTGTTGGTCCTATGGTGTTATCTCTGTTGGTCCTATGGTGTTATCTCTGTTGGTCCTATGGTGTTATCTCTGTTGGTCCTATGGTGTTATCTCTGTTGGTCCTATGGTGTTATCTCTGTTGGTCCTATGGATGTTATCTCTGTTGGTCCTATGGTGTTATCTCTGTTGGTCCTATGATGTTATCTCTGTTGGTCCTATGGTGTTATCTCTGTTGGTCCTATGGTGTTATCTCTGTTGGTCCTATGGTGTTATCTCTGTTGGTCCTATGGTGTTATCTCTGTTGGTCCTATGGTGTTATCTCTGTTGGTCCTATGATGTTATCTCTGTTGGTCCTATGGTGTTATCTCTGTTGGTCCTATGGTGTTATCTCTGTTGGTCCTATGGTGTTATCTCTGTTGGTCCTATGGTGTTATCTCTGTTGGTCCTATGGTGTTATCTCTGTTGGTCCTATGGTGTTATCTCTGTTGGTCCTATGGTGTTATCTCTGTTGGTCCTATGGTGTTATCTCTGTTGGTCCTATGGTGTTATCTCTGTTGGTCCTATGTGTTATCTCTGTGTTATCTCTGTTGGTCCTATGTGTTATCTCTGTTGGTCCTATGGTGTTATCTCTGTTGGTCCTATGGTGTTATCTCTGTTGGTCCTATGGTGTTATCTCTGTTGGTCCTATGGTGTTATCTCTGTTGGTCGTCTAGGTAACAGGACAGACTATGATGTTATCTCTGTTGGTTCCTCTAGGGAGCAGTACAGACTATGAGCCAGTCTGTGGTCGTCCTCATGGGGTGCGGTTGGACAGTGGTGGTCAGCTGATCGTAGTGGACTCCTACTTTGGACTGTTTTCTGTTGACCCCCAGACTGGACACAAGACCCTGCTACTGGACAGCAAGACAGGTAATGTCCCCTAACTCCCAGACTGGACAGCAAGACAGGTACCGTCCCCTACCCCCAGACTGGACACAAGACCCTGCTACTGGACAGCAAGACAGGTACCGTCCCCTACCCCCAGACTGGACAGCAAGACAGGTACCGTCCCCTACCCCCAGACTGGACAGCAAGACAGGTACCGTCCCCTACCCCCAGACTGGACAGCAAGACAGGTAACGTCCCCTACCCCCAGACTGGACAGCAAGACAGGTACCGTCCCCTACCCCCAGACTGGACAGCAAGACAGGTAATGTCCCCTAACCCCAGACTGGACAGCAAGACAGGTAACGTCCCCTACCCCCAGACTGGACAGCAAGACAGGTACCGTCCCCTACCCCCAGACTGGACAGCAAGACAGGTAACCTCCCCTAACCCCCAGACTGGACAGCAAGACAGGTAATGTCCCCTAACTCCCAGACTGGACGCAAGACAGGTACCGTCCCCTAACCCCCAGACTGGACAGCAAGACAGGTAACGTCCCCTACCCCCAGACTGGACACAAGACAGGTACCGTCCCCTACCCCCAGACTGGACAGCAAGACAGGTAACGTCCCCTAACCCCCAGACTGGACAGCAAGACAGGTAACGTCCCCTAACCCCCAGACTGGACAGCAAGACAGGTAACGTCCCCTACCCCCAGACTGGACAGCAAGACAGGTAATGTCCCCTAACTCCCAGACTGGACAGCAAGACAGGTAACGTCCCCTAACTCCCCAGACTGGACAGCAAGACAGGTAATGTCCCCTAACCCCCAGACTGGACAGCAAGACAGGTAATGTCCCCTACCCCCAGACTGGACACAAGACAGGTAACGTCCCCTACCCCCAGACTGGACAGCAAGACAGGTAACGTCCCCTACCCCCAGACTGGACAGCAAGACAGGTACTGTCCCCTACCCCCAGACTGGACAGCAAGACAGGTAACGTCCCCTAACCCCCAGACTGGACAGCAAGACAGGTAACGTCCCCTAACCCCCAGACTGGACAGCAAGACAGGTAATGTCCCCTAACCCCCAGACTGGACAGCAAGACAGGTAACGTCCCCTACCCCCAGACTGGACAGCAAGACAGGTAATGTCCCCTAACTCCCAGACTGGACAGCAAGACAGGTAACGTCCCCTACCCCCAGACTGGACAGCAAGACAGGTAATGTCCCCTAACCCCCAGACTGGACAGCAAGACAGGTAATGTCCCCTAATCCCCAGACTGGACACAAGAGAGGTACTGTCCCCTACCCCCCAGACTGGACAGCAAGACCCTGCTACTGGACAGCAAGACAGGTAACGTCAGACAGGTAATGCCCCTGTGTGGACAGCTTGCACTTGCTAGCTGATTTGTCCTGGGATATAAACATTGAGTTGTTATTTTACCTGAAATGCACAAGGTCCTCGACTCCGACAATTAATCCACACAAAACGATCAACTGAATCGTTTCTAGTCATCTCTCCTCCTTCCAGGATTTTTCTTCTCTTGACTTTATATTGCGATTGGCAACTTTCATAAATTAGGTGCATTACCGCCACTGACCTCATTCGTCTTTCAGTCACCCACGTGGGTATAACCAATGAGGAGATGGCACGTGGGTACCTGCTTCTATAGACCAATGAGGAGATGGGAGAGGCAGGACTTGCAGTGCGATCTGCGTCAGAAATAGAACTGACTTCTATTTTAGCCCTTGGCAACGCAGACGTGCGCAATAATTGAATAATATAGATTTCTAAATTTATTTTGCAACGCTCGCGCACTCGATGCGAGCGGTGTAGTCAGCCTGTAACAGATAGTCCTTACTGCTATTAGCCAATAGAAACACATTGAATAACAGATTACTGCTATTAGCCCGTAGAAACACATTGAATAACAGATTACTGCTATTAGCCCATAGAAACACATTGAATAACATTTAATCCAGTTAACATATGGAATATCTCTGTGCTGTGATGCTAATCCAGTTAACATATGGAATATCTCAGGCTTGTGATGCTAATCCAGTTAACATATGGAATATCTCAGGCTTGTGATGCTAATCCAGTTAACATATGGAATATCTCAGGCTTGTGATGCTAATCCAGTTAACATATGGAATATCTCAGGCTTGTGATGCTAATCCAGTTAACATATGGAATATCTCAGGCTTGTGATGCTAATCCAGTTAACATATGGAATATCTCAGGCTTGTGATGCTAATCCAGTTAACATATGGAATATCTCAGGCTTGTGATGCTAATCCAGTTAACATATGGAATATCTCTGTGCTGTGATGCTAATCCAGTTAACATATGGAATATCTCTGTGCTGTGATGCTAATCCAGTTAACATATGGAATATCTCTGTGCTGTGATGCTAATCCAGTTAACATATGGAATATCTCTGTGCTGTGATGCTAATCCAGTTAACATATGGAATATCTCTGTGCTGTGATGCTAATCCAGTTAACATATGGAATATCTCAGGCTTGTGATGCTAATCCAGTTAACATATGGAATATCTCTGTGCTGTGATGCTAATCCAGTTAACATATGGAATATCTCTGTGCTGTAGGAGCTGACGGGATCCCGTTCTCGTTCCTGAACGGGCTGGAGATCTCCTCTCAGACTGGGATCATTTACTTTACGGACTCCTCCTCTCGCTGGGGACGACGGCACGTTAAACTGGAGGTCTGGCGCTTTCTGTTATTTCCCAGAAATCACCGTTGTTCTTTATTTCCCGCTCTGTAACCCCTGACCTCTAACGTCTAGGTGATAGAGACCAACGCTCTGGGTCGTCTCCTGACCTTTGACCCTGCGTCAGGGCGCGTGGGTGTCCTACTGGACGGTCTGTACATGCCCAATGGCATCGCCCTGTCACCTGACGAGAGCTTCCTGCTGCTGGCCGAGACCAGCATCGGGTGTGTCCTCAGGTACACACACACACGCGCACACACACACACACACACCACCACCACCACCACACACACACACACACACACACACACACACACACACACACACACACACACACACACACACACACACACACACACACACAGAAACGGAGGACAGTGTTTTAACATGTAAATATCACTGTGTTATCAGAGGTGGCTGATCTGCAGGACAGAGGAGCCCTCACAGTACAGACAGGCCTTTTGTTCTGACACTCATTGTTCTCTCCCCCTCTCTCCCTCCCTTCCTCCCCCTCCCTCCCTCCATCCCTCCCTCCCTGCCTCCCTCCCTCCCTCCCTCCCTGCCTGCCTCCCTCCCCTCCCTGCCTCTCTCCCTGCCTCCCTCCCTCCCCCCTCCCTCTCCCTCCCTGCCTTTGCTCCCTCCCTCTCTCCCTCCCTGCCTCCCTCTCTCCCTCCCTGCCCTGCCTCCCTCCTCCCTGCCTCTCTCTCTCTCCCTTCCTCCCTCCTCCCTCCCTCTCTCCCTCCCTGCCTCCCCTCCCTCCCTCCCTCCCTCCCTCCCTCCCTCTCTCCCTCCCTGCCTCCCTCCTCCCTGCCTCCCTCCCCTCCCTCCCTCCCTCCCTCCCTCCTCCCTGCCTCCGTCCCTCCCTGCCTCCCCTCCCTCCCTCCCTCCCTCCCTCTCTCCCTCCCTGCCTCCCTCCTCCCTGCCTCCCTCCCTCCCTGCCTCCCCCTCTCTCTCCCTCCCTCCCTGCCTCCCCTCCCTCCTCCCCTCCCCCCTCCCCTCCCTCCCTCCTCCTCTGCCTCCCTCCTCCCTCCCTCCCTCCCCTCCCTGCCTCCCCCCTCCCCCCCTCCCTCCCTCCCTCCCCTCCTCCCTCCTCCCTCCCTCCCTCCCTCCCTCCCTCCCTCCCTCCTCCCTCCCTCCCTCCCTCCCTCCTCCTCTGCCTCCCTCCTCCCTCCCTCCCTCCCTGCCTCCCCCCTCCCCCCCTCCCTCCCTCCCTCCCCTCCTCCCTCCTCCCTCCCTCCCTCCCTCCCTCCTCCCCTCCCTCCCTCCCTCCCTCCCTCCCTCCTCCCTCCCTCCCTCCCTCCCTCCCTCCCTCCCCCCCTCCCTCCCTCCTCCCTCCCTCCCTCCCTCCCTCTGTAGATACTGGCTGACAGGCCCCAAGGCTGGCACCAAGGAGGTCATCCTGAACAATATGCCCGGTTACCCTGACAACATCCGCCTTAGCGACCGTGGAACCTTCCTGGTTGGCCTGACGACCACACGCTTCAGGAAGCTCGTGCCTCCGTTCCTGGACCTGATTGGTCCGTACCCAGCGGTCAAACGCTTTCTGGCTAAGGTTAGTTTCACCATCATCATCATCATCATTCTGTTGTAAACCTCTCTCTCCCACGTCCCTGTGTGGTAAACCTCTCTCCCACCTCCCTGTGTGGTAAACCTCTCTCCCACGTCCCTGTGTGGTAAACCTCTCTCCCACGTCCCTGTGTGGTAAACCTCTCTCCCACCGTCCCTGTGTGGTTAACCTCTCTCCCACGTCCCTGTGTGGTAAACCTCTCTCCCACCTCCCTGTGTGGTAAACCTCTCTCCCACCTCCCTGTGTGGTAAACCTCTCTCCCACCTCCCTGTGTGGTAAACCTCTCTCCCACCTCCCTGTGTGGTAAACCTCTCTCCCCCACGTCCCTGTGTGGTAAACCTCTCTCCCCACCTCCCTGTGTGGTAAACCTCTCTCCCACCTCCCTGTGTGGTAAAACTCTCTCCCCACGTCCCTGTGTGGTTAACCTCTCTCCCACGTCCCCTCTCTCCCACCTCCCTGTGTGGTAAACCTCTCTCCCACGTCCCCTCTCTCCCACCTCCCTGTGTGGTAAACCTCTCTCTCCCCACGTCCCTGTGTGGGTAAACCTCTCTCCCACCTCCCTGTGTGGTAAACCTCTCCCCACGTCCCTGTGTGGTAAACCTCTCTCCCACCTCCCTGTGTGGTAAACCTCTCCCACGTCCCTGTGTGGTAAACCTCTCTCCCACCTCCCTGTGTGGTAAACCTCTCTCCCACGTCCCTGTGTGGTAAACCTCTCTCCCATCTCCCTGTGTGGTAAACCTCTCTCCACAGCCCCTCTGTGGTAAACCTCTCTCCCACGTCCCTGTGTGGTAAACCTCTCTCCCATCTCCCTGTGTGGTAAACCTCTCTCCACAGCCCCTCTGTGGTAAACCTCTCTCCCACCTCCCTGTGTGGTAAACCTCTCTCCCACAGTCCCTGTGTGGTAAACCTCTCTCCCAGTCCCTGTGTGATAAACCTCTCTCCCACCTCCCTGTGAGGTAAACCTCTCTCCCACGTCCCTGTGTGGTAAACCTCTCTCCCACGTCCCTGTGTGGTAAACCTCTCCCCCACCTCCCTGTGTGGTAAACCTCTCTCCCACAGTCCCTGTGTGGTAAACCTCTCTCCACAGCCCCTGTGTGGTTAACCTCTCTCCCACCTCCCTGTGTGGTAAATCTCTCCCCACGTCCCTGTGTGGTTAACCTCTCTCCCACCTCCCTGTGTGGTTAACCTCTCTCCCACCTCCCTGTGTGGTAAACCTCTCTCCACAGTCCCTGTGTAGTAAACCTCTCTCCCCACCTCCCTGTGTGGTAAACCTCTCTCCCTCCTCCCTGTGTGGTAAACCTCTCTCCCACGTCCCTGTGTGGTAAACCTCTCTCCCACCTCCCTGTGTGGTAAACCTCTCTCCCACCTCCCTGTGTGGTAAA
Organism: Salmo salar; assembly: GCF_965601325.2. Taxonomy (NCBI): domain Eukaryota; kingdom Metazoa; phylum Chordata; class Actinopteri; order Salmoniformes; family Salmonidae; genus Salmo; species Salmo salar. Next base: position 76,961,108 of record NC_138297.1, read on the forward strand.
CCTCTCTCCCAGTCCCTGTGTGGTAAACCTCTCTCCCACCTCCCTGTGTGGTAAACCTCTCTCCCACAGTCCCTGTGTGGTAAACCTCTCTCCACAGCCCCTGTGTGGTTAACCTCTCTCCCACCTCCCTGTGTGGTAAACCTCTCCCCACGTCCCTGTATGGTTAACCTCTCTCCCACCTCCCTGTGTGGTAAACCTCTCTCCCACGTCCCTGTGTGGTAAACCTCTCTCCACAGTCCCTGTGTAGTAAACCTCTCTCCCCCACCTCCCTGTGTGGTAAACCTCTCCCCCACCTCCCTGTGTGGTAAACCTCTCTCCCCCACGTCCCTGTGTGGTAAACCTCTCTCCACAGCCCCTGTGTGGTAAACCTCTCCCACCTCCCTGTGTGGTAAACCTCTCTCCCACAGTCCCTGTGTGGTAAACCTCTCTCCACAGCCCCTGTGTGGTTAACCTCTCTCCCACCTCCCTGTGTGGTAAACCTCTCCCACGTCCCTGTGTGGTAAACCTCTCTCCCACCTCCCTGTGTGGTAAACCTCTCCCACGTCCCTGTGTAGTAAATCTCTCTCCCACCTCCCTGTGTGGTAAACCTCTCCCACGTCCCTGTGTGGTAAACCTCTCCCACAGTCCCTGTGTGGTAAACCTCTCTCCCACCTCCCTGTGTAGTAAACCTCTCCCCCACCTCCCTGTGTGGTAAACCTCTCTCCCACCTCCCTGTGTGGTAAACCTCTCTCCCACCTCCCTGTGTAGTAAACCTCTCCCCCACCTCCCTGTGTGGTAAACCTCTCTCCCACGTCCCTGTGTGGTAAACCTCTCTCCACAGCCCCTGTGTGGTTAACCTCTCTCCCACCTCCCTGTGTGGTAAACCTCTCTCCCACCTCCCTGTGTGGTAAACCTCTCTCCCACGTCCCTGTGTGGTAAACCTCTCTCCACAGCCCCTGTGTGGTTAACCTCTCTCCCACCTCCCTGTGTGGTAAACCTCTCTCCCACCTCCCTGTGTGGTAAACCTCTCTCCCACGTCCCTGTGTGGTAAACCTCTCTCCCACAGTCCCTGTGTGGTAAACCTCTCTCCCCCACGTCCCTGTGTGGTAAACCTCTCTCCCACCTCCCTGTGTGGTAAACCTCTCTCCCACCTCCCTGTGTGGTAAACCTCTCTCCCACAGTCCCTGTGTGGTAAACCTCTCTCCACAGCCCCTGTGTTGTCTTTGTTCCAGGCTGCAGTGAGACTAAGAGAGAGTAATCTGCCAGGACAGAGAGACTCCTTCAAGAGATGATTCAGACAGCAACATGATACAGGGCCTTGCTAAAGTATTCACCCCCCCCCCCGTTGGTGTTTTTCTTATTTTGTTACATTACAACCTGTAATTTCAATGCATTTTTATTTGGATTTCATGTAATGGACAAACACCAAATAGTCCAAATTGGTGAAGTGAAATGAGAAAAATAACTTGTTTTAAAAAAATTCAACAAAAATGTACGGAAAAGTGGTGTGTTCATATGTATTCACCCCATTTACTATGAAGCCCCTAAATAAGATCTGGTGCAACCAATTACCTTCACAAGTCACATAATTAGTTAAATAAAGTCCACCTGTGTGCAATCTAAGTGTCACATGATCTGTCACATGATCTCAGTAGATATACACACCTGTTCTGAAAGGCCCCAGAGTCTGCAACACCACCAAGCAAGCTGCACCATGAAGACCAAGGAGTTCTCCAAACAGGTCAGGGACAAAGTTGTGGAGAAGTACAGATCAGGGTTGAGTTATAAAAACAATATCCTAAACTTTGAACATCCCATTAAATCCATTATAAAAAAAATGGAAAGAATATGGCACCACAACAAACCTGCCAAGAGAGGGCCGCCCACCAAAACTCACGGACCAGACAAGGAGGGCATTAATCAGAGAGGCAACAAAGAGACCAAAGATAAACCCTGAAGGAGCTGCAAAGCTCCACAGCGGAGATTGGAGTATCTGTCCACAGGACCACTTTAAGCCGTACACTCTACAGAGCTGGGCTTCACGGAAGAGCGGCCAGAAAAAAAATGCCTTTGGTTAAAGAAAAAAATAAGCAAATACATTTGGTGTTCACCAAAAGGCATGTGGGAGACTCCCCAAACATACGGAAGAATGTACTCTGGTCAGATGAGACTAAAATTGAGCTTTTTGGCCATCAAGGAAAACGCTATGCCTGGCGCAAACCCAACACCTCTCATCACCCCGAGAACTCCATCCCCACAGTGAAGCATGTTGGTGGCAGCACCATGCTGTGGGGGATGTTTTTCCATCGGCAGGGACTGGGAAACTGGTCAGAATTGATGGATTAATGGATAGCGTTAAATACAGGGAAATTCTTGAGGGAAACTTGTTTCAGTCTTCCAGAGATTTGAGACTGGGACGGAGGTTCATCTTCCAGCAGGACAATGACCCTAAGCATACTGCTAAAACAACACTCGAGTGGTTTAAGGGGAAACATTTAAATGTCTTGGAATGGCCTAGTCAATGACCAGACCTCAATCCAATTCAGAATCTGTGGTATGACTTAAAGATTGCAGTACACCAGCAGGAACCCATCCAACTTGAAGGAGCTGGAGCAGTTTAGCCTTGAAGAATGGGGACAGAAATCCCAGTGGCTAAATGTGCCAAGCTTATAGAGACATACCCCAAGAGACTTGCAGCTGTAATTGCTGCAGAAGGAAAGGTGGCTCTACAAAGTATTGACTTTGGGAGGGGGGGTGAATAGTTATGCACGCTCAAGTTTTCAGTTGTTTTTTTGTCTTATTTCTTGTTTGTTTCACAATAACAAATATTTTGCATCTTCAAAAGTGGTCGTCATGTTGTGTAAATCAAAATGATACAAACGCCACAAAAAAAAATGTATTTTAATTCCCAGGTTACAAGGCAACCAAATAGGAAAAATCCCAAAGGGGTGAATACTTTCGCAAGCCACTGTATTCTAGTAGAGATAAATACAAGAGATAATTCAGACAGCAACATGGTATTCTAGAGGAGATAATGGATGTAAACAGTCCTGTTTCTGGAATGTACTATTGCTGTAGTAATATTATAGTATATAATACTAATAGTAAAGTCTGTAGTTGTTTCCAGGTTTAATATGATATCGTTTATAATAAGTTCATTTTAATAAGCTTGTTTCCTGGAATATACACTTAGTGGACAAAACATTAAGAACACCTGCTCTTTCCGTGGCGTTAGACTGACCAGGTGAATCCAGGTGAAAGATATGATCCCTTATTGATGTCACTCGTTAAATCCACTTCAATCAGTGTGGAGGAAGAGACCGATTTTAAAGAAGGATTGTTAACCTGTTGGGTCTAGGGGGCAGCATTTGCACGTCTGGATAAAAAAAATTTACCCGATTTAATCTGGTTACTAATCCTACCCAGTAACTAGAATATGCATATACTTATTATATATGGATAGAAAACACTCTAAAGTTTCCAAAACTGTTTGAATGGTGTCTGTGAGTATAACAGAACTCATTTGGCAGGCAAAACCCTGAGACATTTTCTGACAGGAAGTGGATACCTGATGTGTTGTATTGACTTTAAACCTATCCCATTGAAAAACACAGGGGTTTAGGAATATTTTGGCACTTCCTATTGCTTCCACTAGATGTCACCAGCCTTTACAAAGTGTTTTGAGTCTTCTGGAGGGAGATCTGACCGAACAAGAGCCATGGAACGGTGATGTCCCATTAGACACCTGGCGCGCTACTTCATGTTGGGTACCCTCGTTCCAATACGTTATAAAAGACTATGCATTCGTCCACCTTGAATATTATTCATGTTCTGGTTAAAAAAGGCCCTAATGATTTATGCTATACAACGTTTGACATGTTTGAACGAACGGAAATATATTTTTTCCCCTCGTTCATGACGAGAAGTCCGGCTGGCTTACATCATGTGCTAACGAGACGGAGATTTTTGGACATAAATGATGAGCTTTTTTGAACAAAACTACATTCGTTATGGACCTGTGATAGAGGTTAAGGTTTGAGACAACTGGGAATGTGTGCCATTCAGAGGGTGAATGGGGCAAGACAAAATATACACTGCTCCAAAAAATAAAGGGAACACTTAAACAACACATCCTAGATCTGAATGAAAGAAATAATCTTATTAAATACTTTTTTCTTTACATAGTTGAATGTGCTGACAACAAAATCACACAAAAAATAATCAATGGAAATCCAATTTATCAACCCATGGAGGTCTGGATTTGGAGTCACACTCGAAATTAAAGTGGAAAACCACACTACAGGCTGATCCAACTTTGATGTAATGTCCTTAAAACAAGTCAAAATGAGGCTCAGTAGTGTGTGTGGCCTCCACGTGCCTGTATGACCTCCCTACAACCCCTGGGCATGCTCCTGATGAGGTGGCGGATGGTCTCCTGAGGGATCTCCTCCCAGTCCTGGACTAAAGCATCCGCCAACTCCTGGACAGTCTGTGGTGCAACGTGGCGTTGGTGGATGGAGCGAGACATGATGTCCCAGATGTGCTCAATTGGATTCAGGTCTGGGGAACGGGCGGGCCAGTCCATAGCATCAATGCCTTCCTCTTGCAGGAACTGCTGACACACTCCAGCCACATGAGGTCTAGCATTGTCTTGCATTAGGAGGAACCCAGGGCCAACCGCACCAGCATATGGTCTCACAAGGGGTCTGAGGATCTCATCTCGGTACCTAATGGCAGTCAGGCTACCTCTGGCGAGCACATGGAGGGCTGTGCGGCCCCCCAAAGAAATGCCACCCCACACCATGACTGACCCACCGCCAAACCGGTCATGCTGGAGGATGTTGCAGGCAGCAGAAGGTTCTCCACGGCGTCTCCAGACTCTGTCACGTCTGTCACATGTGCTCAGTGTGAACCTGCTTTCATCTGTGAAGAGCACAGGGCGCCAGTGGCGAATTTGCCAATCTTGGTGTTCTCTGGCAAATGCCAAACGTCCAGCACGGTGTTTGGCTGTAAGCACAACCCCCACCTGTGGACGTCAGGCCCTCATACCACCCTCAGGGAGTCTGTTTCTGACCGTTTGAGCAGACACATGCACATTTGTGGCCTGCTGGAGGTCATTTTGCAGGGCTCTGGCAGTGCTCCTCCTGCTCCTCCTTGCACAAAGGCGGAGGTAGCGGTCCTGCTGCTGGGTTGTTGCCCTCCTACGGCCTCCTCCTCGTCTCCTGATGTACTGGCCTGTCTCCTGGTAGCGCCTCCATGCTCTGGACACTACGCTGACAGACACAGCAAACCTTCTTGCCACAGCTCGCATTGATGTGCCATCCTGGATGAGCTGCACTACCTGAGCCACTTGTGTGGGTTGTAGACTCCGTCTCATGCTACCACTAGAGTGAAAGCACCGCCAGCATTCAAAAGTGACCAAAACATCAGCCAGGAAGCATAGGAACTGAGAAGTGGTCTGTGGTCACCACCTGCTGAACCACTCCTTTATTGGGGGTGTCTTGCTAATTGCCTATAATTTCCACCTGTTGTCTATTCCATTTGCACAACAGCATGTGAAATGTATTGTCAATCAGTGTTGCTTCCTAAGTGGACAGTTTGATTTCACAGAAGTGTGGTTGACTTGGAGTTACATTGTGTTGTTTAAGTGTTCCCTTTATTTTTTTGAGCAGTATATTTAAGTGCCTTTGAACGGGGTATGGTAGTAGGTGCCAGGCGCACCGGTTTGTGTCAAGAACTGCAACGTTGCTGGGTTTTTCCACGCTCAACAGTTTCCCGTATGTATCAAGAACGGTCCACCACCCAAAGGACATCCAGCCAACTGTGGGAGTTAACATGGACCAGCATTCCCATGTGGAACGCTTTCCACACCCTTGTAGAGTCCATGTCCCCGACGAAATGAGGCTGTTCTGAGGGCAACTCAATATGAGGAAGGTGTTCCTAATGTTTTGTCCGGTGTATTTCCATGATAAAGTGACGTATTAAAGGTCGGAGTTCGTGTTCCCGTTTTGTTCCAGGTGGTTCCTCTGAGCTGGTACAACATGCTGTTGCCTAGATACGGCCTGGTGTTGGAGTTGGACGGCGAAGGGGAGGTGGTGGGGAGTCTCCATGACCCTACAGGCAGCCTGACCTGGGCCGTCAGCGACGTGTTCGCCCACCAGGGGAGACTCTACCTGGGTAGCACCGACCTGCACTTCCTCCCTGTCCTGGAGGACTGGAGCTAACCGCTAACCGCTAGCTGTCTACTGTAGATAACAGACTGGGAGGAGGAGGGGGAGGAGGAGGTACGGTAGGGGTCCTGGGTCTACTGTAGATAACAGACGGAGGAGGAGGAGGTACGGTAGGGGTCCTGGGTCTACTGTAGATAACAGACTGGGAGGAGGAGGAGGTACAGTAGGGGTCCTGGGTCTACTGTAGATAACAGACTGGGAGGAGGAGGAGGTACGGTAGGGGTCCTGGGTCTACTGTAGATAACAGACTGGGAGGAGGAGGAGGAGGAGGAGGTACGGTAGGGGTCCTGGGTCTACTGTAGATAACAGACTGGGAGGAGGAGGAGGTACAGTAGGGGTCCTGGGTCTACTGTAGATAACAGACTGGGAGGAGGAGGAGGAGGAGGAGGTACAGTAGGGGTCCTGGGTCTACTGTAGATACCAGACTGGGAGGAGGAGGAGGAGGAGGTACGGTAGGGGTCCTGGGTCTACTGTAGATAACAGACTGGGAGGAGGAGGAGGAGGAGGAGGTACAGTAGGGGTCCTGGGTCTACTGTAGATACCAGACTGGGAGGAGGAGGAGGAGGAGGTACGGTAGGGGCCCAGAACAGCAGTGGTCCTCTCCTCCAACCCTGCTCTGACTGAGGTTCTCCACTAGGACCAGTAGAGGGCAGCAGAGAGACAGAACAGCAGTGGTCCGCTCCACCAACCCTGCTTTTATTGTCCCGTACCCCTTCAAACATTCAACCTACCCCGTTCTAGCACCAGGATCAGCGAACTCTCAAATGTTTTTTTGCCATCATTGAAAGCCTGCCACACACACACACACACACACACACACACACACACACACACACACACACACACACTGTTGGCGCCGGAGGAGATGGCCGCCATTTTACGGTCTCCTAACCAATTGTTCTATTATGTGTATGTTTTTCCCGTGTTATTTGTAACTTGAAACCCCACCTCTTTAAGGAATACCTGGGATAGGATAAAGTAATCCTTCTAAAGTGGTTGTTCTACTGGATATCATAAGGTGAACGCACCAATTTGTAAGTCGCTCTGGATAAGAGCGTCTGCTAAATGACTTAAATGTATATTTTGTACATAATGTTTCTGCCACCGTCTCTTACGACCGAAAAGAGCTTCTGGATATCAGGACAGCGATGAGACCAAAGATTGTTTCTACAACAACAACAAGCAGGACTCACACGATATTCTCCAAACACCCCGCAGGGCCCGACATTCCCCGGGTTATTCGCAAAAAGGAAGCGACGCTGAGGAACGAAGAGCCGGATGCCTCGTCCGGATCCGCAGAAGGCGAGTGGGAGAGCTGCCGTTACCGTCAATATTACTCGCCAACGTGCAATCATTGGACAATGAATTAGACGAGGTACGATCACGAATATCCTCTCCAACGGGACATCAAAAAACTGTAACATCTTATGTTTCACGGAATCGTGGCTGAATGTCGACATGGATAATATTCAGCTGGCGGGATATACGCTGCACCGGCTAGATAGAACAGCACACTCCGGGTAAGACGAGGGGGGGGGGGGGGGGGGGGGGCAGTCTGTGTAAACAACATCTAAAGAAGTCTCTAGATTTTGCTCGCCTGACGTAGAGTATATTGTGATAAACTGCAGACCCCACTATTTGCCTAGAGAGTTTTCAGATATACTTTTCGTGGCTGTTTATTTACCACCTCAGACGGATGCTGGCACTGAGACCGCACTCAGCTGAGCTGTATAAGGAAATGAGCAAACGGGAAACCGCTCACCCAGAGGCGGCGCTCCTAGTGGCCGGAGACTTTAATGCAGGGAAACTTAAATCAGTTCTACCTAATCTCTACCAGCGTGTTTAAATGTGCAACCAGAGGGAAAAATACCTCTAGATCACCTTTACTCCACACAGAGAGACTCGTACAAAACTCTCCCTCACCCTCCATTTGGTAAATCTGACCATAATTATATCCTCCTGATTGCTGCTTACAAGCAAAAATTCAAGCAGGAAGCACCAGTGACTCGGTCTTTTAAAAAAAGTGGTCAGATGAAGCAGATGCTAAACTACAGGACTGTTTTGCTAGCACAGACTGGAATATGTTCTGGGATTCTTCCGATGGCATTGAGGAGTACACCACATCAGTCATTGGCTTCATCAATAAGTGCATCGGGGACGTCGTCCCCACAGTGACTGTACGTACATACCCCAACCAGAAGCCATGGATTACAGGCAACATCCGCACTGAGCTAAAGGGTAGAGCTGCCGACTTTCAAGGAGCGGGACTCTAACCCGGAAGCTTATAAGAAATCCCGCTATGCCCTGCGACGAACCATCAAACAGACAAAGCGTCAATAAAGGACTAAGATCAAATCGTACTACACCGGCTCTGACGCTCATCGAATGTTGGCAGGGCTTGCAAACTATTACAGACTACAAAGGGAAGCACAGCCGAGAGCTGCCCAGTGACACGAGCCTACCAGACGAGCTAAATTACTTCTATGCTCGCTTCGAGGCAAGCAACACTGAAGCATGCATGAGAGCATCGGCTGTTCCGGACGACTGTGTGATCATGCTCTCCATAGCCGATGTGAGTAAGACCTTTAAACAGGTCAACATTCACAAGACCTCAGGGCCAGACGGATTACCAGGACGTGTACTCCGAGCATGTGCTGACCAACTGGCAAGTGTCTTCACTGACATTTTCAACCTCTCCCTGTCTGAGTCTGTAATACCAACATGTTTCAAGCAGACCACCATAGTCCCTGTGCCCAAGAACACTAAGGTAACCTGCCTAAATGACTACCGACCCAGTAGCACTCACGGCTGTAGCCATGAAGTGCTTTGAAAGGCTGGTCATGGCTCACATCAACACCATTATCCCAGAAACCCTAGAACCACTCCAATTTGCATACCTCCCCAACAGATCCACAGATGACGCAATCTCCATTTCACTCCACACTGCCCTTTCCCACCTGTTGTATTCAGCATTTCACTGTGAGGTCTACTACACCTGTTGTATTCAGCATTTCACTGTGAGGTCTACTACACCTGTTGTATTCAGCATTTCACTGTGAGGTCTACTACACCTGTTGTATTCAGCATTTCACTGTGAGGTCTACTACACCTGTTGTATTCAGCATTTCACTGTAAGGTCTACTACACCTGTTGTATTCAGCATTTCACTGTAAGGTCTACTACACCTGTTGTATTCAGCATTTCACTGTGAGGTCTACTACACCTGTTGTATTCAGCATTTCACTGTAAGGTCTACTACACCTGTTGTATTCAGCATTTCACTGTGAGGTCTACTACACCTGTTGTATTCAGCATTTCACTGTGAGGTCTACTACACCTGTTGTATTCAGCATTTCACTGTAAGGTCTACTACACCTGTTGTATTCAGCATTTCACTGTGAGGTCTACTACACCTGTTGTATTCAGCATTTCACTGTAAGGTCTACTACACCTGTTGTATTCAGCATTTCACTGTGAGGTCTACTACACCTGTTGTATTCAGCATTTCACTGTGAGGTCTACTACACCTGTTGTATTCAGCATTTCACTGTAAGGTCTACTACACCTGTTGTATTCAGCATTTCACTGTGAGGTCTACTACACCTGTTGTATTCAGCATTTCACTGTATCTACACCTGTTGTATTCAGCATTTCACTGTGAGGTCTATTACACCTGTTGTATTCAGCATTTCACTGTAAGGTCTACTACACCTGTTGTATTCAGCATTTCACTGTGAGGTCTACTACACCTGTTGTATTCAGCATTTCACTGTGAGGTCTACTACACCTGTTGTATTCAGCATTTCACTGTGAGGTCTACTACACCTGTTGTATTCAGCATTTCACTGTGAGGTCTACTACACCTGTTGTATTCAGCATTTCACTGTGAGGTCTACTACACCTGTTGTATTCAGCATTTCACTGTGAGGTCTACTACACCTGTTGTATTCAGCATTTCACTGTGAGGTCTACTACACCTGTTGTATTCAGCATTTCACTGTAAGGTCTACTACACCTGTTGTATTCAGCATTTCACTGTAAGGTCTACTACACCTGATGTATTCAGCATTTCACTGTGAGGTCTACTACACCTGTTGTATTCAGCATTTCACTGTGAGGTCTACTACACCTGTTGTATTCAGCATTTCACTGTGAGGTCTACTACACCTGTTGTATTCAGCATTTCACTGTGAGGTCTACTACACCTGTTGTATTCAGCATTTCACTGTATGGTCTACTACACCTGTTGTATTCAGCATTTCACTGTGAGGTCTACTACACCTGTTGTATTCAGCATTTCACTGTGAGGTCTACTACACCTGTTGTATTCAGCATTTCACTGTGAGGTCTACTACACCTGTTGTATTCAGCATTTCACTGTGAGGTCTACTACACCTGTTGTATTCACCGCACGTGACAAATAAACTTTGATTTGATTTATAGGATCCATTTATTAAACATAAGAATGAGTGTGAGTTTTTGTCTCAACCCGTCTCGTTGGAAGTGACAAAGAGCTCTTACAGGGACCAGGGTACAAATAATAATAATAATAATAATATTATAATAATCAATAATTTAGCTCTTTATTTAACCATTTTACATATAAAACCTTATTTGTCCATCGTAAATTGTGAATAACTCACCACAGGTTCATGAGAAGGTTGTGCTTGAAAGGATGCACATAACTCTGTAATGTTGGGTTGTATTGGAGAGAGTCTCAGTCTGAAATCATTTCCACACACAGTCTGTGCCTGTATTTAGTTTTCATGCTAGTGAGGGCCGAGAAACCACTCTCACATAGGTACGTGGTTACAAAGGGCATCAGTGTCTTAACAGCGTGATTTGCCAAGGCAGGATACTCTGAGCGCAGCCCTATCCAGAAATCTGGCAGTGGCTTCTGATTTTAAATTACATTTTCACAGAACCGCTTGTTGCAATTTGGATGAGTCTCTCTTGTTCAGAGATATCGGTAAGTGGACTGGAGGCAGGGCATGAAAGGGATAACGAATCCAGTAGTTTGTGTCGTCCGTTTCGGGGAAAGTACCTGAAGTAATTGAGCACCCAACTCACTCAGGTGCTTCGCTATTTCACGTTTGACATTGTCCGTAAACTTGAGTTCATTTACACACAAAGAAATCATACAATGATGGAAAGATCTGTGTGTTGTCCTTGTTAATGCAGACAGAGAAGAGCTCCAACTTCTTAAATCATAGCCTCCATTTTGTCCCGCACATTGAATATAGTTGAGGAGAGTCCCCTGTAATCCTAGATTCAGATCATTCAGGTGAGGAAAGACATCACCCAGATAGACCAGTCGTGTGAGGAACTCGTCATCATGTAAAGCGGTCAGACAAGTGAAAATTATGGTCAGTAAAGAGAACTTTTATCTCGTCTCTAAATTCAAAAAAACAACGTGTCAATACTTTGCCCCTTGATAACCAGCGCTTCTGTATGTTGTTAAAAGCGTTACATGGTCGCTGCCCCATATCGTTACATAATGCAGAAAATACATGAGAGTTCAGGGGCCTTTTGCGTTAACAAAGTTAACCATTTTCACTGTAGTGTCCAAAAAACGTCTTGCAAGCTGTCAGTCATTCCCTTGGCAGCGAGAGCCTCTCGGCGGATGCTGCAGTGGACCCAAGTGGCTTCGGGAGCAGCTGCTTGCAGGCGCGTTACCACTCCACTATGTCTCCCTGTCAGGGCTTTTACACCATCAGTACAGATACCAACACATCTCGACCACCAAAGTCCATCTGACGTCACAAAGCTGTCCAGTACTTTAAAACATATCCTCTCATGTTGTCCTGGTTTGCAGAAGAGGATGTCTTCCTTAATTGACCCCCCCATAAACGTAACGGACATATACCAGGAGCTGTACCAGGCCTGTTAACTCATCCATATACCAGGAGCTGTACCAGGCCTGTTGACTCATCCATATACCAGGAGCTGTACCAGGCCTGTTGACTCATCCATATACCAGGAGCTGTACCAGGCCTGTTAACTCATCCATATACCAGGAGCTGTACCAGGCCTGTTGACTCATCCATATACCAGGAGCTGTACCAGGCCTGTTAACTCATCCATATACCAGGAGCTGTACCAGGCCTGTTGACTCATCCATATACCAGGAGCTGTACCAGGCCTGTTAACTCATCCATATACCAGGAGCTGTACCAGGCCTGTTAACTCATCCATATACCAGGAGCTGTACCAGGCCTGTTAACTCATCCATATACCAGGAGCTGTACCGGGCCTGTTGACTCATCCATATACCAGGAGCTGTACCGGGCCTGTTGACTCATCCATATACCAGGAGCTGTACCAGGCCTGTTAACTCATCCATATACCAGGAGCTGTACCGGGCCTGTTGACTCATCCATATACCAGGAGCTGTACCAGGCCTGTTAACTCATCCATATACCAGGTAGCTGTACCAGGCCTGTTGACTCATCCATATACCAGGAGCTGTACCAGGCCTGTTAACTCATCCATATACCAGGAGCTGTACCAGGCCTGTTAACTCATCCATATACCAGGAGCTGTACCAGGCCCGTTAACTCATCCATATACCAGGAGCTGTACCAGGCCTGTTAACTCATCATAAGGAGCTTACAGTACCGTTACTCATAAGGAGCTGTACCAGGCCCGTTAACTCATCCATATACCAGGAGCTGTACCAGGCCCGTTAACTCATCCATATACCAGGAGCTGTACCAGGCCTGTTGACTCATCCATATACCAGGAGAGCTGTACCAGGCCTGTTAACTCATCCATATACCAGGAGCTGTACCAGGCCTGTTAACTCATCCATATACCAGGAGCTGTACCAGGCCTGTTGACTCATCCATATACCAGGAGCTGTACCAGGCCTGTTAACTCATCCATATACCAGGAGCTGTACCAGGCCTGTTAACTCATCCATATACCAAGAGCTGTACCAGGCCTGTTAACTCATCCATATACCAGGAGCTGTACCAGGTCTGTTGACTCATCCATATACCAGGAGCTGTACCAGGCCTGTTAACTCATCCATATACCAGGAGCTGTACCAGGCCTGTTAACTCCCGGGACAGGGATGAAATGTGTGTTTTAGTGGGCCTAAGATAACAACAAGTAGACTGTGGTGATTAACAGTGGTGGGATACCACTCACCTACTGTTCGTGTGGAGGTATGTGCGTAGGATATCTACTGTTTGTGTGGAGGTATGTGCGTAGGATATCTACTGTTTGTGTGGAGGTATGTGCGTAGGATATCTACTGTTTGTGTGGAGGTATGTGCGTAGGATATCTACTGTTTGTGTGTAGGATATCTACTGTTCGTGTGGAGGTATGTGCGTAGGATATCTACTGTTCGTGTGGAGGTATGTGCGTAGGATATCTACTGTTCGTGTGTAGGATATCTACTGTTCGTGTGGAGGTATGTGCGTAGGATATCTACTGTTTGTGTGGAGGTATGTGCGTAGGATATCTACTGTTTGTGCGTAGGATACCTACTGTTCGTGTGGAGGTATGTGCGTAGGATATCTACTGTTTGTGCGTAGGATATCTACTGTTCGTGTGGAGGTATGTGCGTAGGATATCTACTGTTTGTGTGGAGGTATGTGCGTAGGATATCTACTGTTCGTGTGGAGGTATGTGCGTAGGATATCTACTGTTTGTGTGTAGGATATCTACTGTTCGTGTGGAGGTATGTGTGTAGGATATCTACTGTTCGTGTGGAGGTATGTGCGTAGGATATCTACTGTTTGTGTGGAGGTATGTGCGTAGGATATCTACTGTTCGTGTGGAGGTATGTGCGTAGGATATCTACTGTTTGTGTGGAGGTATGTGCGTAGGATATCTACTGTTCGTGTGGAGGTATGTGCGTAGGATATCTACTGTTCGTGTGGAGGTATGTGCGTAGGATATCTACTGTTCGTGTGGAGGTATGTGCGTAGGATATCTACTGTTCGTGTGGAGGTATGTGCGTAGGATATCTACTGTTCGTGTGGAGGTATGTGCGTAGGATATCTACTGTTCGTGTGGAGGTATGTGCGTAGGATATCTACTGTTCGTGTGGAGGTATGTGCGTAGGATATCTACTGTTCGTGTGGAGGTATGTGCGTAGGATATCTACTGTTCGTGTGGAGGTATGTGCGTAGGATATCTACTGTTCGTGTGGAGGTATGTGCGTAGGATATCTACTGTTCGTGTGTAGGATATCTACTGTTCGTGTGGAGGTATGTGCGTAGGATATCTACTGTTTGTGCGTAGGATACCTACTGTTCGTGTGGAGGTATGTGCGTAGGATATCTACTGTTCGTGTGGAGGTATGTGCGTAGGATATCTACTGTTCGTGTGGAGGTATGTGCGTAGGATATCTACTGTTCGTGTGGAGGTATGTGCGTAGGATATCTACTGTTCGTGTGGAGGTATGTGCGTAGGATATCTACTGTTCGTGTGGAGGTATGTGCGTAGGATATCTACTGTTCGTGTGGAGGTATGTGCGTAGGATATCTACTGTTCGTGTGGAGGTATGTGCGTAGGATATCTACTGTTTGTGTGGAGGTATGTGCGTAGGATATCTACTGTTTGTGTGTAGGATATCTACTGTTCGTGTGGAGGTATGTGCGTAGGATATCTACTGTTTGTGTGGAGGTATGTGCGTAGGATATCTACTGTTTGTGTGGAGGTATGTGCGTAGGATATCTACTGTTTGTGTGTAGGATATCTACTGTTCGTGTGGAGGTATGTGCGTAGGATATCTACTGTTCGTGTGGAGGTATGTGCGTAGGATATCTACTGTTCGTGTGTAGGATATCTACTGTTCGTGTGGAGGTATGTGCGTAGGATATCTACTGTTTGTGTGGAGGTATGTGCGTAGGATATCTACTGTTTGTGCGTAGGATACCTACTGTTCGTGTGGAGGTATGTGCGTAGGATATCTACTGTTTGTGCGTAGGATATCTACTGTTCGTGTGGAGGTATGTGCGTAGGATATCTACTGTTTGTGTGGAGGTATGTGCGTAGGATATCTACTGTTCGTGTGGAGGTATGTGCGTAGGATATCTACTGTTTGTGTGTAGGATATCTACTGTTCGTGTGGAGGTATGTGTGTAGGATATCTACTGTTCGTGTGGAGGTATGTGCGTAGGATATCTACTGTTTGTGTGGAGGTATGTGCGTAGGATATCTACTGTTCGTGTGGAGGTATGTGCGTAGGATATCTACTGTTTGTGTGGAGGTATGTGCGTAGGATATCTACTGTTCGTGTGGAGGTATGTGCGTAGGATATCTACTGTTCGTGTGGAGGTATGTGCGTAGGATATCTACTGTTCGTGTGGAGGTATGTGCGTAGGATATCTACTGTTCGTGTGGAGGTATGTGCGTAGGATATCTACTGTTCGTGTGGAGGTATGTGCGTAGGATATCTACTGTTCGTGTGGAGGTATGTGCGTAGGATATCTACTGTTCGTGTGGAGGTATGTGCGTAGGATATCTACTGTTCGTGTGGAGGTATGTGCGTAGGATATCTACTGTTCGTGTGGAGGTATGTGCGTAGGATATCTACTGTTTGTGTGGAGGTATGTGCGTAGGAAATCTACTGTTCGTGTGGAGGTATGTGCGTAGGATATCTACTGTTTGTGTGGAGGTATGTGCGTAGGAAATCTACTGTTCGTGTGGAGGTATGTGCGTAGGATATCTACTGTTTGTGCGTAGGATACCTACTGTTCGTGTGGAGGTATGTGCGTAGGATATCTACTGTTCGTGTGGAGGTATGTGCGTAGGATATCTACTGTTCGTGTGGAGGTATGTGCGTAGGATATCTACTGTTCGTGTGGAGGTATGTGCGTAGGATATCTACTGTTCGTGTGGAGGTATGTGCGTAGGATATCTACTGTTCGTGTGGAGGTATGTGCGTAGGATATCTACTGTTCGTGTGGAGGTATGTGCGTAGGATATCTACTGTTCGTGTGGAGGTATGTGCGTAGGATATCTACTGTTCGTGTGGAGGTATGTGCGTAGGATATCTACTGTTCGTGTGGAGGTATGTGCGTAGGATATCTACTGTTCGTGTGGAGGTATGTGCGTAGGATATCTACTGTTCGTGTGGAGGTATGTGCGTAGGATATCTACTGTTCGTGTGGAGGTATGTGCGTAGGATATCTACTGTTCGTGTGGAGGTATGTGCGTAGGATATCTACTGTTTGTGTGTAGGATATCTACTGTTCGTGTGGAGGTATGTGCGTAGGATATCTACTGTTTGTGTGTAGGATATCTACTGTTCGTGTGGAGGTATGTGCGTAGGATATCTACTGTTTGTGTGGAGGTATGTGCGTAGGATATCTACTGTTTGTGTGGAGGTATGTGCGTAGGATATCTACTGTTTGTGTGGAGGTATGTGCGTAGGATATCTACTGTTTGTGTGGAGGTATGTGCGTAGGATATCTACTGTTTGTGTGGAGGTATGTGCGTAGGATATCTACTGTTTGTGTGGAGGTATGTGCGTAGGATATCTACTGTTTGTGTGGAGGTATGTGCGTAGGATATCTACTGTTTGTGTGGAGGTATGTGCGTAGGATATCTACTGTTTGTGTGGAGGTATGTGCGTAGGATATCTACTGTTTGTGTGGAGGTATGTGCGTAGGATATCTACTGTTTGTGTGGAGGTATGTGCGTAGGATATCTACTGTTTGTGTGGAGGTATGTGCGTAGGATATCTACTGTTTGTGTGGAGGTATGTGCGTAGGATATCTACTGTTTGTGTGGAGGTATGTGCGTAGGATATCTACTGTTTGTGTGGAGGTATGTGCGTAGGATATCTACTGTTCGTGTGGAGGTATGTGCGTAGGATATCTACTGTTTGTGTGGAGGTATGTGCGTAGGATATCTACTGTTCGTGTGGAGGTATGTGCGTAGGATATCTACTGTTCGTGTGGAGGTATGTGCGTAGGATATCTACTGTTCGTGTGGAGGTATGTGCGTAGGATATCTACTGTTCGTGTGGAGGTATGTGCGTAGGATATCTACTGTTCGTGTGGAGGTATGTGCGTAGGATATCTACTGTTCGTGTGGAGGTATGTGCGTAGGATATCTACTGTTCGTGTGGAGGTATGTGCGTAGGATATCTACTGTTCGTGTGGAGGTATGTGCGTAGGATATCTACTGTTCGTGTGGAGGTATGTGCGTAGGATATCTACTGTTCGTGTGGAGGTATGTGCGTAGGATATCTACTGTTTGTGTGGAGGTATGTGCGTAGGATATCTACTGTTTGTGTGGAGGTATGTGCGTAGGATATCTACTGTTTGTGTGGAGGTATGTGCGTAGGATATCTACTGTTTGTGTGGAGGTATGTGCGTAGGATATCTACTGTTTGTGTGGAGGTATGTGCGTAGGATATCTACTGTTTGTGTGGAGGTATGTGCGTAGGATATCTACTGTTTGTGTGGAGGTATGTGCGTAGGATATCTACTGTTTGTGTGGAGGTATGTGCGTAGGATATCTACTGTTTGTGTGGAGGTATGTGCGTAGGATATCTACTGTTTGTGTGGAGGTATGTGCGTAGGATATCTACTGTTCGTGTGGAGGTATGTGCGTAGGATATCTACTGTTCGTGTGGAGGTATGTGCGTAGGATATCTACTGTTCGTGTGGAGGTATGTGCGTAGGATATCTACTGTTCGTGTGGAGGTATGTGCGTAGGATATCTACTGTTCGTGTGGAGGTATGTGCGTAGGATATCTACTGTTTGTGTGGAGGTATGTGCGTAGGATATCTACTGTTCGTGTGGAGGTATGTGCGTAGGATATCTACTGTTCGTGTGGAGGTATGTGCGTAGGATATCTACTGTTCGTGTGGAGGTATGTGCGTAGGATATCTACTGTTCGTGTGGAGGTATGTGCGTAGGATATCTACTGTTCGTGTGGAGGTATGTGCGTAGGATATCTACTGTTCGTGTGGAGGTATGTGCGTAGGATATCTACTGTTCGTGTGGAGGTATGTGCGTAGGATATCTACTGTTCGTGTGGAGGTATGTGCGTAGGATATCTACTGTTCGTGTGGAGGTATGTGCGTAGGATATCTACTGTTCGTGTGGAGGTATGTGCGTAGGATATCTACTGTTCGTGTGGAGGTATGTGCGTAGGATATCTACTGTTCGTGTGGAGGTATGTGCGTAGGATATCTACTGTTCGTGTGGAGGTATGTGCGTAGGATATCTACTGTTCGTGTGGAGGTATGTGCGTAGGATATCTACTGTTCGTGTGGAGGTATGTGCGTAGGATATCTACTGTTCGTGTGGAGGTATGTGCGTAGGATATCTACTGTTCGTGTGGAGGTATGTGCGTAGGATATCTACTGTTCGTGTGGAGGTATGTGCGTAGGATATCTACTGTTTGTGTGTAGGATATCTACTGTTCGTGTGGAGGTATGTGCGTAGGATATCTACTGTTTGTGTGTAGGATATCTACTGTTCGTGTGGAGGTATGTGCGTAGGATATCTACTGTTCGTGTGGAGGTATGTGCGTAGGATATCTACTGTTCGTGTGGAGGTATGTGCGTAGGATATCTACTGTTCGTGTGGAGGTATGTGCGTAGGATATCTACTGTTCGTGTGGAGGTATGTGCGTAGGATATCTACTGTTCGTGTGGAGGTATGTGCGTAGGATATCTACTGTTTGTGTGGAGGTATGTGCGTAGGATATATACTGTTTGTGTGGAGGTATGTGCGTAGGATATCTACTGTTTGTGTGGAGGTATGTGCGTAGGATATCTACTGTTTGTGTGTAGGATATCTACTGTTCGTGTGGAGGTATGTGCGTAGGATATCTACTGTTTGTGTGGAGGTATATGCGTAGGATATCTACTGTTCGTGTGGAGGTATGTGCGTAGGATATCTACTTTTCGTGTGGAGGTATGTGCGTAGGATATCTACTGTTCGTGTGGAGGTATGTGCGTAGGATATCTACTGTTCGTGTGGAGGTATGTGCGTAGGATATCTACTGTTCGTGTGGAGGTATGTGCGTAGGATATCTACTGTTTGTGTGGAGGTATGTGCGTAGGATATCTACTGTTTGTGTGGAGGTATGTGCGTAGGATATCTACTGTTTGTGTGTAGGATATCTACTGTTCGTGTGGAGGTTTGTGCGTAGGATATCTACTGTTCGTGTGGAGGTATGTGCGTAGGATATCTACTGTTCGTGTGGAGGTATGTGCGTAGGATATCTACTGTTTGTGTGGAGGTATGTGCGTAGGATATCTACTGTTCGTGTGGAGGTATGTGCGTAGGATATCTACTGTTCGTGTGGAGGTATGTGCGTAGGATATCTACTGTTCGTGTGGAGGTATGTGTGTAGGATATCTACTGTTTGTGTGGAGGTATGTGTGTAGGATATCTACTGTTCGTGTGGAGGTATGTGTGTAGGATATCTACTGTTCGTGTGGAGGTATGTGTGTAGGATATCTACTGTTCGTGTGGAGGTATGTGCGTAGGATATCTACTGTTCGTGTGGAGGTATGTGCGTAGGATATCTACTGTTCGTGTGGAGGTATGTGCGTAGGATATCTACTGTTCGTGTGGAGGTATGTGCGTAGGATATCTACTGTTCGTGTGGAGGTATGTGCGTAGGATATCTACTGTTTGTGTGGAGGTATGTGCGTAGGATATCTACTGTTCGTGTGGAGGTATGTGCGTAGGATATCTACTGTTCGTGTGGAGGTATGTGCGTAGGATATCTACTGTTCGTGTGGAGGTATGTGCGTAGGATATCTACTGTTTGTGTGGAGGTATGTGCGTAGGATATCTACTGTTTGTGTGGAGGTATGTGCGTAGGATATCTACTGTTTGTGTGGAGGTATGTGCGTAGGATATCTACTGTTTGTGTGGAGGTATGTGCGTAGGATATCTACTGTTTGTGTGGAGGTATGTGCGTAGGATATCTACTGTTTGTGTGGAGGTATGTGCGTAGGATATCTACTGTTTGTGTGGAGGTATGTGCGTAGGATATCTACTGTTTGTGTGGAGGTATGTGCGTAGGATATCTACTGTTTGTGTGGAGGTATGTGCGTAGGATATCTACTGTTTGTGTGGAGGTATGTGCGTAGGATATCTACTGTTTGTGTGGAGGTATGTGCGTAGGATATCTACTGTTTGTGTGGAGGTATGTGCGTAGGATATCTACTGTTTGTGTGGAGGTATGTGCGTAGGATATCTACTGTTTGTGTGGAGGTATGTGCGTAGGATATCTACTGTTTGTGTGGAGGTATGTGCGTAGGATATCTACTGTTTGTGTGGAGGTATGTGCGTAGGATATCTACTGTTTGTGTGGAGGTATGTGCGTAGGATATCTACTGTTTGTGTGGAGGTATGTGCGTAGGATATCTACTGTTTGTGTGGAGGTATGTGCGTAGGATATCTACTGTTTGTGTGGAGGTATGTGCGTAGGATATCTACTGTTCGTGTGGAGGTATGTGCGTAGGATATCTACTGTTCGTGTGGAGGTATGTGCGTAGGATATCTACTGTTCGTGTGGAGGTATGTGCGTAGGATATCTACTGTTCGTGTGGAGGTATGTGCGTAGGATATCTACTGTTTGTGTGTAGGATATCTACTGTTCGTGTGGAGGTATGTGCGTAGGATATCTACTGTTCGTGTGGAGGTATGTGCGTAGGATATCTACTGTTCGTGTGGAGGTATGTGCGTAGGATATCTACTGTTCGTGTGGAGGTATGTGCGTAGGATATCTACTGTTCGTGTGGAGGTATGTGCGTAGGATATCTACTGTTCGTGTGGAGGTATGTGCGTAGGATATCTACTGTTCGTGTGGAGGTATGTGCGTAGGATATCTACTGTTCGTGTGGAGGTATGTGCGTAGGATATCTACTGTTCGTGTGGAGGTATGTGCGTAGGATATCTACTGTTCGTGTGGAGGTATGTGCGTAGGATATCTACTGTTCGTGTGGAGGTATGTGCGTAGGATATCTACTGTTCGTGTGTAGGATATCTACTGTTCGTGTGGAGGTATGTGCGTAGGATATCTACTGTTCGTGTGGAGGTATGTGCGTAGGATATCTACTGTTTGTGTGGAGGTATGTGCGTAGGATATCTACTGTTTGTGTGGAGGTATGTGCGTAGGATATCTACTGTTTGTGTGTAGGATATCTACTGTTCGTGTGGAGGTATGTGCGTAGGATATCTACTGTTTGTGTGGAGGTATATGCGTAGGATATCTACTGTTCGTGTGGAGGTATGTGCGTAGGATATCTACTGTTTGTGTGGAGGTATGTGCGTAGGATATCTACTGTTTGTGTGGAGGTATGTGCGTAGGATATCGACTGTTTGTGTGGAGGTATGTGCGTAGGATATCTACTGTTTGTGTGTAGGATATCTACTGTTCGTGTGGAGGTATGTGCGTAGGATATCTACTGTTTGTGTGGAGGTATATGCGTAGGATATCTACTGTTCGTGTGGAGGTATGTGCGTAGGATATCTACTGTTTGTGTGGAGGTATGTGCGTAGGATATCTACTGTTTGTGTGGAGGTATGTGCGTAGGATATCTACTGTTTGTGTGGAGGTATGTGCGTAGGATATCTACTGTTTGTGTGGAGGTATGTGCGTAGGATATCTACTGTTTGTGTGGAGGTATGTGCGTAGGATATCTACTGTTTGTGTGGAGGTATGTGCGTAGGATATCTACTGTTTGTGTGGAGGTATGTGCGTAGGATATCTACTGTTTGTGTGGAGGTATGTGCGTAGGATATCTACTGTTTGTGTGGAGGTATGTGCGTAGGATATCTACTGTTTGTGTGGAGGTATGTGCGTAGGATATCTACTGTTTGTGTGGAGGTATGTGCGTAGGATATCTACTGTTTGTGTGGAGGTATGTGCGTAGGATATCTACTGTTTGTGTGGAGGTATGTGCGTAGGATATCTACTGTTTGTGTGGAGGTATGTGCGTAGGATATCTACTGTTCGTGTGGAGGTATGTGCGTAGGATATCTACTGTTCGTGTGGAGGTATGTGCGTAGGATATCTACTGTTCGTGTGGAGGTATGTGCGTAGGATATCTACTGTTCGTGTGGAGGTATGTGCGTAGGATATCTACTGTTCGTGTGGAGGTATGTGCGTAGGATATCTACTGTTCGTGTGGAGGTATGTGCGTAGGATATCTACTGTTCGTGTGGAGGTATGTGCGTAGGATATCTACTGTTTGTGTGGAGGTATGTGCGTAGGATATCTACTGTTTGTGTGGAGGTATGTGCGTAGGATATCTACTGTTTGTGTGGAGGTATGTGCGTAGGATATCTACTGTTTGTGTGGAGGTATGTGCGTAGGATATCTACTGTTTGTGTGGAGGTATGTGCGTAGGATATCTACTGTTTGTGTGTAGGATATCTACTGTTTGTGTGTAGGATATCTACTGTTCGCGTGGAGGTATGTGCGTAGGATATCTACTGTTTGTGTGGAGGTATGTGTGTAAGTGGAGCATTAAATTAATGTCTTTGTATAATGGACTTCAGAACGTTCTCTGAATAAACTGTACAAGACGTTTTGCAGAAAGCTCAGTCCTTTGCCTAATTATTCTTAACCCAGTGTCTTACAAACCTTGGGGATTAGTCAAGGCTTATTGATTGTTAATTATTATCATTGGGATAGAAAATTCCACTGACAAAAGATCAGTGATATAATCAGATAACTGATCAGAGTTATATAATCAATAAGAAACTATCTGGAATTACAAACACACAACGTTGCCGTTGGGCTGAAAATCTCTGACCGAACAGCCATGGCAGCACATCAGAAGATATTCAGTTAAAGGCCCCCAGTGTCCCTGACCCCCCCCCCCCCCAGTCTCCCTGAACCCCCCCCCAGTCTCCCTGACCCCCCCCCCCCCCCTCCAGTCTCCCTGACCCCCCCCCCCAGTGTCCCTGACCCCCCCCCCCAGTGTCCCTGACCCCCCCCCCCCCAGACCCCGGCCAGTTATATTTCTCAGGTCTGTAAATATGTTCAAATGATGCCACAACAGTAAATATCCAGTGATCTGTTATAGTATCGGGGACAGTGACACATGTTGTGTTGTTTTGTCTCTGTACTGCAACACTTTGGATTTGAAATGATACAAGGACTACGGAGGTTAAAGTGCAGACTGTCAGCTTTAATTTCAGGGTATTTTCATCCACATCAGGTAAACCGTTTAGAAATTACACCACTTTTTGTACACAAGTCCCCACACATTTTAAGGGACCAAAAGTATTGGGACAAATTCACTTGTGTGTATTAAAATAGTAAAAAGCCAAGTATTTTGTCCCATATTCTTAGAACACAGTGAATACATGACGCTGGTGACTTTATAATACTTGGATGTATTTGGTTGTAATTTCAGATTATTTTGTGCCTAATAGAAATTAAACAGTAAATATAAAAAGGTAATTGTGGAGTCACTTTAACCTTAAATAAGAATATAATGTTTCTAAACACTTCTACATTAAATGTGGATTAATTCAGGATTATCACGGTAACATCCACATTAATGTAGAAGCGTTTAGAAACAATCTGTTCTTATTTACAATAACAGTGACTCCAAAATGGCCTGTTTTAGTCCTATTGGGAGAAAGAGGAACAGGTTTCTAGTCCTACTGGGAGAAAGAGGAACAGGTTTCTAGTCCTACTGGGAGAAAGAGGAACAGGTTTCTAGTCCTACTGGGAGAAAGAGGAACAGGTTTCTAGTCCTACTGGGAGAAAGAGGCACAGGTTTCTAGTCCTACTGGGAGAAAGAGGAACAGGTTTCTAGTCCTACTGGGAGAAAGAGGAACAGGTTTCTAGTCCTACTGGGAGAAAGAGGAACAGGTTTCTAGTCCTACTGGGAGAAAGAGGAACAGGTTTCTAGTCCTACTGGGAGAAAGAGGAACAGGTTTCTAGTCCTACTGGGAGAAAGAGGAACAGGTTTCTAGTCCTACTGGGAGAAAGAGGAACAGGTTTCTAGTCCTACTGGGAGGAAGCGGAACAGGTTTCTAGTCCTACTGGAAGAAAGGAACAGGTTTCTAGTCCTACTGGGAGAAAGAGGAACAGGTTTCTAGTCCTACTGGGAGAAAGAGGAACAGGTTTCTAGTCCTACTGGGAGAAAGAGGAACAGGTTTCTAGTCCTACTGGGAGAAAGAGGAACAGGTTTCTAGTCCTACTGGGAGAAAGAGGAACAGGTTTCTAGTCCTACTGGGAGAAAGAGGAACAGGTTTCTAGTCCTACTGGGAGAAAGAGGAACAGGTTTCTAGTCCTACTGGGAGAAAGAGGAACAGGTTTCTAGTCCTACTGGGAGAAAGAGGAACAGGTTTCTAGTCCGACTGGGAGGAAGCGGAACAGGTTTCTAGGCCTACTGGGAGAAAGCGGAACAGGTTTCTAGTCCTACTGGGAGAAAGAGGAACAGGTTTCTAGTCCTACTGGGAGAAAGAGGAACAGGTTTCTAGTCCTACTGGGAGAAAGAGGAACAGGTTTCTAGTCCTACTGGGAGAAAGAGGAACAGGTTTCTAGTCCTACTGGGAGAAAGAGGAACAGGTTTCTAGTCCGACTGGGAGGAAGCGGAACAGGTTTCTAGGCCTACTGGGAGAAAGCGGAACAGGTTTCTAGTCCTACTGGGAGAAAGAGGAACAGGTTTCTAGTCCTACTGGGAGAAAGAGGAACAGGTTTCTAGTCCTACTGGGAGAAAGAGGAACAGGTTTCTAGTCCTACTGGGAGGAAGCGGAACAGGTTTCTAGTCCTACTGTAGCCGGTCAAGACTTGTTAATGATTTGAAAAGCAGCTGATTTGAGGTAATTGATTTTCCTCACGTAATTAGACACAACATGTCTTAGAATAACCAATCAATGGTGACACTGTGTGTGTACACACACACACACACACACACACACACACACACAC
This sequence comes from Salmo salar, assembly GCF_965601325.2. Lineage (NCBI taxonomy): Eukaryota > Metazoa > Chordata > Actinopteri > Salmoniformes > Salmonidae > Salmo > Salmo salar. The sequence continues at coordinate 76,986,206 of NC_138297.1, forward strand.
ACACACACACACACACACACACACACACTCTGCTCCTGCTCTTCAGGCCCGTCTCGGCCCGCTGATCCGCCGCCTCCTGTTACTGAACATCAGCTGAGGGTCAAACGCAAACCTGGAGAGAGAGGAGGAGAGGGTTATAGCTGGGTGGTCTGGGGAGAGGAGAACAGAGAGCTGGGTGGTCTGGGGAGAGGAGAACAGAGAGCTGGGTGGTCTGGGGAGAGGAGAGGGTTAGAGCTGGGTGGTCTGGAGAGAGGAGAGGGTTAGAGCTGGGTGGTCTGGAGAGAGGAGAGGGTTAGAGCTGGGTGGTCTGGGGAGAGGAGAACAGAGAGCTGGGTGGTCTGGAGAGAGGAGAACAGAGAGCTGGGTGGTCTGGAGAGAGGAGAGGGTTATAGCTGGGTGGTCTGGAGAGAGAGGAGAGGGTTATAGCTGGGTGGTCTGGGGAGAGGAGAGGGTTAGAGCTGGGTGGTCTGGAGAGAGGAGAGGGTTAGAGCTGGGTGGTCTGGAGAGAGGAGAACAGAGAGCTGGGTGGTCTGGGGAGAGGAGAGGGTTAGAGCTGGGTGGTCTGGAGAGAGGAGAGGGTTAGAGCTGGGTGGTCTGGGGAGAGGAGAGGGTTATAGCTGGGTGGTCTGGAGAGAGAAGAACAGAGAGCTGGGTGGTCTGGGGAGAGGAGAGGGTTAGAGCTGGGTGGTCTGGGGAGAGGAGAGGGTTAGAGCTGGGTGGTCTGGGGAGAGGAGAGGGTTAGAGCTGGGTGGTCTGGAGAGAGGAGAGGGTTAGAGCTGGGTGGTCTGGAGAGAGGAGAACAGAGAGCTGGGTGGTCTGGGGAGAGGAGAGGGTTAGAGCTGGGTGGTCTGGAGAGAGAGGGTTAGAGCTGGGTGGTCTGGGGAGAGGAGAGGGTTATAGCTGGGTGGTCTGGAGAGAGAAGAACAGAGAGCTGGGTGGTCTGGGGAGAGGAGAGGGTTAGAGCTGGGTGGTCTGGGGAGAGGAGAGGGTTATAGCTGGGTGGTCTGGGGAGAGGAGAGGGTTAGAGCTGGGTGGTCTGGGGAGAGGAGAGGGTTAGAGCTGGGTGGTCTGGAGAGAGGAGAGGGTTAGAGCTGGGTGGTCTGGAGAGAGGAGAACAGAGAGCTGGGTGGTCTGGGGAGAGGAGAGGGTTAGAGCTGGGTGGTCTGGGGAGAGGAGAGGGTTATAGCTGGGTGGTCTGGGGAGAGGAGAGGGTTAGAGCTGGGTGGTCTGGAGAGAGGAGAGGGTTAGAGCTGGGTGGTCTGGGGAGAGGAGAGGGTTAGAGCTGGGTGGTCTGGGGAGAGGAGAACAGAGAGCTGGGTGGTCTGGAGAGAGGAGAGGGTTAGAGCTGGGTGGTCTGGAGAGAGGAGAGGGTTATAGCTGGGTGGTCTGGAGAGAGGAGAACAGAGAGCTGGGTGGTCTGGGGAGAGGAGAGGGTTAGAGCTGGGTGGTCTGGGGAGAGGAGAGGGTTATAGCTGGGTGGTCTGGGGAGAGGAGAACAGAGAGCTGGGTGGTCTGGGGAGAGGAGAGGGTTATAGCTGGGTGGTCTGGGGAGAGGAGAGGGTTAGAGCTGGGTGGTCTGGAGAGAGGAGAGGGTTATAGCTGGGTGGTCTGGGGAGAGGAGAGGGTTATAGCTGGGTGGTCTGGGGAGAGGAGAGGGTTAGAGCTGGGTGGTCTGGAGAGAGGAGAACAGAGAGCTGGGTGGTCTGGAGAGAGGAGAACAGAGAGCTGGGTGGTCTGGAGAGAGGAGAGGGTTATAGCTGGGTGGTCTGGAGAGAGGAGAACAGAGAGCTGGGTGGTCTGGGGAGAGGAGAACAGAGAGCTGGGTGGTCTGGGGAGAGGAGAGGGTTAGAGCTGGGTGGTCTGGAGAGAGGAGAGGGTTAGAGCTGGGTGGTCTGGAGAGAGGAGAGGGTTAGAGCTGGGTGGTCTGGGGAGAGGAGAACAGAGAGCTGGGTGGTCTGGAGAGAGGAGAACAGAGAGCTGGGTGGTCTGGAGAGAGGAGAGGGTTATAGCTGGGTGGTCTGGAGAGAGAGGAGAGGGTTATAGCTGGGTGGTCTGGGGAGAGGAGAGGGTTAGAGCTGGGTGGTCTGGAGAGAGGAGAGGGTTAGAGCTGGGTGGTCTGGAGAGAGGAGAACAGAGAGCTGGGTGGTCTGGGGAGAGGAGAGGGTTAGAGCTGGGTGGTCTGGAGAGAGGAGAGGGTTAGAGCTGGGTGGTCTGGGGAGAGGAGAGGGTTATAGCTGGGTGGTCTGGAGAGAGAAGAACAGAGAGCTGGGTGGTCTGGGGAGAGGAGAGGGTTAGAGCTGGGTGGTCTGGGGAGAGGAGAGGGTTAGAGCTGGGTGGTCTGGGGAGAGGAGAGGGTTAGAGCTGGGTGGTCTGGAGAGAGGAGAGGGTTAGAGCTGGGTGGTCTGGAGAGAGGAGAACAGAGAGCTGGGTGGTCTGGGGAGAGGAGAGGGTTAGAGCTGGGTGGTCTGGGAGAGGAGAGGGTTAGAGCTGGGTGGTCTGGGGAGAGGAGAGGGTTATAGCTGGGTGGTCTGGAGAGAGAAGAACAGAGAGCTGGGTGGTCTGGGGAGAGGAGAGGGTTAGAGCTGGGTGGTCTGGGGAGAGGAGAGGGTTATAGCTGGGTGGTCTGGGGAGAGGAGAGGGTTAGAGCTGGGTGGTCTGGGGAGAGGAGAGGGTTAGAGCTGGGTGGTCTGGAGAGAGGAGAGGGTTAGAGCTGGGTGGTCTGGAGAGAGGAGAACAGAGAGCTGGGTGGTCTGGGGAGAGGAGAGGGTTAGAGCTGGGTGGTCTGGGGAGAGGAGAGGGTTATAGCTGGGTGGTCTGGGGAGAGGAGAGGGTTAGAGCTGGGTGGTCTGGAGAGAGGAGAGGGTTAGAGCTGGGTGGTCTGGGGAGAGGAGAGGGTTAGAGCTGGGTGGTCTGGGGAGAGGAGAACAGAGAGCTGGGTGGTCTGGAGAGAGGAGAGGGTTAGAGCTGGGTGGTCTGGAGAGAGGAGAGGGTTATAGCTGGGTGGTCTGGAGAGAGGAGAACAGAGAGCTGGGTGGTCTGGGGAGAGGAGAGGGTTAGAGCTGGGTGGTCTGGGGAGAGGAGAGGGTTATAGCTGGGTGGTCTGGGGAGAGGAGAACAGAGAGCTGGGTGGTCTGGGGAGAGGAGAGGGTTATAGCTGGGTGGTCTGGGGAGAGGAGAGGGTTAGAGCTGGGTGGTCTGGAGAGAGGAGAGGGTTATAGCTGGGTGGTCTGGGGAGAGGAGAGGGTTATAGCTGGGTGGTCTGGGGAGAGGAGAGGGTTAGAGCTGGGTGGTCTGGAGAGAGGAGAACAGAGAGCTGGGTGGTCTGGAGAGAGGAGAACAGAGAGCTGGGTGGTCTGGAGAGAGGAGAGGGTTATAGCTGGGTGGTCTGGAGAGAGGAGAACAGAGAGCTGGGTGGTCTGGGGAGAGGAGAGGGTTAGAGCTGGGGAGAGGAGAGGGTTAGAGCTGGGTGGTCTGGAGAGAGGAGAACAGAGAGCTGGGTGGTCTGGGGAGAGGAGAACAGAGAGCTGGGTGGTCTGGGGAGAGGAGAGGGTTATAGCTGGGTGGTCTGGGGAGAGGAGAGGGTTAGAGCTGGGTGGTCTGGAGAGAGGAGAACAGAGAGCTGGGTGGTCTGGAGAGAGGAGAACAGAGAGCTGGGTGGTCTGGAGAGAGGAGAGGGTTAGAGCTGGGTGGTCTGGAGAGAGGAGAGGGTTATAGCTGGGTGGTCTGGGGAGAGGAGAGGGTTAGAGCTGGGTGGTCTGGGGAGAGGAGAGGGTTAGAGCTGGGTGGTCTGGAGAGAGGAGAACAGAGAGCTGGGTGGTCTGGGGAGAGGAGAACAGAGAGCTGGGTGGTCTGGGGAGAGGAGAGGGTTAGAGCTGGGTGGTCTGGAGAGAGGAGAACAGAGAGCTGGGTGGTCTGGGGAGAGGAGAGGGTTATAGCTGGGTGGTCTGGAGAGAGGAGAACAGAGAGCTGGGTGGTCTGGGGAGAGGAGAACAGAGAGCTGGGTGGTCTGGAGAGAGGAGAGGGTTATAGCTGGGTGGTCTGGAGAGAGGAGAGGGTTAGAGCTGGGTGGTCTGGAGAGAGGAGAACAGAGAGCTGGGTGGTCTGGGGAGAGGAGAGGGTTAGAGCTGGGTGGTCTGGGGAGAGGAGAGGGTTAGAGCTGGGTGGTCTGGAGAGAGGAGAACAGAGAGCTGGGTGGTCTGGAGAGAGGAGAGGGTTAGAGCTGGGTGGTCTGGAGAGAGGAGAACAGAGAGCTGGGTGGTCTGGAGAGAGGAGAGGGTTATAGCTGGGTGGTCTGGGGAGAGGAGAACAGAGAGCTGGGTGGTCTGGGGAGAGGAGAACAGAGAGCTGGGTGGTCTGGAGAGAGGAGAGGGTTAGAGCTGGGTGGTCTGGGGAGAGGAGAACAGAGAGCTGGGTGGTCTGGGGAGAGGAGAGGGTTAGAGCTGGGTGGTCTGGGGAGAGGAGAGGGTTAGAGCTGGGTGGTCTGGAGAGAGGAGAGGGTTATAGCTGGGTGGTCTGGAGAGAGGAGAGGGTTATAGCTGGGTGGTCTGGGGAGAGGAGAGGGTTATAGCTGGGTGGTCTGGAGAGAGGAGAGGGTTAGAGCTGGGTGGTCTGGGGAGAGGAGAGGGTTAGAGCTGGGTGGTCTGGGGAGAGGAGAACAGAGAGCTGGGTGGTCTGGGGAGAGGAGAGGGTTAGAGCTGGGTGGTCTGGAGAGAGGAGAGGGTTAGAGCTGGGTGGTCTGGAGAGAGGAGAGGGTTATAGCTGGGTGGTCTGGGGAGAGGAGAACAGAGAGCTGGGTGGTCTGGGGAGAGGAGAGGGTTAGAGCTGGGTGGTCTGGAGAGAGAAGAACAGAGAGCTGGGTGGTCTGGGGAGAGGAGAACAGAGAGCTGGGTGGTCTGGAGCGAGTAGAGGGGTGGTTTAAAGCTGGGTGGTCTGGAGAGAGGATTGGGTTAAACCTGGGTGGTTAGTCAGTGTACCGTGCGTCGTAGACCCCAGGGGTCCTACAGGACTGTCCAGAACAGGACTGCAGCATCATCAGCCTGTGGTTCATCTTCTCCAGAACCTCCTGGTCGATGGTCTTCGCCCGGTTAATGAGCTGGTAGGGGTCTACTGTCATGTTATAGACCTCCACAAACACCTGGTGAACACAGAGAGAGAGAGTTAGTTATTACTAATGACCTGGTAGGAGTCAACTGTCATGTTATACACCTCCACAAACACCTGGTGAACACAGAGAGAGAGAGTTAGTTATTACTAATGACCTGGTAGGGGTCTACTGTCATGTTATACACCTGGTGAACACAGAGAGAGAGAGTTAGGGGTCCCCATTCAGACTGGCCACCATGAGAGAGAGAGTTAGGGGTCCCCATTCAGACTGGCCACCATGAGAGAGAGAGTTAGGGGTCCCCATTCAGACTGGCGTCCATGAGAGAGAGAGTTAGGGGTCCCCATTCAGACTGGCCACCATGAGAGAGAGAGTTAGGGGTCCCCATTCAGACTGGCCACCATGAGAGAGAGAGTTAGGGGTCCCCATTCAGACTGGCCACCATGAGAGAGAGAGTTAGGGGTCCCCATTCAGACTGGCCACCATGAGAGAGAGAGTTAGGGGTCCCCATTCAGACTGGCCACCATGAGAGAGAGAGTTAGGGGTCCCCATTCAGACTGGCCACCATGAGAGAGAGAGTTAGGGGTCCCCATTCAGACTGGCCACCATGAGAGAGAGAGTTAGGGGTCCCCATTCAGACTGGCCACCATGAGAGAGAGAGTTAGGGGTCCCCATTCAGACTGGCCACCATGAGAGACAGAGTTAGGGGTCCCCATTCAGACTGGCCACCATGAGAGAGAGAGTTAGGGGTCCCCATTCAGACTGGCCACCATGAGAGAGAGAGAGTTAGGGGTCCCCATTCAGACTGGCCACCATGAGAGAGAGAGTTAGGGGTCCCCATTCAGACTGGCCACCATGAGAGAGAGAGTTAGGGGTCCCCATTCAGACTGGCGTCCATGAGAGAGAGAGTTAGGGGTCCCCATTCAGACTGGCCACCATGAGAGAGAGAGTTAGGGGTCCCCATTCAGACTGGCCACCATGAGAGAGAGAGTTAGGGGTCCCCATTCAGACTGGCCACCATGAGAGAGAGAGTTAGGGGTCCCCATTCAGACTGGCCACCATGAGAGAGAGAGTTAGGGGTCCCCATTCAGACTGGCCACCATGAGAGAGAGAGTTAGGGGTCCCCATTCAGACTGGCCACCATGAGAGAGAGAGTTAGGGGTCCCCATTCAGACTGGCGTCCATGAGAGAGAGAGTTAGGGGTCCCCATTCAGACTGGCCACCATGAGAGAGAGAGTTAGGGGTCCCCATTCAGACTGGCGTCCATGAGAGAGAGAGTTAGGGGTCCCCATTCAGACTGGCCACCATGAGAGAGAGAGTTAGGGGTCCCCATTCAGACTGGCCACCATGAGAGAGAGAGTTAGGGGTCCCCATTCAGACTGGCCACCATGAGAGAGAGAGTTAGGGGTCCCCATTCAGACTGGCCACCATGAGAGAGAGAGTTAGGGGTCCCCATTCAGACTGGCGTCCATGAGAGAGAGAGTTAGGGGTCCCCATTCAGACTGGCGTCCATGTTGAGCCTCCCCATAGCAGTAAAGCAGGTCAGTTCATTGTATTTCTACGGGTGAGACAGGTTATCCACCTCCGTAACACACAGAGACGTGGTGACTAAAACGCTTCTCTCACCTCGTTGTCGTCGAACTCGCAGTACTGGATGTCGGCGGAGGGTGCGACGGTACGAACACAGGCGTACGTGTTGTTGAAGGAATCCTCACACACACAGTCGGGGAAACATTCAGAGACCCCGGGACCGAGCAGCGGACAGGCTGGATCAGCCACGTTAGATCCCTCCCCTTCATACTCCACCAGGAAGTCCGTTCTCCACGTCGTGCTGTTCACAGATCCCTCCTGACACAGAGAATACAACACAGTATTCACATTAATACCGGTTAAATACTGATCCTTCCTGATACAGACAGGCTACTAGGCTACTAGGCTACTAGGCTGCGTTGTGCTAGGCTACTAGGCTGCGTTGTGCTAGGCTACTAGGCTGCGTTGTGCTAGGCTGCGTGTGCTAGGCCTAGGCTGCGTTGTGCTAGGCTACTAGGCTGCGTTGTGCTAGGCTACTAGGCTGCGTTGTGCTAGGCTACTAGGCTGCGTTGTGCTAGGCCTAGGCTCGAGGCTGCGTTGTGCTAGGCTCTAGGCTGCGTTGTGCTAGGCTCAGGCGCGTTGTGCTAGGCTACTAGGCTGCGTTGGCTAGGCTACTAGGCTGCTGCGTGGCTAGGCTGCGTTGTGCTAGGCTGCGTTGTGCTAGGATGCTAGGCTGCATTACGCTAGGCTAATAGGCGGCGTTGTGCTAGGATGCTAGGCTGTGTTGTGCTAGGCTACTAGGCGGCGTTGTGCTAGGCTACTAGGCGGCGTTGTGCTAGGCTACTAGGCTGCGTTGTGCTAGGCTACGTTATGCTAGGCTACGTTATGCTAGGCTACTAGGCGGCGTTGTGCTAGGCTAATAGGCGGCGTTGTGCTAGGCTAACTAGGCGCGCGTTGTGCTAGGCTAATAGGCGGCGTTGTGCTAGGCTAATAGGCGGCGTTGTGCTAGGCTAATAGGCTACGTTGTGCTAGGCTAATAGGCTACGTTGTACTAGGCTGCGTTGTGCTAGGCTACTAGGCTGCGTTGTGCTAGGCTACTAGGCTGCGTTGTGCTAGGCTACTAGGCTGCGTTGTGCTAGGCCACTAGGCGGCGTTGTGCTAGGCTACTAGGCTGCGTTGTGCTAGGCTACTAGGCTGCGTTGTGCTAGGCTACGTTGTGCTAGGCTACTAGGCGGCGTTGTGCTAGGCTACTAGGTGGCGTTGTGCTAGGCTACTAGGCGGCGTTGTGCTAGGCTACTAGGCGGCGTTGTGCTAGGCTACTAGGCGGCGTTGTGCTAGGCTACTAGGCGGCGTTGTGCTAGGCTACTAGGCTGCGTTGTGCTAGGCTACTAGGCTGCGTTGTGCTAGGCTACTAGGCTGCGTTGTGCTAGGCTACTAGGTGGTATATATAGTATAGTATAGTGTGTTCTGGCTACTAGGCGTTATATATAGTATAGTGTGTTCTGGCTACTAGGCGTTATATATAGTATAGTGTGTTCTGGCTACTAGGTGGTTATATATATAGTATAGTGTGTTCTGGCTACTAGGTGGTATATATAGTATAGTGTGTTCTGGCTACTAGGTGGTATATATAGTATAGTATAGTGTGTTCTGGCTACTAGGCGTTATATATAGTATAGTGTGTTCTGGCTACTAGGCGTTATATATAGTATAGTGTGTTCTGGCTACTAGGTGGTATATATAGTATAGTATAGTGTGTTCTGGCTACTAGGTGGTATATATAGTATAGTGTGTTCTGGCTACTAGGTGGTATATATAGTATAGTGTGTTCTGGCTACTAGGCGGTATATATAGTATAGTGTGTTCTGGCTACTAGGCGGTATATATAGTATAGTGTGTTCTGGCTACTAGGTGGTATATATAGTATAGTGTGTTCTGGCTACTAGGTGGTATATATAGTATAGTGTGTTCTGGCTACTAGGCGTTATATATAGTATAGTGTGTTCTGGCTACTAGGTGGTATATATAGTATAGTGTGTTCTGGCTACTAGGTGGTATATATAGTATAGTGTGTTCTGTATGGGTTCTCACCAGTACAGGCAGGAAGGACATGCCGTCCATGGCGGTCTTGTTGACGTTGTAACCAGCCATGTCCAGGATGGTAGGACCCAGGTCAACGTTCTGGACCGCTAGCCCGGTGGTCTGGTTCGGCTTGATGTTGGGCCCTCGGATCAGCAGAGGAACTCTGATGTCAGACTCATAGAGCTGCCTCTTATCCAGGGGGAGAGAGAACTGACCTGGGGGGGAGAGGGGGAGGGGGAGAGGGAGGAGTCAGCTGTAGGTGTACCTGTACCAGGTGTGCTGTGTACCTGTACCTGGTGTGCTGTGTACCAGGTGTGTTGTGTACCTGTACCTGGTGTGCTGTGTACCAGGTGTGTTGTGTACCTGTACCAGGTGTGTTGTGTACCAGGTGTGTTGTGTACCAGGTGTGTTGTGTACCTGTACCAGGTGTGCTGTGTACCTGTACCAGGTGTGTCGTGTACCTGTGTGGTATCCGTTGTCTGAGGTAAAGATGATATAAGTGTTCTCCAGTTCACCTCGGACCTCTAACCTCTTCACCACCTTCTCCACCAGGTCATCCACCGACAGCAGAGTGCGCCACCTAGTGGGGTGGAGGGCAAACAGGATATTATAACTCATAAAGGATAGGGGGGAGAGGAGGGAAGGAGGGAGAAGACAGGGAGGAGGAGAGAAGACAAGGAGGAGGAGGAAAGAGAAGAGAGGAGGAACAGGAGAGAGAAGACGTGGGAGGAGGAGGAAAGAGAAGACAGGAGGAGAGAGAAGGGAGGGGAGAGAAGACGTGGGAGGAGAGAGAAGACAGAAGGGAGGGGAGAGAAGACGTGGGAGGAGAGAGAAGACAGAAGGGAGGGGAGAGAAGACGTGGGAGGAGAGAGAAGACAGAAGGGAGGGGAGAGAAGACGTGGGAGGAGAGAGAAGACAGAAGGGAGGGGAGAGAAGACGTGGGAGGAGAGAGAAGACGTGGGAGGAGAGAGAGAAGAGGAGGTACCACTAACCGTTTCCTGTAGGCGTCATCCAGTAACTGGATAGAGGAGTTGGTCATGGGAGTCTTGGCCTGTCTCATCAACCAGTGCTTGTCCTGGGAGGAGGTGAGAGTCATCATGGGAAAGACAGAGCACTTATTAACGGAAAGGTCTCTCTATGGTTTGTTGAGAGGTCAGATGTGGCCATCAGACAGCGGGAAAGGAGAGGAGATACCTCGTCTGAAAGCCCTGAAAACCCCTGATGTCGACGACATCAGCGCCCGGGAAGCAGCTGTTGCTAGGGGTAACCGCTTTCCTCAAGAGAAGAACGTCTCTGGCGCTTCGAACCAGAAACCTTTCGGTTATTGGCCCTAACGCTAGGCTACACGCCGCCGCTAAAAACGCTAGGCTACACGCCGCCGCTAAAAACGCTAGGCTACACGCCGCCGCTAAAAACGCTAGGCTACACGCCGCCGCTAAAAACGCTAGGCTACACGCCGCCGCTAAAAACGCTAGGCTACACGCCGCCGCTAAAAACGCTAGGCTACACGCCGCCGCTAAAAACGCTAGGCTACACGCCGCCGCTAAAAACGCTAGGCTACACGCCGCCGCTAAAACGCTAGGCTACACGCCGCCGCTAAAAACGCTAGGCTACACGCCGCCGCTAAAACGCTAGGCTACACGCCGCCGTTAAAACGCTAACCTACACGCCGCCGCTAAAACGCTAGGCTCACGCCGCGCTAAAAACGCTGGCTCACGCCGCCGCTAAAAACGCTAGGCTACACGCCGCCGCTAAAAACGCTAGGCTACACGCCCCCCCCCCCCCCCTAAAACGGGAGAGGACGTGGTGGTGGTGGTGGTGGTATGGGTGTGGTGGTGGTGGTATGGGTGTGGTGTGGTGGTGGTATGGTGTGGTGGTGGTGGTGGTATGGGTGTGGTGGTGGTGGTGGGGTGGTGGTGGTGGTGGTATGGGTGTGGTGGTGGTGGTGGTGGTGGTGGTGGTATGGGTGTGGTGGTGGTATGGGTGTGGTGGTGGTATGGGTGTGGTGGTGGTGGTAGTGTGGTGGTGGGTGGTGGTGGTGGTATGGGTGTGGTGGTATGGGTGTGGTGGTGGTATGGGTGTGTTGGTGGTGGTAGTATAGGTGTGATGGTGGTATGGGTGTGATGGTGGTGGTAGTATAGGTGTGATGGTGGTATGGGTGTGGTGGTGGTGGTGGTATGGGTGTGGTGGTGGTATGGGTGTGGTGGTGGTGGTATGGGTGTGGTGGTGGTGGGGTGTGGTGGTGGTAGTGGGTGGTGGTGGTGGTATGGGTGTGGTGGTGGTATGGGTGTGGTGGTGGTATGGGTGTGGTGGTGGTGGTGGTATGGGTGTGGTGGTATGGGTGTGGTGGTGGTATGGGTGTGATGGTGGTGGTAGTATGGTGTGATGGTGGTGGTGGTATGGGTGTGGTGGTGGTATGGGTGTGGTGGTGGTGGTGGTGGCGGTATGGGTGTGGTGGCGGTATGGGTGTGGTGGCGGTATGGGTGTGGTGGTGGTATGGGTGTGGTGGCGGTATGGGTGTGGTGGCGGTATGGGTGTGGTGGCGGTATGGGTGTGGTGGTGGTGTGGTGGTGGTGTGGGTGTGGTGGTGGTGTGGGTGTGGTGTGGTGGTGGTGTGGGTGTGGTGGTGGTGTGGGTGTGGTGTGGTGGTATGGGTGTGGTGGTGGTGTGGGTGTGGTGGTGGTGTGGTGGTATGGGTGTGGTGGTGGTGTGGTGGTATGGGTGTGGTGGTGGTGTGGTGGTATGGGTGTGGTGGTGGTGGTGGTGGTGGTGTGGGTGTGGTGGTGGTATGGGTGTGGTGGTGGTATGGGTGTGGTGGTGGTATGGGTGTGGTGGTGGTGTGGGTGTGGGTGGTGGTGTGGTGGTATGGGTGTGGTGGTGGTGTGGTGGTATGGGTGTGGTGGTGGTATGGGTGTGGTGGTGGTATGGGTGTGGTGGTGGTATGGGTGTGGTGGTGGTATGGGTGTGGATGGTGGTGGCGGTATGGGTGTGGTGGCGGTATGGGTGTGGTGGCGGTGGCGGTATGGGTGTGGTGGTGGTATGGGTGTGGTGGCGGTATGGGTGTGAAGGCGGTATGGGTGTGAAGGCGGTATGGGTGTGAAGGCGGTATGGGTGTGGTGGTATGGGTGTGGTGGTGGTGGTGGTATGGGTGTGGTGGTGGTATGGGTGTGGTGGTGGTTGGGTGTGGTGGTGGTGGTGGTGGTGGTATGGGTGTGGTGGTGGTGTGGGGTGGTGGTGGTGGTGTGGGTGTGGGTGGTGGTGGTGGTATGGGTGTGGTGGTGGTATGGGTGTGGTGGTGGTGGTATGGGTGTGGTGGTGGTGGTATGGGTGTGGTGGTGGTGTGGGTGTGGTGTGGTGGTGGTGTGGTGTGGTGGTGTGGGTGTGGTGGTGGTATGGGTGTGGTGGTGGTGGTGGTATGGGTGTGGTGGTGGTATGGGTGTGGTGTGGTGGTGGTATGGGTGTGGTGGTGGTGGGGTGGTGGTGGTGTGGTGGTGGTGGTGGTATGGGTGTGGTGGTGGTATGGGTGTGGTGGTGTGGTGGTATGGGTGTGGTGGTGGTGGTGGGTGTGGTGGATGCGTGGTGGTGGTATGGGTGTTGTCGCCGCTAAAACGCTAGGCTACACGCCGCCGCTAAAATGGTGGTGGTATGGGTGTGGTGGTGATAGTATGGGTGTGATGGTGGTGGTGGTATGGGTGTGGTGGTGGTATGGGTGTGGTGGTGGGTGTGGTGGTATGGGTGTGGTGGTGGTGGTGGTGGTATGGGTGTGGTGGTGGTATGGGTGTGGTGGCGGTATGGGTGTGGTGGTGGTATGGGTGTGGTGGTGGTGTGGGTGTGGTGGTGGTATGGGTGTGGTGGCGGTATGGGTGTGGTGGTGGTGTGGGTGTGGTAGTGGTGGTGGTATGGGTGTGGTGGTGGTATGGGTGTGGTAGTGGTGGTGGTATGGGTGTGGTGGTGGTGGTGGTATGGGTGTGGTGGTAGTGGTGGTGGTGGTGGGGTGTGGTAGTGGTGGTGGTATGGGTGTGGTAGTGGTATGGGTGTGGTGGTGGTGGTGGTGGTATGGGTGTGGTGGTAGTGGTGGTGGTGGTGGGTGTGGTAGTGGTGGTGGTATGGGTGTGGTGGTGGCGGTATGGGTGTGGTAGTGGTGGTGGTGGTATGGGTGTGGTAGTGGTGGTGGTGGTATGGGTGTGGTAGTGGTGGTGGTGTGGGTATGGGTGTGGGTGTGGGTGTGGGTATGGGTGTGGGTGTGTTGTGGGTGTGGGTATGGGTGGTGGTGGTGTGGGTGTGGGTGTGTTGTGGTGGTGGTGGTATGGGTGTGGTAGGTGGTGGTGGTATGGGTGGTGGTAGGTGGTGGTGGTATGGGTGTGGTGGTGGTGGTATGGGTGTGGTGGTGGTGGTATGGGTGTGGTGGTAGTGGTGGTATGGGTGTGGTAGTGGTGGTGGTGTGGGTGTGTGTGGGTGTGGTAGTGGTGGTGGTGTGGGTGTGTTGTGGGTGTGGGTGGTGTTGTGGGTGTGGGTGTGGTGGTGGTGTGGGTGTGGTGGTGGTATGGGTGTGGGTGTGGGTGTGTTGTGGTGTGGGTGTGTTGTGGGTGGTATGGGTGGTATGGGTGGTGTGGTGGTGGTGGTGGTATGGGTGTGGTGGTGGTATGGGTGGTGTGGTATGGGTGTGGTAGTGGGTGTGGTGGTGGTGGTATGGGTGTGGTGGTGGTGGTATGGGTGTGGTGGTGGTGGTATGGGTGTGGTGGTGGTGGTATGGGTGTGGTGGTGGTGGTATGGGTGTGGTGGTGGTGGTATGGGTGTGTGGTGGTGGGTGTGGGTGATGGGTGGTGGTGTGGGTGTGGGTGTGGGTATGGGTGTGGTGGTGGGTGTGTTGTGGGTGTGGGTGTGGTGGTGGGTGTGGGTGTGGTATGGGTGGTGTTGTGTTGTGGGTGTTTCCATGTTTGGCGCCTACCTTCCCATGCACGTTGAAGTTGGGGTCCCGGGGGGCCTTGAGGTCCTTGAAGCGGTCCTGGTACTGCGGGGCGGGGGTCCAGGGAGCGTGGGGGGCTGGGGGCGACACCATCATGAAAAACGGCCGGTAGTTAGACTTATACTGGAGGAAGTCCAGAGACATGTTGGTCTGGAGAGGACAGAGAGAGGACAGAGACAGAGGTAGTTGGACTGGAGGACGTCCAGAGACAGAGGTAGTTAGACTGGAGGACGTCCAGAGGAGACAGAGGTAGTTGGACTGGAGGAAGTCCAGAGACAGAGATAGTTAGACTGGAGGACGTCCAGAGGAGACAGAGGTAGTTGGACTGGAGAAAGTCCAGAGACAGAGATAGTTAGACTGGAGGACGTCCAGAGACAGAGGTAGTTAGACTGGAGGAAGCCCAGAGACAGAGATAGTTAGACTGGAGGACGTCCAGAGACAGAGGACAGAGACAGAGGTAGTTAGACTGGAGGACGTCCAGAGGAGACAGAGGTAGTTAGACTGGAGGAAGTCCAGAGACAGAGGTAGTTAGACTGGAGGAAGTCCAGAGGAGACAGAGGTAGTTAGACTGGAGAAAGTCCAGAGGACAGAGGTAGTTAGACTGGAGGAAGTCCAGAGGAGACAGAGGTAGTTAGACTGGAGAAAGTCCAGAGGACAGAGGTAGTTAGACTGGAGGACGTCTAGAGGAGACAGAGGTAGTTAGACTGGAGGACGTCTAGAGGAGAGAGGTAGTTAGACTGGAGGACGTCCAGAGACAGAGGTAGTTAGACTGGAGGAAGTCTAGAGGACAGAGGGGACAGATGACAGAGGTAGTTAGACTGGAGGACGTCTAGAGGACAGAGACAGAGGTAGTTAGACTGGAGGACGTCCAGAGGAGACAGAGGTAGTTAGTAGGGAGGAAGTCCAGAGGAGACAGAGGTAGTTAGACTGGAGGACGTCCAGAGGAGACAGAGGTAGTTAGACTGGAGGAAGTCCAGAGGAGACAGAGGTAGTTAGACTGGAGGAAGTCCAGAGGAGACAGAGGTAGTTAGACTGGAGGAAGTCCAGAGGAGACAGAGGTAGTTAGACTGGAGGACGTCTAGAGGACAGAGACAGAGGTAGTTGGACTGGAGGAAGTCTAGAGGACAGAGGGGACAGAGGTAGTTGGACTGGAGGAAGTCTAGAGGACAGAGGGGACAGAGGTAGTTGGACTGGAGTTGAGCCCAGACTGATGCTGTACTGATCGGACCAGGAGTTAGTGGACAGGACACTTCCCGGTAATGCAGGGAATCCTCTGGGTCCTTCTTACCAGTACGTCTGTCAGGTAGTCTTCACTGTAGTTCCCCCCGTGTTTCTTCGGCTTCCCATTCACAGACAGAGTGTAGTTGTAGTACCTGGAGTTCCTCTCCTGTATAGGACACAGACAGTTTAGTACCTGGAGTTCCTCTCCTGTATAGGACACAGACAGTTTAGTACCTGGAGTTCCTCTCCTGTATAGGACACAGACAGTTTAGTACCTGGAGTTCCTCTCCTGTATAGGACACAGACAGTTTAGTACCTGGAGTTCCTCTCCTGTATAGGACACAGACAGTGTAGTACCTGGAGTTCCTCTCCTGTATAGGACACAGACAGTGTAGTACCTGGAGTTCCTCTCCTGAACCCAGACAGTGTAGTACCTGGAGTTCCTCTCCTGAACCCAGACAGTTTAGTACCTAGAGTTCCTCTCCTGAACCCAGACAGTTTAGTACCTAGAGTTCCTCTCCTGAACACAGACAGTTTAGTACCTGGAGTTCCTCTCCTGAACACAGACAGTTTAGTACCTAGAGTTCCTCTCCTGAACCCAGACAGTTTAGTACCTAGAGTTCCTCTCCTGAACCCAGACAGTTTAGGACCTGGAGTTCCTCTCCTGAACCCAGACAGTTTAGTACCTAGAGTTCCTCTCCTGAACCCAGACAGTTTAGGACCTGGAGTTCCTCTCCTGAACACAGACAGTGTAGTACCTAGAGTTCCTCTCCTGAACCCAGACAGTGTAGTACCTAGAGTTCCTCTCCTGAACACAGACAGTGTAGTACCTAGAGTTCCTCTCCTGAACCCAGACAGTGTAGTACCTAGAGTTCCTCTCCTGGACACAGACAGTGTAGTACCTAGAGTTCCTCTCCTGAACACAGACAGTGTAGTACCTAGAGTTCCTCTCCTGAACCCAGACAGTTTAGTACCTGGAGTTCCTCTCCTGAACCCAGACAGTGTAGTACCTAGAGTTCCTCTCCTGAACCCAGACAGTATAGTACCTGGAGTTCCTCTCCTGAACCCAGACAGTGTAGTACCTAGAGTTCCTCTCCTGAACCCAGACAGTTTAGTACCTGGAGTTCCTCTCCTGAACCCAGACAGTTTAGTACCTAGAGTTCCTCTCCTGAACCCAGACAGTGTAGTACCTAGAGTTCCTCTCCTGAACCCAGACAGTGTAGTACCTAGAGTTCCTCTCCTGAACCCAGACAGTGTAGTACCTAGAGTTCCTCTCCTGAACCCAGACAGTGTAGTACCTAGAGTTCCTCTCCTGAACCCAGACAGTTTAGTACCTGGAGTTCCTCTCCTGAACCCAGACAGTTTAGTACCTAGAGTTCCTCTCCTGAACCCAGACAGTTTAGTACCTAGAGTTCCTCTCCTGAACCCAGACAGTGTAGTACCTGGAGTTCCTCTCCTGAACCCAGACAGTTTAGTACCTGGAGTTCCTCTCCTGAACCCAGACAGTGTAGTACCTGGAGTTCCTCTCCTGAACACAGACAGTTTAGTACCTAGAGTTCCTCTCCTGAACCCAGACAGTTTAGGACCTGGAGTTCCTCTCCTGAACACAGACAGTTTAGTACCTGGAGTTCCTCTCCTGAACCCAGACAGTTTAGTACCTAGAGTTCCTCTCCTGAACCCAGACAGTTTAGTACCTAGAGTTCCTCTCCTGAACCCAGACAGTTTAGTACCTAGAGTTCCTCTCCTGAACCCAGACAGTTTAGTACCTGGAGTTCCTCTCCTGAACCCAGACAGTTTAGTACCTGGAGTTCCTCTCCTGAACCCAGACAGTTTAGTACCTAGAGTTCCTCTCCTGAACCCAGACAGTTTAGTACCTAGAGTTCCTCTCCTGAACCCAGACAGTTTAGTACCTGGAGTTCCTCTCCTGAACCCAGACAGTTTAGTACCTAGAGTTCCTCTCCTGAACCCAGACAGTTTAGTACCTAGAGTTCCTCTCCTGAACCCAGACAGTGTAGTACCTAGAGTTCCTCTCCTGAACCCAGACAGTTTAGGACCTGGAGTTCCTCTCCTGAACCCAGACAGTTTAGTACCCAGAGTTCCTCTAAGTTAAAACAGAAACATCTAAAAATCTGATTTAGTCTGTGTATAAATGTCATCTTTCTAAAATAGTCCATCTATGTTACAACAGTATTTTAATATTATTGAAACGATTAAGTGAAGGAGATAAACTTTCTACTGATCCTGACCTCTAGTGACCTCTACCCTCAGGTAACCCTTGCAGATATAGTAAACAAGGTATGTCAACAATCTTTGATGGATGTGATTTTCGTTCCCAGAGGTAAGAGAAAAACAGGCCGGAGCGAGCAGCGGCGGCGGCGGGGGGGGTCAGTTGATTTAACGATGGAGTCAGGAATACTGGCAGAAACACGTCTCTGCGGGGTCAAAGTGGACCAATAGTTTAGACTCGCTGGACTTGTTGAGGCGACATTGTTGTTCTCACCAGAGTCTAGACTGACGTTGTGACGTTAGTAATATAGTGTATGATGTGATCTCACCAGTCCGACCCAGTAGTCCCATCCCAGAGGAACGTGCTCCACTCCTCCTGCATCTGGGTTCCCATACTGAAACACAGAGACAGTTCCCATACTGAGACACAGAGAATCAGTTCCCATACTGAAACACAGAGACAGTTCCCATACTGAATCAGTTCCCATACTGAAACACAGAGACAGTTCCCATACTGAGACAGTTCCCATACTGAGACACAGAGAATCAGTTCCCATACTGATACACAGAGACAGTTCCCATACTGAAACAGTTCCCATACTGATACACAGAGACAGTTCCCATACTGAAACAGTTCCCATACTGATACACAGAGACAGTTCCCATACTGAGACACAGAGAATCAGTTCCCATACTGATACACAGAGAATCAGTTCCCATACTGAAACACAGAGACAGTTCCCATACTGAAACACAGAGACAGTTCCCATACTGATACACAGAGACAGTTCCCATACTAAATCACATGTCTAGTCAGTCTCCATACTAAATCCAGCGTAGATTTAAAGAGTTGGGTAGAGTTGGGCGGTAGGGTTGGGCGGTAGGGTTGGGCGGTAGAGTTGGGCGGTAGGGTTGGGCGGTAGGGTTGGGCGGTAGGGTTGGGCGGTAGGGTTGGGCGGTAGAGTTGGGCGGTAGAGTTGGGCGGTAGAGTTGGGCGGTAGGGTTGGGCGGTAGGGTTGGGCGGTAGGGTTGGGCGGTAGGGTTGGGCGGTAGGGTTGGGAGGTAGGCGGTAGGTTTGGGCGGTAGGGTTGGGCGGTAGACGGTAGGGTTGGGCGGTAGGGTTGGGCGGTAGGGTCGGGCGGTAGGGTCGGGCGGTAGGGTCGGGCGGTAGGGTCGGGCGGTAGAGTCGGGCAGTAGGGTTGGAGTTGGGCGGTAGAGGTGGGCGGTAGGGTTGGGCGGTAGAGTTGGGCGGTAGGGTTGGGCGGTAGGGTTGGGCGGTAGGGTTGGGCGGTAGGGTGGTAGGCGGTAGGGTTGGGCGGTAGAGGTGGGCGGTAGAGGTGGGCGGTAGAGGTGGGCGGTAGAGGTTGGGCGGTAGGGTTGGGCGGTAGGGTTGGGCGGTAGGGTGGTAGGCGGTAGGGTTGGGCGGTAGGGTGGTAGGCGGTAGGGTTGGGCGGTAGAGTTGGGCGGTAGAGGTGGGCGGTAGAGGTGGGCGGTAGGGTTGGGCGGTAGGGTTGGGCGGTAGGGTTGGGTGGTAGGGTGGTAGGCGGTAGGGTTGGGCGGTAGAGTTGGGCGGTAGAGGTGGGCGGTAGAGGTGGGCGGTAGAGGTGGGCGGTAGAGGTGGGCGGTAGAGGTGGGCGGTAGAGTTGGGCGGTAGGGTTGGGCGGTAGGGTTGGGCGGTAGGGTTGGGCGGTAGGGTGGTAGGCGGTAGGGTTGGGCGGTAGAGTTGGGCGGTAGAGGTGGGCGGTAGGGTTGGGCGGTAGGGTTGGGCGGTAGGGTGGTAGGGTTGGGCGGTAGGCGGTAGGGTTGGGTGGTAGAGTTGGGCGGTAGAGTTGGGCGGTAGAGTTGGGCGGTAGAGTTGGGCGGTAGAGTTGGGCGGTAGAGTTGGGCGGTAGAGGTGGGCGGTAGAGGTGGGCGGTAGGGTTGGGCGGTAAGGTTAGTAGTAGAGTCAGGCGGTAGGGTTAGGTGAGGTGTAGTTACCTGGTTGAGGTATTTCCCAGCGTAGAAGGTCTGGTAACCAGCGTAGGGTTAGTAGTAGAGTTGGGCGGTAGAGGTGGGCGGTAGGGTCGGGCGGTAGGGTCGGGCGGTAGGGTCGGGCGGTAGGGTCAGGCGGTAGGGTTGGGCGGTAGGCGGTAGGATTGGGCGGTAGAGTTGGGCGGTAGGGTTGGGCGGTAGGCGGTAGGGTTGGGCGGTAGGCGGTAGAGTTGAGCGGTAGAGTTGGGCGGTAGGGTTGGGCGGTAGGGTTGGGCGGTAGGGTTGGGCGGTAGGCGGTAGAGTTGAGCGGTAGAGTTGGGCGGTGGGGTGGGCGGTGGGGGTGGGCGGTAGGGTTGGGCGGTAGGGTTAGTAGTAGAGTCGGGCGGTAGAGTTGGGCGGCAGGGTTGGGCGGTAGGGTTGGGCGGTAGGGTTAGTAGTAGAGTCGGCGGTAGGGTTAGGTGAGGTGTAGTTACCTGGTTGAGGTATTTCCCAGCGTAGAAGGTCTGGTAACCAGCGTAGGGTTAGTAGTAGAGTTGGGCGGTAGGGTTGGGCGGTAGGGTTAGGTGAGGTGTAGTTACCTGGTTGAGGTATTTCCCAGCGTAGAAGGTCTGGTAACCAGCGTAGGGTTAGTAGTAGAGTTGGGCGGCAGGGTTGGGCGGTAGGGTTGGGCGGTAGGGTTAGTAGTAGAGTCGGGCGGTAGGGTTAGGTGAGGTGTAGTTACCTGGTTGAGGTATTTCCCAGCGTAGAAGGTCTGGTAACCAGCGTAGGGTTAGTAGTAGAGTCGGGCGGTAGGGTTAGGCGGTAGGGTTAGGTGAGGTGTAGTTACCTGGTTGAGGTATTTCCCAGCGTAGAAGGTCTGGTAACCAGCGTAGGGTTAGTAGTAGAGTCGGGCGGTAGGGTTAGGCGGTAGGGTTAGGTGAGGTGTAGTTACCTGGTTGAGGTATTTCCCAGCGTAGAAGGTCTGGTAACCAGCGTAGGGTTAGTAGTAGAGTCGGGCGGTAGGGTTAGGCGGTAGGGTTAGGTGAGGTGTAGTTACCTGGTTGAGGTATTTCCCAGCGTAGAAGGTCTGGTAACCAGCGTAGGGTTAGTAGTAGAGTCGGGCGGTAGGGTTGGGTGAGGTGTAGTTACCTGGTTGAGGTATTTCCCAGCGTAGAAGGTCTGGTAACCAGCGTAGGCCTGCAGTAGAGCAGGGAAGGTCTTGGGCTCCTGGGTTTCCTGCCAGGCCGTGCTGCCGCAGTTCCCCTCCAGAGTGTTGTTGATCACATGGTGGTTATGGGGATACTTCCCTGTTAGGATGCTGGCTCTGCTGGGACAGCACAGCGGGCTGGCGACAAACTGGGGTAAACACAACAACACACTCCCATCAGCATGTCTCTACACCCCATTCATCTCCCATCCTGCTGCCTGAAACCCTCATTACACCCCATTCATCTCCCGTCCTGCCGCCTGAAACCCTCACACACCCCATTCATCTCCCGTCCTGCCGCCTGAAACCCTCACACACCCCATTCATCTCCCGTCCTGCCGCCTGAAACCCTCATACACCCCATTCATCTCCCGTCCTGCCGCTGAAACCCTCATACACCCCATTCATCTCCCGTCCTGCCGCCTGAAACCCTCATACACCCCATTCATCTCCCGTCCTGCCGCTGAAACCCTCACACACCCCATTCATCTCCCGTCCTGAGCCTGAAACCCTCATACACCCCATTCATCTCCCGTCCTGCCGCCTGAAACCCTCATACACCCCATTCATCTCCCGTCCTGCCGGCTGAAACCCTCATACACCCCATTCACCTCCCGTCCTGCCGCCTGAAACCCTCATACACCCCATTCATCTCCCGTCCTGCCGCCTGAAACCCTCATACACCCCATTCATCTCCCCGCTGAAACCCTCATACACCCCATTCATCTCCCCGCTGAAACCCTCATACACCCCATTCATCTCCCGTCCTGCCGCTAAAACCCTCATACACCCCATTCATCTCCCGTCCTGCCGCCTGAAACCCTCACACACCCCATTCATCTCCCGTCCTGCCGCCTGAAACCCTCACACACCCCATTCATCTCCCGTCCTGCCGCCTGAAACCCTCATACACCCCATTCATCTCCCGTCCTGCCGCTGAAACCCTCATACACCCCATTCATCTCCCGTCCTGCCGCCTGAAACCCTCATACACCCCATTCATCTCCCGTCCTGCCGCTGAAACCCTCACACACCCCATTCATCTCCCGTCCTGAGCCTGAAACCCTCATACACCCCATTCATCTCCCGTCCTGCCGCCTGAAACCCTCATACACCCCATTCATCTCCCGTCCTGCCGGCTGAAACCCTCATACACCCCATTCACCTCCCGTCCTGCCGCCTGAAACCCTCATACACCCCATTCATCTCCCTGCTGAAACCCTCATACACCCCATTCATCTCCCGTCCTGCTGCTGAAACCCTCATACACCCCATTCATCTCCCGTCCTGAGCCTGAAACCCTCATACACCCCATTCATCTCCCGTCCTGCCGGCTGAAACCCTCATACACCCCATTCACCTCCCGTCCTGCCGCCTGAAACCCTCATACACCCCATCCATCTCCCTGCTGAAACCCTCATACACCCCATTCATCTCCCGTCCTGCTGCTGACCCCATTCATCTCCCGTCCTGCCGCCTGAAACCCTCATACACCCCATTCATCTCCCTGCTGAAACCCTCATACACCCCATTCATCTCCCTGCTGAAACCCTCATACACCCCATTCATCTCCCGTCCTGCCGTCTGAAACCCTCATACACCCCATTCATCTCCCCGCTGAAACCCTCATACACCCCATTCATCTCCCGTCCTGCCGCTAAAACCCTCATACACCCCATTCATCTCCCGTCCTGCTGCTGAAACCCTCACACACCCCATTCATCTCCCGTCCTGCCGCTGAAACCCTCATACACCCCATTCATCTCCCGTCCTGCCGCCTGAAACCCTCATACACCCCATTCATCTCCCGTCCTGCCGCTGAAACCCTCACACACCCCATTCATCTCCCGTCCTGAGCCTGAAACCCTCATACACCCCATTCATCTCCCGTCCTGCCGCCTGAAACCCTCATACACCCCATTCATCTCCCGTCCTGCCGGCTGAAACCCTCATACACCCCATTCACCTCCCGTCCTGCCGCCTGAAACCCTCATACACCCCATTCATCTCCCGTCCTGCCGCCTGAAACCCTCATACACCCCATTCATCTCCCTGCTGAAACCCTCATACACCCCATTCATCTCCCGTCCTGCTGCTGAAACCCTCATACACCCCATTCATCTCCCGTCCTGAGCCTGAAACCCTCATACACCCCATTCATCTCCCTGCTGAAACCCTCATACACCCCATTCATCTCCCGTCCTGCCGCCTGAAACCCTCATACACCCCATTCATCTCCCGTCCTGCCGCTGAAACCCTCATACACCCCATTCATCTCCCTGCTGAAACCCTCATACACCCCATTCATCTCCCGTCCTGCCGCCTGAAACCCTCATACACCCCATTCATCTCCCGTCCTGCCGCCTGAAACCCTCATACACCCCATTCATCTCACTGCTGAAACCCTCATACACCCCATTCATCTCCCGTCCTGCCGCTGAAACCCTCACACACCCCATTCATCTCCCGTCCTGCTGCTGAAACCCTCACACACCCCATTCATCTCCCGTCCTGCTGCTGAAACCCTCACACACCCCATTCATCTCCCGTCCTGCCGCTGAAACCCCCTAACTCTGAAAACAGGATACTCACAGCGTTGGAGACCGACCCCCCTAACTCTGAAAACAGGATACTCACAGCGTTGGAGACCGACCCCCTAACTCTGAAAACAGGATACTCACAGCGTTGGAGACCGACCCCCTAACTCTGAAAACAGGATACTCACAGCGTTGGAGACCGACCCCCTAACTCTGAAAACAGGATACTCACAGCGTTGGTAAAGGTGATCCCTGCTTCACCAATCAGCTTCTTGGTCTTGTTCAGTGGGGTCTGAAGAAACACAAGACAGGCTTTAAAATGGACGTCCCATTGTGAAAACCTCAAGCTCACAGACACACCTGTTCAGGTAACTTATTTCACACTGACCTGTCGTCCTCGTCAACACCTGGCCGGGTTCTAAACTTTAGAATAATACAATCTGAAACGGTATCATAAGATTCTCCAGGCCAGACTTCTAGTATACCTACTCAGCCTACTGAACTACTTCAGACTGGATGCCAAATACCTGGACTGTGAGAGCAGGGCCCTGCTAAACAATAGGGTGAGAATACAACTAACTGAAAACATGTCTGGTTTGGGATATAGGCTGGTTTAGAGAGGAGGAAACAGGTTTATGAAGGGCCCTGGTCCATCAGTTAGGCTGGTTTAGAGAGGAGGAAACAGGTTTATGAAGGGCCCTGGTCCATCAGTTAGGCTGGTTTAGAGAGGAGGAAACAGGTTTATGAAGGGCCCTGGTCCATCAGTTAGGCTGGTTTAGAGAGGAGGAAACAGGTTTATGAAGGGCCCTGGTCCATCAGTTAGGCTGGTTTAGAGAGGAGGAAACAGGTTTATGAAGGGCCCTGGTCCATCAGTTAGGCTGGTTTAGAGAGGAGGAAACAGGTTTATGAAGGGCCCTGGTCCATCAGTTAGGCTGGTTTAGAGAGGAGGAAACAGGTTTATGAAGGGCCCTGGTCCATCAGTTAGGCTGGTTTAGAGAGGAGGAAACAGGTTTATGAAGGGCCCTGGTCCATCAGTTAGGCTGGTTTAGAGAGGAGGAAACAGGTTTATGAAGGGCCCTGGTCCATCAGTTAGGCTGGTTTAGAGAGGAGGAAACAGGTTTATGAAGGGCCTGGAGGAAACAGGTTTATGAAGGGCCCTGGTCCATCAGTTAGGCTGGTTTAGAGAGGAGGAAACAGGTTTATGAAGGGCCGAGGTCCATCAGCTTTAGCTGTTGCTGTAGTCGTATGTATCAAGAGTCTCAGAGTAGGATTGCTGATCAGAGATCAGGTCCAATCCTATCCATGTAATCTTATCCATTATGGAAGACCATCTAAACTGATCCTAGATCAGCAGGACTCCTGACATTGGACCCATCCAGTCATATGATTGTTCTGTGGGCTGGTGAGATCCGGGACATGATCAGGCGAGGCAGACCTGAGGGCTAGATCACCTAGCAGGTCATCATCACCTTTAGCAAAACAACAACACACCCTCAACATAGCTGGGCTACATGTGATGGCTAGGCTAACTATCTATCTACCCTCAACATAGCTGGGCTACATGTGATGGCTAGGCTAACTATCTATCTATCTATCTATCAACACACCCTCAACATAGCTGGGCTACATGTGATGGCTAGGCTAACTATCTATCTACCCTCAACATAGCTGGGCTACATGTGATGGCTAGGCTAACTATCTATCTAACAACACACCCTCATCATAGCTGGGCTACATGTGATGGCTAGGCTAACTACCTATCTAACAACACACCCTCATCATAGCTGGGCTACATGTGATGGCTAGGCTAACTATCTATCTACCCTCATCATAGCTGGGCTACATGTGATGGCTAGGCTAACTATCTAGCTAACCTCAACATAGCTGGGCTACATGTGATGGCTAGGCTAACTATCTAGCTACCCTCAACATAGCTGGGCTACATGTGATGGCTAGGCTAACTATCTATCTACCCTCAACATAGCTGGGCTACATGTGATGGCTAGGCTAACTATCTATCTAACAACACACCCTCATCATAGCTGGGCTACATGTGATGGCTAGGCTAACTATCTATCTAACAACACACCCTCAACATAGCTGGGCTACATGTGATGGCTAGGCTAACTATCTAGCTATCTATCTATCTACACACCCTCAACATAGCTGGGCTACATGTGATGGCTAGGCTAACTATCTAGCTATCTATCTATCTACACACCCTCAACATAGCTGGGCTACATGTGATGGCTAGGCTAACTATCTAGCTATCTATCTAACAACACACCCTCATCATAGCTGGGCTACATGTGATGGCTAGGCTAACTATCTAGCTATCTATCTAACAACACACCCTCATCATAGCTGGGCTACATGTGATGGCTAGGCTAACTATCTAGCTATCTATCTAACAACACACCCTCATCATAGCTGGGCTACATGTGATGGCTAGGCTAACTATCCATCTATCAACACACCCTCAACATAGCTGGGCTACATGTTTTGGCTAGGCTATCTATCTATCTATCAACACACCCTCAACATAGCTGGGCTACATGTGATGGCTAGGCTAACTATCTATCTATAGTATCTATCTATAGTATCTATCTACTGATCTATCTATCTATAGTATCTATCTACTGATCTATCTATCTATAGTATCTATCTACTGATCTATCTATCTACTGATCTATCTACTGATCTATCTACTGATCTATCTACTGATCTATCTACTGATCTATCTACTGATCTATCTATCTATAGTATCTATCTACTGATCTATCTATAGTATCTATCTACTGATCTATCTACTGATCTATCTATCTATAGTATCTATCTATAGTATCTATCTACTGATCTATCTATCTACAGACCTATCTACTGATCTATCTACTGATCTATCTACTGATCTATCTATCTATAGTATCTATCTACTGATCTATCTATAGTATCTATCTACTGATCTATCTACTGATCTATCTACTGATCTATCTATCTATAGTATCTATCTACTGATCTATCTATAGTATCTATCTACTGATCTATCTATCTACAGACCTATCTACTGATCTATCTAACTCTGCAGCCTAACGTTAGATAAACCTAAACACTGCGAGCATCAGCCCATAGCAGTCTAACCTAACGTTACCACCAATAGACTAAACTAATGTTATAAACCTAACGTTTAGTACAATGAACATACCACCAATAGACTAAACTAATGTTATAAACCTAACGTGTAGTTCTATACCACCAATAGAGTAAAGTAACGTTGTAAAGTAATTTACCATGCCCCCAATAGCGCTGTCCAGGTCATCAGTGAGGATCAGAACAACGTTGGGTCTGTGGTACCACTTGGCCACAACACAGCAGCGGATATTCAGCAGCAAGGTGACGCAGATTAACAGACGATTCAATAACGTTGGCAGATTGAAGCGAATCGAGGTCATTTTCACTGTGAAATTAAAGACCGTGTGTCTTTCTCTCTGCGACTCCTAAATTGTTAAAAGCGTGGAAACGTAGTTAGGAAAATGTTCCTGTGATGAGCTTATAATAACTCCGTCGTAAAGTACGCACGAATAAGTAAGCGCTTTCCGGTCACGGATTTATATACACCTTCAGAATAAGAGTCAAATGAAGCTTTATTTATACAGCACATTTCAGACAGAGAATGCAACGCAGTAGAGTACCATAGTATGAGTCATATTACCCATAAAACCTAGTGGTCAAACAAGGAAATGGTTCCAATCATTTTTCCATTATTCATTTTTTCCTATAAAAGATTTTAGAAGCACTTAAAATAGGACAAGGTCACTCTCTAGGACAAGGTCACTCTCGAGGACAAGGTCACTCTCTAGGACAAGGTCACTCTCGAGGACAAGGTCACTCTCTAGGACAAGGTCACTCTCTAGGACAAGGTCACTCTCTAGGACAAGGTCACTCTCTAGGACAAGGTCTCTCTCTAGGACAAGGTCATTCTCTAGGACAAGGTCTCTCTCTAGGACAAGGTGTCTCTCTAGGACAAGGTCACTCTCTAGGACAAGGTGACTCTCTAGGACAAGGTCATTCTCTAGGACAAGGTCTCTCTCTAGGACAAGGTCACTCTCTAGGACAAGGTCACTCTCTAGGACAAGGTCACTCTCTAGGACAAGGTCACTCTCTAGGACAAGGTCATTCTCTAGGACAAGGTCACTCTCTAGGACAAGGTCACTCTCTAGGACAAGGACACTCTCTAGGACAAGGTGTCTCTCTAGGACAAGGTCACTCTCTAGGACAAGGTCACTCTCTAGGACAAGGTCTCTCTCTAGGACAAGGTCATTCTCTAGGACAAGGTCACTCTCTAGGACAAGGTCACTCTCTAGGACAAGGTCACTCTCTAGGACAAGGTCACAAGGTCACTCTCTAGGACAAGGTCACTCTCTAGGACAAGGTCACTCTCTCGGACAAGGTCACTCTCTAGGACAAGGACACTCTCTAGGACAAGGTCACAAGGTCACTCTCTAGGACAAGGTCACTCTCTAGGACAAGGTCACTCTCTCGGACAAGGTCACCCTCTAGGACAAGGTCACTCTCTAGGACAAGGTGTCTCTCTAGGACAAGGTCACTCTCTAGGACAAGGTGTCTCTCTAGGACAAGGTGTCTCTCTAGGACAAGGTCTCTCTCTAGGACAAGGTCACTCTCTAGGACAAGGTCACTCTCTAGGACAAGGTCACTCTCTAGGACAAGGTGACTTGCGGAAGTTGCTGGGTTAAATGCGGAAGACGCTTTTCGGGTTTGAGTGTATTCAGTTGTTCAACTGGCTAGGTCTCTGGGGTTTTTAAACAACAATTAACTATGTAAACTATTATAGCCCAGGCTTCAATCATATCTGTCTACATTACGGTTTAATATTTTCCCAGTATTTTACAAATGTTCCATCCTGAGAATAGATCACTTTTCTCGCCGGTTAACCCGGTATTTCCCGCCAAAAACTGGAACACTCAGACATCATTTACAGATAGCCAGGGGAACACTCCAACACTCAGACATCATTTACAGATAGCCAGGGGAACACTCCAACACTCAGACATCTTTACAGATAGCCAGGGGAACACTCCAACACTCAGACATCATTTACAAATAGCCAGGGGAACACTCCAACACTCAGACATCATTTACAGATAGCCAGGGGAACACTCCAACACTCAGACATCATTTACAGATAGCCAGGGGAACACTCCAACACTCAGACATCATTTACAGATAGCCAGGGGAACACTCCAACACTCAGACATCATTACAGATAGCCACGGGAACACTCCAACACTCAGACATAATTACAGATAGCCAGGGGAACACTCCAACACTCAGACATCATTTACAGATAGCCAGGGGAACACTCCAACACTCAGACATCATTTACAGATAGCCAGGGGGCCACTCCAACACTCAGACATCATTTACAGATAGCCAGGGGAACACTCCAACACTCAGACATCATTTACAGATAGCCAGGGGAACACTCCAACACTCAGACATCATTTACAGATAGCCAGGGGAACACTCCAACACTCAGACATCATTACAGATAGCCAGGGGCACACTCCAACACTCAGACATCATTTACAGATAGCCAGGGACACACTCCAACACTCCAACACACTCAGACATCATTTACAGATAGCCAGGGGAACACTCCAACACTCAGACATCATTTACAGATAGCCAGGGGAACACTCCAACACTCAGACATCATTACAGATAGCCAGGGGAACACTCCAACACTCAGACATCATTTACAGATAGCCAGGGGAACACTCCAACACTCAGACATCATTTACTGATAGCCAGGGGAACACTCCAACACTCAGACATCATTTACAGATAGCCAGGGACACACTCCAACACTCAGACATCATTACAGATAGCCAGGGGAACACTCCAACACTCAGACATCTTTACAGATAACCAGGGGAACACTCCAACACTCAGACATCATTACAGATAGCCAGGGGAACACTCCAACACTCAGACATCATTTACAGATAGCCAGGGGAACACTCCAACACTCAGACATCATTACAGATAGCCACGGGAACACTCCAACACTCAGACATCATTACAGATAGCCAGGGGAACACTCCAACACTCAGACATCATTTACAGATAGCCAGGGGAACACTCCAACACTCAGACATCATTTACAGATAGCCAGGGGAACACTCCAACACTCAGACATCATTTACAGATAGCCAGGGGAACACTCCAACACTCAGACATCATTACAGATAGCCAGGGGCACACTCCAACACTCAGACATCATTTACAGATAGCCAGGGACACACTCCAACACTCCAACACTCAGACATCATTTACAGATAGCCAGGGGAACACTCCAACACTCAGACATCATTTACAGATAGCCAGGGGAACACTCCAACACTCAGACATCATTACAGATAGCCAGGGGAACACTCCAACACTCAGACATCATTTACAGATAGCCAGGGGAACACTCCAACACTCAGACATCATTTACTGATAGCCAGGGGAACACTCCAACACTCAGACATCATTTACAGATAGCCAGGGGAACACTCCAACACTCAGACATCATTTACAGATAGCCAGGGGAACACTCCAACACTCAGACATCATTACAGATAGCCAGGGGAACACTCCAACACTCAGACATCATTTACAGATAGCCAGGGGAACACTCCAACACTCAGACATCATTTACAGATAGCCAGGGGAACACTCCAACACTCAGACATCATTTACTGATAGCCAGGGGAACACTCCAACACTCAGACATCATTTACAGATAGCCAGGGACACACTCCAACACTCAGACATCATTACAGATAGCCAGGGGAACACTCCAACACTCAGACATCTTTACAGATAACCAGGGGAACACTCCAACACTCAGACATCATTACAGATAGCCAGGGGAACACTCCAACACTCAGACATTATTTACAGATAGCCAGGGACACACTCCAACACTCAGACATCTTTACAGATAACCAGGGGAACACTCCAACACTCATACATCATTTACAGATAGACTGGGACACGCTCCAACACTCAGACATCATTTACAGATAGACTGGGGAACACTCCAACACTCAGACATCATTTACAGATAGCCAGGGGCACGCTCCAACACTCCAACACTCAGACATCATTTACAGATAGCCAGGGGAATAATACTGCCAATGCTATTGTTAATATGGTAAATGCTATGGTTAATACTGCCAATGCTATTGTTAATATGGTAAATGCTATTGTTAATACTGCCAATGCTATTGTTAATACTGTCAATGCTATTGTTAATACTGCCAATGCTATGGTTAATACTGCCAATGCTATTGTTAATACTGCCAATGCTATTGTTAATACTGTCAATGCTATTGTTAATACTGTCAATGCTATTGTTAATACTGTCAATGCTATTGTTAATACTGCCAATGCTATTGTCAATATGGTAAATGCTATAATATTATTTGTGCTATTAAGGCTATTATCTATTTTCATTTTTTTTCAATTGTTTAACAAAATTCTAAGTCTGGTAACCTTTCCTAATAAAATCTAACACATTTCGGCCATTTGTATTCTTTTTTACAATCTTCAGTGCGAGACTATTATTTTGAAGGAAAATGGGTAATTTGCTGCCTGACAACGGAAGTCCCGGTCAGCTGATATACCATGTGCGCCCGCACGACTTGGGGTATGACGTCAAAATGAGGAAAACGTTCAATTGAACACGTCAATATAAAAATAAATAAAAATAAAAACACGTCAATATAAAAATAATTAAAAATAAAAACACGTCAATATATTAAAAAAAACAACAACATGTCAATATAAAAATAATAAAATTGTACCTTTTGTAACGACCACCCAGAAACAGTGTTGCATTGTATTCATGTAAGGAACCTGGCAAGACGTCAGTAGATTTATAATGAAACACATTTACTATTATGGAGAGATGTACTGCTTGGATTCTTATTACCTACGATAGAAATAAGTCGAAACAATTTTACGTAATTCATTTCCTTATTCTTTTGGCCAAATTTCATATTCACAAATGTAAATTTACAAACATCACATTTACTTACCTTACAAAAATAAATGGAACTATATTCTAAGACAATGGAAATACTCTGTTAGAATGATAAATGTGTTTATGCTCCATAAGGTCCTTGTGTAATGTGATATTGTACCCCCCCCCCATCCGTCCCCGTCCCCCCATCCGTCCCGTCCCGTCCTCCCCCCCATCCGTCCCGTCCCCATCCGTCCCCCCCATCCGTCCCCGTCCCCCCCATCCGTCCCGTCCCCATCCGTCCCCCCCATCCGTCCCCGTCCCCCCATCCGTCCCCCCCCCCCATCCGTCCCCCCCCCCCATCCGTCCCCATCCCCCAGCCACACACACGGCCCAAAACAAAGAAATACAAAAAACATAGACAAAGGAACATAGAAAAAGGAACATAGAACGCCCACCCAATGTAACACCCTGGCCTAACCAAAATAAAGAACAAAATCCCCTCTCTATGGCCAGGGCGTTACAGAGGGTTTATTTTATAACCTACATTGAGGTATTCCTATAAAATGTACTTTATCTGGACTGTATAGCTCAATATTTTTAAAACCATGACAGCTGTGATGGAAACAGAAAGTTTGGTGTGTAATTGTATACACGCTGACAGATCGTTTGTTCGTTCAACACGGGCGGAATCGGTTTTGTGTTGGTATAATATATGATGTGAGAAACGCCTTTATGCTAAAATCTTGATATTTAACAACCATCATAACTGTATGAAAGTCAAGTCGGAGCGACGCGATGACATGTTGTCTCCCGTCACTACATCACGTCCCACCGCGACTCGGGAAACGGTGCAGATTACCAGGCTACAGGTGGAACGGGTGGTATGAGGAACTGCCCAGGGGGGGGGGGGGGGTGTAAGGGCCTGGTGCCCGGGGGGGGGGGGGGGGTGGAAGGGCCTGGTGCCCGGGGGGGGGGGTGTGGTGGAAGGGCCTGGTGCCCGGGGGGGGGGGGGGGGGGGGATGGAAGGGCCTGGTGCCCGGGGGGGGGGGTGTGGTGGAAGGGCCTGGTGCCCGGGGGGGGGGGGGGGGGGGGGTGGAAGGGCCTGGTGCCCAGGGGGGGGTGGGGGGGGTGGAAGGGCCTGGTGCCCGGGGGGGGGGGGGGGGGGTGGAAGGGCCTGGTGATGAGCTTGGTGATCCTTTTACATTTACCGGGTCTTATTCTGCTCACATGATCATCAATGCTTCACTGACGATTGACAAATACAAAATATTCTCGCTATAATCCATAATAATCTCATCGTGTAGACTAGTCTACCCGCACCGGTGGGGAGGAAAATGCAGAGTTTCATAATCCAGAATTTTGAATATTTACATGAACATCTATCTCCATTTGGATGAAAACATAGCTACAGTAATGGAAATATACAAATCAAATCAAATGTATTTATATAGCCCTTCTTACATCAGCTGATATCTCAAAGTGCTGTACAGAAACCCAGCCTAAAACTCCCCCAAACAGCAAGCAATGCAGGTGTAGAAGCACGGTGGCTAGGAAAAACTCCCTAGGAAAAACTCCCTAGAAAGGGCAAAAACCTAGGAAGAAACCTAGAGAGGAACCAGGCTATGAGGGGTGGCCAGTCCTCTTCTGGCTGTGCCGGGTAGAGAGGAACCAGGCTATGAGGGGTGGCCAGTCCTCTTCTGGCTGTGCCGGGTAGAGAGGAACCAGGCTATGAGGGGTGGCCAGTCCTCTTCTGGCTGTGCCGGGTAGAGAGGAACCAGGCTATGAGGGGTGGCCAGTCCTCTTCTGGCTGTGCCGGGTAGAGAGGAACCAGGCTATGAGGGGTGGCCAGTCCTCTTCTGGCTGTGCCGGGTGGAGATTAGAAACCTAGAGAGGAAACAGGCTATGAGGGAGTGGCCAGTCCTCTTCTGGCTGTGCCGGGTAGAGAGGAACCAGGCTATGAGGGAGTGGCCAGTCCTCTTCTGGCTGTGCCGGGTAGAGAGGAACCAGGCTATGAGGGAGTGGCCAGTCCTCTTCTGGCTGTGCCGGGTAGAGAGGAACCAGGCTATGAGGGGTGTCCAGTCCTCTTCTGGCTGTGCCGGGTGGAGAGGAACCAGGCTATGAGGGGTGGCCAGTCCTCTTCTGGCTGTGCCGGGTAGAGAGGAACCAGGCTATGAGGGGTGGCCAGTCCTCTTCTGGCTGTGCTGGGTGGAGATTAGAAACCTAGAGAGGAACCAGGCTATGAGGGGTGGCCAGTCCTCTTCTGGCTGTGCCGGGTAGAGAGGAACCAGGCTATGAGGGGTGGCCAGTCCTCTTCTGGCTGTGCCGGGTAGAGAGGAACCAGGCTATGAGGGGTGGCCAGTCCTCTTCTGGCTGTGCCGGGTGGAGATTAGAAACCTAGAGAGGAACCAGGCTATGAGGGGTGTCCAGTCCTCTTCTGGCTGTGCCGGGTAGAGAGGAACCAGGCTATGAGGGAGTGGCCAGTCCTCTTCTGGCTGTGCCGGGTAGAGAGGAACCAGGCTATGAGGGGTGGCTAGTCCTCTTCTGGCTGTGCCGGGTAGAGAGGAACCAGGCTATGAGGGGTGGCCAGTCCTCTTCTGGCTGTGCCGGGTAGAGAGGAACCAGGCTATGAGGGGTGTCCAGTCCTCTTCTGGCTGTGCCGGGTAGAGAGGAACCAGGCTATGAGGGGTGGCCAGTCCTCTTCTGGCTGTGCCGGGTAGACCAGAGGAACCAGGCTATGAGGGAGTGGCCAGTCCTCTTCTGGCTGTGCCGGGTGGAGAGGAACCAGGCTATGAGGGGTGGCCAGTCCTCTTCTGGCTGTGCCGGGTAGAGAGGAACCAGGCTATGAGGGAGTGGCCAGTCCTCTTCTGGTTGTGCCGGGTAGAGAGGAACCAGGCTATGAGGGGTGGCCAGTCCTCTTCTGGCTGTGCCGGGTAGAGAGGAACCAGGCTATGAGGGGTGGCCAGTCCTCTTCTGGCTGTGCCGGGTAGAGAGGAACCAGGCTATGAGGGGTGGCCAGTCCTCTTCTGGCTGTGCCGGGTAGAGAGGAACCAGGCTATGAGGGAGTGGCCAGTCCTCTTCTGGCTGTGCCGGGTAGAGAGGAACCAGGCTATGAGGGGTGTCCAGTCCTCTTCTGGCTGTGCCGGGTAGAGAGGAACCAGGCTATGAGGGGTGGCCAGTCCTCTTCTGGCTGTGCCGGGTGGAGATTATAACAGAAGATGGTCAAGACAAGACAAGACAAGACAAAACTAACGGAATCATTTATCCCACCACCGACTAAAATACAACAGACGACTGTAAACAGACAGAGAAAACAGGTCACACACTACAGAAGTCTTACCAACAAACAAATCTACAACAGTTGTCTCAGGGGGGGGCTACAGAAGAGTAAAGAAAGCAGATTGATATTGTTTTAATAAATGCCGTGTTTATTACTCGATTCTAAATCATGAGGACTAGGCTTTTATGAATCCTCTAAATCCTCATTAATAAACGGTTTATTTGCTGCGCTGTAATTCTACATTGTCTCAGCAGAGACGACAGGTCAGTTACATTTTACATTTACTTCTCCAGAGCGATTTAACCATTTAAAATGTCAAATTCAATGGGAGGTGAGGAGGTCCCTAACCTTAACCTTTACCTAACCATTTAAAATGACAAATTCAATGGGGGGGGGGGGGGGGGTCCCTAACCTTAACCTTTACCTAACCATTTAAAATGTCAAATTCAATGGGAGGTGAGGAGGGCGGGACGTCCCAAGGATATCGGAATAACAGGGACAGAATGAGTTTCCAGTGGGCTGGACTCCGGAAACGTGCGACAGATTGATAAGTTTCAGGAAGCAAACGAGTAACTCCCGAACAGAACCTCCTGAGTAGTGGAATGGAATGCGACCCGGAACTCAACTTCCTCTTCATAGATCTGTGTTCAATTTAACAAAACGAGTTGCACCTGTTTCCCATTCAAACGGTCATGTGTTTGGAGAGAGACGGCAACTTGACGAAGCGCCAGAATTAATAACAGTAACGAACGGGGAGGGGGGACTATTCGTGTTGTAATGTCGTCCCGGGCGGAAAACGTGGCGGAACTTTTAGAAATAGACATATGTAACGGCGACGTCTGTTCGGAGGTGGAGAGCGGACTATTCATCAACTCCGGTACAGGCGCGTCACTCTTACACGGTTTCTCGGAGTTTCAGCAGTGGACTGGATCTAGTTCTCGTCCGTCTTCAGACCAAAACAACACAGACTATGTCTCAAAGAGACCGAGAGACTGCTTCAATAACGACACCACACCATCCCCGAGTCTGTATCCCCAGAACGGCCCGGGGTGTGAATCCGGTGATCGTGTGATCCTTGGAGAGCTTCAGGGTCGGGATCACCGAGTTCCTCGTTCCTCCATAGTGGACTGTCTGTTGGTGGAGTTGTATGACACCTACAGTAGCGCCCGGATCAGTGTCGACAGCCCGGATAGTAGTACCGAGGCGTCCAGTTCGGAGCTGTTCTGCCGTAGTAATACTGGGTCCAGTTTCCTCCAGGAACTACAGGAGAAACACACCAGGAGACATCAGGTCAGCTACCTGTCTCAGAAAGGTCAGTTCAATTTGTATTAAATATATATATATATATATATGTTTATGTGTTACCTTTTATTTAACGAGGCAAGTCATTTAAGAACACATTCTTATTTACAACGACGGCCTACGGGGGAACAGCGGGTTAACTGTCTTGTTCAGGGGGCAGAACGACAGATTGTTTTGTACAAAAAACTGTTCCATTAAATAGCAAATGTGGCAACTCTGGTCATGGCACATGCGCTCTAGCCACCAGCTCTAGGATACAGTGGGGGGTAGTCCAGCTCTAGGATACAGTGGGGGGGGGGGGGTCCAGCTCTAGGATACAGTGGGGGGGGGGGGTCCAACTCTAGGATACAGTGGGGGGGGGGGGGGGTCCAGCTCTAGGATACAGTGGGGGGGGGGTCCAGCTCTAGGATACAGTGGGGGGGGGGGGGGGGTCCAGCTCTAGGATACAGTGGGGGGGGGGGGGTCCAGCTCTAGGATACAGTGGGGGGGGGGGGTCCAGCTCTAGGATACAGTGGGGGGGGGGGGTCCAGCTCTAGGATACAGTGGGGGGGGGAGTCCAGCTCTAGGATACAGTGGGGGGGGGGGGGTCCAGCTCTAGGATACAGTGGGGGGGAGTCCAGCTCTAGGATACAGTGGGGGGGAGTCCAGCTCTAGGATACAGTGGGGGGGGTCCAGCTCTAGGATACAGTGGGGGGGGTCCAGCTCTAGGATACAGTGGGGGGGGGGTCCAGCTCTAGGATACAGTGGGGGGGGGGTCCAGCTCTAGGATACAGTGGGGGGGGAGTCCAGCTCTAGGATACAGTGGGGGGTTGGGGTCCAGCTCTAGGATACAGTGGGGTGGGGGGGGGGGGGTCCAGCTCTAGGATACAGTGGGGGGGGAGTCCAGCTCTAGGATACAGTGGGGGGTTGGGGTCCAGCTCTAGGATACAGTGGGGGGGGTAGTCCAGCTCTAGGATACAGGGGGGTAGTCCAGCTCTAGGATACAGTTGGGGGGGGGGGGGGTAGTCCAGCTCTAGGATACAGTGGGGGGGGTAGTCCAGCTCTAGGATACAGTGGGGGGGGGGAGTCCAGCTCTAGGATACAGTGGGGGGGGAGTCCAGCTCTAGGATACAGTGGGGGGGGGGGGGTCCAGCTCTAGGATACAGTGGGGGGGGGGGAGTCCAGCTCTAGGATACAGTGGGGGGGGGGGGGGTCCAGCTCTAGGATACAGTGGGGGGGGGGGGGGAGTCCAGCTCTAGGATACAGTGGGGGGGGGTCCAGCTCTAGGATACAGTGGGGGGGGGGTCCAGCCCTAGGATAAAGTGGGGGGGAGTCCAGCTCTAGGATACAGTGGGGGGGGGGGGGGGTCCAGCTCTAGGATACAGTGGGGGGGAGTCCAGCTCTAGGATACAGTGGGGGGGGAGTCCAGCTCTAGGATACAGTGGGGGGGGGTCCAGCTCTAGGATACAGTGGGGGGTTGGGGTCCAGCTCTAGGATACAGTGGGGTGGGGGGGGGGGGGTCCAGCTCTAGGATACAGTGGGGGGGGGGGGTAGTCCAGCTCTAGGATACAGTGGGGGGGTGAGTCCAGCTCTAGGATACAGTGGGGGGGGTAGTCCAGCTCTAGGATACAGTGGGGGGGGTAGTCCAGCTCTAGGATACAGTGGGGGGGGGGGGGGGGGAGTCCAGCTCTAGGATACAGTGGGGGGGGGAGTCCAGCTCTAGGATGCAGTGGGGGGGGGGGGGGGGAGTCCAGCTCTAGGATACAGTGGGGGGGAGTCCAGCTCTAGGATACAGTGGGGGGGGGGTCCAGCTCTAGGATACAGTGGGGGGGGTCCAGCTCTAGGATACAGTGGGGGGGGAGTCCAGCTCTAGGATACAGTGGGGGGGGTCCAGCTCTAGGATACAGTGGGGGGGAGTCCAGCTCTAGGATACAGTGGGGTGGGGGGGGGGGGGGTCCAGCTCTAGGATACAGTGGGGGGGGTAGTCCAGCTCTAGGATACAGGGGGGTAGTCCAGCTCTAGGATACAGTGGGGGGGGGGGGGGGGGGGGTCCAGCTCTAGGATACAGTGGGGGGGGGGGGGGGGGTCCAGCTCTAGGATACAGTGGGGGGGGGGGGGGAGTCCAGCTCTAGGATACAGTGGGGGGTAGTCCAGCTCTAGGATACAGTGGGGGGGGAGTCCAGCTCTAGGATACAGTGGGGGGGGGGGGTCCAGCTCTAGGATACAGTGGGGGGGGGTCCAGCTCTAGGATACAGTGGGGGGGGTCCAGCTCTAGGATACAGTGGGGGGGGGTCCAGCTCTAGGATACAGTGGGGGGGGGCCAGCCCTAGGATACAGTGGGGGGGGAGTCCAGCTCTAGGATACAGTGGGGGGGGGGGGGGTCCAGCTCTAGGATACAGTGGGGGGGGAGTCCAGCTCTAGGATACAGTGGGGGGGAGTCCAGCTCTAGGATACAGTGGGGGGGGAGTCCAGCTCTAGGATACAGTGGGGGGGGAGTCCAGCTCTAGGATACAGTGGGGGGGGGTCCAGCTCTAGGATACAGTGGGGGGGGGAGTCCAGCTCTAGGATACAGTGGGGGGTTGGGGTCCAGCTCTAGGATACAGTGGGGTGGGGGGGGGGGTCCAGCTCTAGGATACAGTGGGGGGGTCCAGCTCTAGGATACAGTGGGGGGGGGGGTAGTCCAGCTCTAGGATACAGTGGGGGGGTGAGTCCAGCTCTAGGATACAGTGGGGGGGTGAGTCCAGCTCTAGGATACAGTGGGGGGGGTAGTCCAGCTCTAGGATACAGGGGGGTAGTCCAGCTCTAGGATACAGTGGGGGGGGGGGGTTGTCCAGCTCTAGGATACAGTGGGGGGGGGGGGAGTCCAGCTCTAGGATACAGTGGGGGGGGGAGTCCAGCTCTAGGATGCAGTGGGGGGGGGGGGGGGGGAGTCCAGCTCTAGGATACAGTGGGGGGGAGTCCAGCTCTAGGATACAGTGGGGGGGGGTCCAGCTCTAGGATACAGTGGGGGGAGTCCAGCTCTAGGATACAGTGGGGGGGGGGGAGTCCAGCTCTAGGATACAGTGGGGGGGGGTCCAGCTCTAGGATACAGTGAGGGGGAGTCCAGCTCTAGGATACAGTGGGGGGGGGTCCAGCTCTAGGATACAGTGGGGGGGGTCCAGCTCTAGGATACAGTGGGGGGGGTCCAGCTCTAGGATACAGTGGGGGGGGGGTCCAGCTCTAGGATACAGTGGGGGGGAGTCCAGCTCTAGGATACAGTGGGGGGGGGGGTCCAGCTCTAGGATACAGTGGGGGGGGTCCAGCTCTAGGATACAGTGGGGGGGGGAGTCCAGCTCTAGGATACAGTGGGGGGGGTTCAGCCTACATGATGGGATTATTTTGGATAACAGCGATAATATTGTATTTGTCAGACGGCAGTTGATCATCATGTCACTAGACTCTCTATTGAAAAGCAGCATTGAACTCACAGCTCTTTCACCACCCTGAGCAGTTGATCATCACGTCGTAGTGGGAGGACTGCACACCTCATCATGGTTTGACTCTCAAATGTTTTCTGAGTTTTATCTTGGCCAGGTCGCAGTTGTAAATGAGAACTTGTTCTCAACTAGCCTACCTGGTTAAATAAAGGACTTGTTCTCTACTAGCCTAACCTGGTTAAATAAAGGACTTGTTCTCAACTAGCCTACCTGGTTAAATAAAGGACTTGTTCTCAACTGGCCTACCTGGTTAAATAAAGGACTTGTTCTCTACTAGCCTAACCTGGTTAAATAAAGGTGAAATAAAAATACAAAATAAACATTTGTGTATAAATATATTTAGTATTTGTGTATATAGGCGTTTCCTCGGCCATTTCTCACATAATTCATTTTACGGACACAAAAGATCCCATGTAAAATGAACAAATGATCTGTAACCATTATTATAAAATTGTACTGAAAAAAATGTTAATTTTTTTTTTTTTATATGGTATTACTTTACTGGCATAGGAACTGTGGATGGAAACGTGGATACAGGCCAATATTACTCTGAAATCATCAGATCACATTGAATCTACTACAGGCCAATATTACTCTGAAATCATCAGATCACATTAAATCTACTACTGTCTGTCACTCACTCCCTCACACTTCATGTATTGTGAAGTCTGTTTATAAAATGCATTTTTAATGTTTAAAAATTGTATTATAATGTGTATATTACTGCCTTATTTTTGCTGGCCCCAGGAAGAGTAGCTGCTGCCTTGGCAGGAACTAATGGGGATCCATAATAAACCCCAGGAAGAGTAGCTGCTGCCTTGGCAGGAACTAATGGGGATCCATAATAAACCCCAGGAAGAGTAGCTGCTGCCTTGGCAGGAACTAATGGGGATCCATAATAAACCCCAGGAAGAGTAGCTGCTGCCTTGACAGGAACTAATGGGGATCCATAATAAACCCCAGGAAGAGTAGCTGCTGCCTTGGCAGGAACTAATGGGGATCCATAATAAACCCCAGGAAGAGTAGCTGCTGCCTTGGCAGGAACTAATGGGGATCCATAATAAACCCCAGGAAGAGTAGCTGCTGCCAAGCTGCTCTATATATCTATATTGTGTTCCCAGCACCAGGAGAGTTGAGCTGTATCGTAGAGGAGGTTCTCTACAGGACGGGTCTCCAGTCAGCCAAGCTGCTCTATATATCTATATATCTATATTGTGTTCCCAGCACCAGGAGAGTTGAGCTGTATCGTAGAGGAGGTTCTCTACAGGACGGGTCTCCAGTCAGCCAAGCTGCTCTATATATCTATATATCTATATTGTGTTCCCAGCACCAGGAGAGTTGAGCTGTATCGTAGAGGAGGTTCTCTACAGGACGGGTCTCCAGTCAGCCAAGCTGCTCTATATATCTATATATCTATATTGTGTTCCCAGCACCAGGAGAGTTGAGCTGTATCGTAGAGGAGGTTCTCTACAGGACGGGTCTCCAGTCAGCCAAGCTGCTCTATATATCTATATATCTATATTGTGTTCCCAGCACCAGGAGAGTTGAGCTGTATCGTAGAGGAGGTTCTCTACAGGACGGGTCTCCAGTCAGCCAAGCTGCTCTATATATCTATATATCTATATTGTGTTCCCAGCACCAGGAGAGTTGAGCTGTATCGTAGAGGAGGTTCTCTACAGGACGGGTCTCCAGTCAGCCAAGCTGCTCTATATATCTATATATCTATATTGTGTTCCCAGCACCAGGAGAGTTGAGCTGTATCGTAGAGGAGGTTCTCTACAGGACGGGTCTCCAGTCAGCCAAGCTGCTCTATATATCTATATATCTATATTGTGTTCCCAGCACCAGGAGAGTTGAGCTGTATCGTAGAGGAGGTTCTCTACAGGACGGGTCTCCAGTCAGCCAAGCTGCTCTATATATCTATATATC
The DNA here is from genome assembly GCF_965601325.2 of Salmo salar. Lineage (NCBI taxonomy): Eukaryota > Metazoa > Chordata > Actinopteri > Salmoniformes > Salmonidae > Salmo > Salmo salar. The sequence continues at coordinate 77,027,021 of NC_138297.1, forward strand.
TATATTGTGTTCCCAGCACCAGGAGAGTTGAGCTGTATCGTAGAGGAGGTTCTCTACAGGACGGGTCTCCAGTCAGCCAAGCTGCTCTATATATATCTATATATCTATATTGTGTTCCCAGCACCAGGAGAGTTGAGCTGTATCGTAGAGGAGGTTCTCTACAGGACGGGTCTCCAGTCAGCCAAGCTGCTCTATATATCTATATATCTATATTGTGTTCCCAGCACCAGGAGAGTTGAGCTGTATCGTAGAGGAGGTTCTCTACAGGACGGGTCTCCAGTCAGCCAAGCTGCTCTATATATCTATATATCTATATTGTGTTCCCAGCACCAGGAGAGTTGAGCTGTATCGTAGAGGAGGTTCTCTACAGGACGGGTCTCCAGTCAGCCAAGCTGCTCTATATATCTATATATCTATATTGTGTTCCCAGCACCAGGAGAGTTGAGCTGTATCGTAGAGGAGGTTCTCTACAGGACGGGTCTCCAGTCAGCCAAGCTGCTACGCCAGCTGAAGCGGAGAGATCGCCTCGCTCACAAGCTCCAGAAGAACTATGACATCATCACCGCCTGTCTTCAGGCCGTGTCCCAGAAGAGAAGTAAGTATTCCCTATGTAGTGCTCCCTATTCCCTATGTAGTGCTCCCTATTCCCTATGTAGTGCTCCCTATTCCCTATGTAGTGCTCCCTATTCCCTATGTAGTGCTCCCTATTCCCTATGTAGTGCTCCCTATGTAGTGCTCCCTATGTAGTGCTCCCTATGTAGTGCTCCCTATGTAGTGCTCCCTATGTAGTGCTCCCTATGTAGTGCTCCCTATTCCCTATGTAGTGCTCCCTATTCCCTATGTAGTGCTCCCTATTCCCTATGTAGTGCTCCCTATTCCCTATGTAGTGCTCCCTATTCCCTATGTAGTGCTCCCTATGTAGTGCTCCCTATGTAGTGCTCCCTATGTAGTGCTCCCTATGTAGTGCTCCCTATGTAGTGCTCCCTATGTAGTGCTCCCTATTCCCTATGTAGTGCTCCCTATTCCCTATGTAGTGCTCCCTATTCCCTATGTAGTCGCGCTCCCTATTCCCTATGTAGTCGCGCTCCCTATTCCCTATGTAGTCGCGCTCCCTATGTAGTCGCGTTCCCTATTCCCCGTGTAGTCGCGCTCCCTATTCCCCGTGTAGTGTCGCGCTCCCTATTCCCCGTGTAGTGTCGCGCTCCCTATTCCCCGTGTAGTGTCGCGCTCCCTATTCCCCGTGTAGTGTCGCGCTCCCTATTCCCCGTGTAGTGTCGCGCTCCCACCCTATTCCCCGTGTAGTGTCGCGCTCCCACCCTATTCCCCGTGTAGTGTCGCGCTCCCACCCTATTCCCCGTGTCGCGCTCCCACCCTATTCCCCGTGTCGCGCTCCCACCCTATTCCCCGTGTCGCGCTCCCTCCCTATTCCCCGTGTCGCGCTCCCTATTCCCCGTGTCGCGCTCCCTATTCCCCGTGTAGTGTCGTGCTCCCACCCTATTCCCCGTGTCGTGCTCCCTCCCTATTCCCCGTGTCGTGCTCCCTCCCTATTCCCCGTGTAGTGTCGTGCTCCCACCCTATTCCCCGTGTAGTGTCGCGCTCCCACCCTATTCCCCGTGTAGTGTCGCGCTCCCACCCTATTCCCCGTGTCGTGTCGCGCTCCCTCCCTATTCCCCGTGTCGCGCTCCCACCCTATTCCCCGTGTCGCGCTCCCACCCTATTCCCCGTGTCGCGCTCCCACCCTATTCCCCGTGTCGCGCTCCCACCCTATTCCCCGTGTAGTGTCGCGCTCCCACCCTATTCCCCGTGTCGTGTCGCGCTCCCTCCCTATTCCCCGTGTCGTGTCGCGCTCCCACCCTATTCCCCGTGTAGTGTCGTGCTCCCACCCTATTCCCCGTGTAGTGTCGCGCTCCCACCCTATTCCCCGTGTCGTGTCGCGCTCCCTCCCTATTCCCCGTGTCGAGCTCCCTATTCCCCGTGTAGTGTCGTGCTCCCACCCTATTCCCCGTGTAGTGTCGTGCTCCCACCCTATTCCCCGTGTCGTGTCGCGCTCCCACCCTATTCCCCGTGTCGTGTCGCGCTCCCACCCTATTCCCCGTGTCGTGTCGCGCTCCCACCCTATTCCCCGTGTAGTGTCGTGCTCCCACCCTATTGGCTGAGACTCATACATTCCTTGTTAGCTAGTGATGTAGCAGAGATGGCTGTATTTCCATTCACTACGGCTCTCTTTTTGGGGGTTGTTGCCCTACCGATCTTCCCCTCTCCACCCCTCCCTTTTACATTTACTTCATCACGGCTTTCCTCTCCTCCCTCCATCATACCGCATCCCTCCCTCCCCTCCCCTCCCTGCGGCGCTGGGTAAGGGTGTATACCGGGGCAGCTGCTCCTGAGACCGCTGCAGAGCCGCATCTCCTCGGTTAGAGGGAGAACTGATATCTGATTATCGATTTAAGACAGATCTATATATATTCTAGCAACTCTTTTATTTTAAAGGCATAATTGCGTGCGAATTCCTCCTGGATGGAACAAACATCAAGGCCATGTTCCTGTAGGCTGGAGACTGTTGACAGTTGTTGTGTTGGACCGGAGACGGAAAGATCAATCTCCCTCCCTGGAAGACACCGGGCTGTTGTGGAGCAGCTAGACGACGGGATTCGCGTGGGACGGAGGGAATAACGGACATTTTTATTTATTTTTTTATATATTGAAGCAGCAGCACAAAAGGGAAAAATAAAAAAACATGAATGTAGTCTACGGATAATAACTTGTAGTCTACACGGTGCGTGTGTCGGGTTTGATTGGGGAAATGAAGCAGGCCCGGTTTAACGCGGGTCGGAGGGCTCGGTCTGGACCGTGTGTGTCGCGGCAGGGTTCGAGCGGTGTCGGTAACATCATCAGTAACGTGCTGAAGAAAAGGAACGGCATCTCCCGTAGAGCACCCCGTCTGCTCTGCACGTTAGAGCCAGGTGACCGACCGGATCCCGTTCACCTCCCGGAGCCCGTTCAGCTCCGGCCTGATTGATACTCTCTGTGCTCTGTGGTCTGTCTGTACAGAATAACATGTCACTGCTCGTTGTGATGGGGGGGCTGTTCATTCATTCATTGTGGTTCTGAAATCATGGTGATATTTTACAAGGCGTTTCATTCATGTGATTTCCCCGTTAACTCGGTTTTAGGGCTGATAGGATGATAGAACTAAAGCCCACTAGTTGAATTCCTTCATTTCATGTCGTCTTCTATTGGATGTTGCTGTCAGATGTAGCCTAGCTACATGTAGCCTAGCCCATATGTCTAGTCATATCCATCTGTAGCTAGCCCGTCTGGTGATGTAGCCTAGCTACATGTAGCCTAGCCCATAGGTCTAGTCATATCCATCTGTAGCTAGCCCGTCTGGTGATGTAGCCTAGCTACATGTAGCCTAGCCCATAGGTCTAGTCATATCCATCTGTAGCTAGCCCGTCTGGTGATGTAGCCTAGCTACATGTAGCCTAGGCCATAGGTCTAGTCATATCCATCTGTAGCTAGCCCGTCTGGTGATGTAGCCTAGCTACATGTAGCCTAGCCCATAGGTCTAGTCATATCCATCTGTAGCTAGCCCGTCTGGTGATGTAGCCTAGCTACATGTAGCCTAGCCCATAGGTCTAGTCATATCCATCTCTAGCTAGCCCTTTCTGGTGATGTAGCCTAGCTACATGTAGCCTAGCCCATAGGTCTAGTCATATATATCTGTAGCTAGCCCGTCTGGTGATGTAGCCTAGCCCATAGGTCTAGTCATATCCATCTCTAGCTAGCCTGTCTGGTGATGTAGCCTAGCTACATGTAGCCTAGCCCATAGGTCTAGTCATATCTATCTGTAGCTAGCCCGTCTGCTGATGTAGCCTAGCTACATGTAGCCTAGCCCATAGGTCTAGTCATATCTATCTGTAGCTAGCCCGTCTGCTGATGTAGCCTAGCTACATGTAGCCTAGCCCATAGGTCTAGTCATATCTATCTGTAGCTAGCCCGTCTGCTGATGTAGCCTAGCTACATGTAGCCTAGCCCATAGGTCTAGTCATATCTATCTGTAGCTAGCCCGTCTGGTGATGTAGCCTAGCTACATGTAGCCTAGCCCATAGGTCTAGTCATATCTATCTGTAGCTAGCCCGTCTGCTGATGTAGCCTAGCTACATGTAGCCTAGCCCAGACAGTGCTCGGAGAGACCCAGGTCAGCAGCTAGCCAGCTATAGAAGACCTGACCAGATGTCAACATGGCGGAGACAGACAGCGCTCAGACCGGTATAGAAGGTTAGTGTAGGTGGGGGAGAGTTAGAGAGACCGGTGTGAGCTGTAACATGAAGCCGTGCAGAGCGGGGTAAATGGCGGCTCTGTGGTCGTTGGCTGGCCGCCGGACAGGTTAAGGCTGGAGGAACGGGTTCAGTCTGAATCCTTCTCTTTCCCGTTTGTTTCATTTCACCACCGTAACGGACAGCAACATCCTAATAAAACACAACCTGGGGCGTATTCGTTATGGAAACGTTTACCGTTTAGGAAGCAAACAGAGAAAAACAATAGTTTTTTTTTATTGGACAAATTTGGGTAGATGCCACCCTGTTTAGTACCGTTTGCTCCCGTTTTAAGAAACGTTTTGCCACAGTATTTGCGTAATGATTAGCCCCAGAGAGCCTAGCCCCTCACAGCTGTTCGGTGGAGGTGAAAAATAGATTGAGACTAAATCATTGGAAGAACGAAAAGTCATTGTCACTAATATATTTCCATATCGCCATGTTTCAGTACTATGATAAATGTGATTTTGTTTATCCCAGGTGCACACGGAGAGCAGCGACGTCATTAGTTATGGATAGGCTTATTTCCCTCCCTGCACGTCACTGTACTTAAACTTAGACTGATGATATTACGTACCTGATTAGTCACTAAGCCTTGTTATAGAGAGCTTTCTATGTAGTGTGTGTGTGTGTGTGTGTTGAGTGGTGACTGACAGTTCTGCTACAGTGGAGTTTTTCAGTCTGTACATCTTCTCTGTAGGAGTGGACACCAGGTTAAAGTTCACCATCGAACCTTCTCTGGGCAAGAACGGCTTCCAACAGGTCAGTATGGTCCCGTCACATCTTTAACCCAGTTTCAGGTGACTGTGTGTATATCATATTTATGTCATGTCTGATCTGTGTGGGAGTCTGATCTGTGTGGGAGTCTGATCTGTGTGGGAGTCTGATCTGTGTGGGAGTCTGATCTGTGTTGGAATCTGATCTGTGTGGGAATCTGATCTGTGTGGGAATCTGATTTTAGTGAGTCTGATCTGTGTTGGAATCTGATCTGTGTTGGAGTCTGATCTGTGTGGGAGTCTGATCTGGGTGGAATCTGATTTTAGTGAGTCTGATCTGTGTGGGAGTCTGATCTGTGTGGGAATCTGATCTGTGTGGGAATCTGATCTGTGTGGGAATCTGATCTGTGTTGGAATCTGATCTGGGTGGAATCTGATTTTAGTG
>NC_138297.1:77037500-77082500 GCF_965601325.2 Salmo salar
TACACACTATAACCCCTACACACTATAACCCCTACACACTATAACCCCTACACACTATAACCCCTACACACTATAACCCCTACACACTATAACACTATAACCCCTACACCACACTATAACACTATAACCCCTACACACTATAACCCCTACACCACACTAACCCCTACACACTATAACCCTTACACACTATAACCCTTACACCACACTATAACCCCTACACCACACTATAACACTATAACCCCTACACACTATAACCCCTACACACTATAACCCCTACACACTATAACCCCTACACACTATAACCCCTACACACTATAACCCCTACACACTATAACCCCTACACACTGACCCTAACCCCTACACACTATAACCCCTACACACTATAACCCCTACACACTATAACCCCTACACACTATAACCCCTACACACTATAACCCCTACACCACACTGACCCCAACCCCTACACCACACTGACCCCAACCCCTACACACTGACCCTAACCCCTACACACTGACCCTATAACCCCTACACCCTATAACCCCTACACCCTATAACCCCTATAACCCCTACACCCTATAACCCCTACACCCTATAACCCCTACACCCTAACCCCTGTGTTCCCTCTCTCACCAGGCATATAGAGTGCTGTCAAACAGCAGATGACTTCTACAGCACCATGGGATGGATCACTCAGGAGATGTTGGAGAACGGCCTCGTGGACTGTAGCCACCTCATGCAGGTGAGAGAGCGGCCTCGTGGACTGTAGCCACCTCATGCAGGTGAGAGAACGGCCTCGTGGACTGTAGCCACCTCATGCAGGTGAGAGAGCGGCCTCGTGGACTGTAGCCACCTCATGCAGGTGAGAGAACGGCCTCGTGGACTGTAGCCACCTCATGCAGGTGAGAGAGCGGCCTCGTGGACTGTAGCCACCTCATGCAGGTGAGAGAGCGGCCTCGTGGACTGTAGCCACCTCATGCAGGTGAGAGAGCGGCCTCGTGGACTGTAGCCACCTCATGCAGGTGAGAGAACGGCCTCGTGGACTGTAGCCACCTCATGCAGGTGAGAGAGCGGCCTCGTGGACTGTAGCCACCTCATGCAGGTGAGAGAGCGGCCTCGTGGACTGTAGCCACCTCATGCAGGTGAGAGAGCGGCCTCGTGGACTGTAGCCACCTCATGCAGGTGAGAGAGCGGCCTCGTGGACTGTAGCCACCTCATGCAGGTGAGAGAGCGGCCTCGTGGACTGTAGCCACCTCATGCAGGTGAGAGAGCGGCCTCGTGGACTGTAGCCACCTCATGCAGGTGAGAGAGCGGCCTCGTGGACTGTAGCCACCTCATGCAGGTGAGAGAGCGGCCTCGTGGACTGTAGCCACCTCATGCAGGTGAGAGAGCGGCCTCGTGGACTGTAGCCACCTCATGCAGGTGAGAGAACGGCCTCGTGGACTGTAGCCACCTCATGCAGGTGAGAGAGCGGCCTCGTGGACTGTAGCCACCTCATGCAGGTGAGAGAGCGGCCTCGTGGACTGTAGCCACCTCATGCAGGTGAGAGAGCGGCCTCGTGGACTGTAGCCACCTCATGCAGGTGAGAGAGCGGCCTCGTGGACTGTAGCCACCTCATGCAGGTGAGAGAGCGGCCTCGTGGACTGTAGCCACCTCATGCAGGTGAGAGAGCGGCCTCGTGGACTGTAGCCACCTCATGCAGGTGAGAGAGCGGCCTCGTGGACTGTAGCCACCTCATGCAGGTGAGAGAGCGGCCTCGTGGACTGTAGCCACCTCATGCAGGTGAGAGAGCGGCCTCGTGGACTGTAGCCACCTCATGCAGGTGAGAGAGCGGCCTCGTGGACTGTAGCCACCTCATGCAGGTGAGAGAGCGGCCTCGTGGACTGTAACGCCCCCCTGCTATAATGGCTTTAACGCCCCCCTGCTGTTATGGCTTTACGCCCCCCTGCTATAATGGCTTTACGCCCCCCTGCTATAATGGCTTTACGCCCCCCCCCCCCCCCTGCTATAATGGCTTTACACCCCCTGCTATAATGGCTTTACGCCCCCCTGCTATAATGGCTTTACGCCCCCCTGCTATAATGGCTTTAACGCCCCCCTGCTGTTATGGCTTTACGCCCCCTGCTATAATGGCTTTACACCCCCTGCTATAATGTGGATAAAGAGTTACCTGTCTAACAGAACACAGAGGGTGTTCTCTAATGGAAGCTAATCCAACATAATCCAGGTAGAGTCAGGCGTTCCCCAGGGCAGCTGTTTAGGCCCCTTGCTTTTTAAAATCTTTACTGACGACATGTCACTGGCTCTGAGTAAAGCCAGTGTGTCTCGCCCTAAATATTTATTTGTGTTTTGAAATTCTGCTGCTCGACTGAGGGACCTCAAATCAAATCAAATGTATTTATATATAGCCCTTCGTACATCAGCTTATATTCTCAAAGTGCTGTACAGAAACCCAGCCTAAAACCCCAAACAGCAAGCAAAGCATGTGAAAGAAGCACGGTGGCTAGGAAAAACTCCCTAGGAAAAACTCCCTAGAAAGGCCAAAACCTAGGAGATTAGAAACCTAGAGAGGAACCAGGCTATGAGGGGTGGCCAGTCCTCTTCTGGCTGTGCCGGGTGGATATTATAACAGAACATGGTCAAAATGTTAAAATGTTCATAAATGACCAGCATGGTCAAATAATAATAATAATAATCACAGTAGTTGTCGAGGGTGCAACAAGCACGTCCGGTGAACAGGTCAGGGTTCCATAGCTGACAGATCATTGTACAACAGTATTACTGTACTGAGTGAGTCCAGGCCACTTGTGACTCGTTGAGCACATGTTTACTCCTGTATTTATACAGGCTTGACATAACACAGGGGTTGAATACTTATTTGACTCAACACATTTCAGCTTTTATATATATATATATATATATATATATATATATATATATATATATATATATATATATATATTATATTTTTTAACATCATTTGTAAACATTTCAATTTTTTTTTAATTGGTCTTTGACTTTATGGGGTATTGTGTGTGTAGGCCAGTAACAATACCTTTATTTAATTATTGTAAATTCAGTCATCTGTCAATTCTGAACACACTGTATATCCACTCTTAACACAAACATTTTTTACAGCCTTTATTTACATCCACAAATGTTACATTTTAGTCCATTTAGCAGACGCTCTTATCCAGAGAGACTTAGTAGTGAGTGTTTACATTTTTCCATATTTTATTCGTGCTGGTCCCCTTCGCGGGAATCGAACCCACAACCCTGGCATTACGAGTGCCCCTGCCTTACCAACCGAGCCACACGGGACCATTCAGAACGCATGGCTATAATAATGGAGGAAAAAGCACTTCGTCCTCCTGTATTTCCCAGCTGTTTAAGCTGCCGCCCTGATCCCTCTGGTCTCTCCAGTCTACTACCCTGATCTCTCCAGTCTACTACCCTGATCCCTCTGGTCTCTCCAGTCTACTACCCTGATCCCTCTGGTCTCTCCAGTCTACTACCCTGATCCCTCTGGTCTCTCCAGTCTACTACCCTGATCCCTCTGGTCTCTCCAGTCTACTACCCTGATCCCTCTGGTCTCTCCAGTCTACTACCCTGATCCCTCTGGTCTCTCCAGTCTACTACCCTGATCCCTCTGGTCTCTCCAGTCTACTACCCTGATCCCTCTGGTCTCTCCAGTCTACTACCCTGATCCCTCTGGTCTCTCCAGTCTACTACCCTGATCCCTCTGGTCTCTCAGTCTACTACCCTGATCCCTCTGGTCTCTCCAGACAGTCTACTACCCTGATCCCTCTGGTCTCTCCAGACAGTCTACTACCCTGATCCCTCTGGTCTCTCCAGACAGTCTACTACCCTGATCCCTCTGGTCTCTCCAGACAGTCTACTACCCTGATCCCTCTGGTCTCTCCAGACAGTCTACTACCCTGATCCCTCTGGTCTCTCCAGACAGTCTACTACCCTGATCCCTCTGGTCTCTCCAGACAGTCTACTACCCTGATCCCTCTGGTCTCTCCAGACAGTCTACTACCCTGATCCCTCTGGTCTCTCCAGACAGTCTACTACCCTGATCCCTCTGGTCTCTCCAGACAGTCTACTACCCTGATCCCTCTGGTCTCTCCAGACATTCTACTACCCTGATCCCTCTGGTCTCTCCAGACATTCTACTACCCTGATCCCTCTGGTCTCTCCAGACATTCTACTACCCTGATCCCTCTGGTCTCTCCAGACATTCTACTACCCTGATCCCTCTGGTCTCTCCAGACAGTCTACTACCCTGATAGCTCTTGTCTCTCCAGACAGTCTACTACCCTGATAGCTCTTGTCTCTCCAGACAGTCTACTACCCTGATCCCTCTGGTCTCTCCAGTCTACTACCCTGATCCCTCTGGTCTCTCCAGTCTACTACCCTGATCCCTCTGGTCTCTCCAGACAGTCTACTACCCTGATCCTTCTTGTCTCTCCAGACGGTCTACTCCATGGCTGCGTTTCCGTTCCCTCAGCTGGCTGAACTCCGAGAGAAATACACCTACAACATCACTCCCTTCCCCACATCCAACCCCAACGGCAGGTTGGTCAAGCTCATATCTACAGGTCATGTAGTGTGTGTACAGGCGGGTCTAGTCGTTGTGTACAGGCGGGTCTGGTCGTTGTGTACAGGCGGGTCTGGTGATGGTAGGGTGATGATGCTGTATTCCAGTGGCGGTCCAGGTGGCTGGTAAAGTGATGTTGTATTCCAGTGGCGGTCTAGGTGGCTGGTAAAGTGATGATGTTGTAATCCAGTGGCGGTCTAGGTGGCTGGTAAAGTGATGTTGTATTCCAGTGGCGGTCCAGGTGGCTGGTAAAGTGATGATGTTGTATTCCAGTGGCGGTCCAGGTGGCTGGTAAAGTGATGATGTTGTAATCCAGTGGCGGTCTAGGTGGCTGGTAAAGTGATGTTGTATTCCAGTGGCGGTCCAGGTGGCTGGTAAAGTGATGATGTTGTATTCCAGTGGCGGTCCAGGTGGCTGGTAAAGTGATGATGTTGTATTCCAGTGGCGGTCCAGGTGGCTGGTAAAGTGATGATGTTGTATTCCAGTGGCGGTCTAGGTGGCTGGTAAAGTGATGATGTATTCCAATGGCGGTCTAGGTGGCTGGTAAAGTGATGTTGTATTCCAGTGGCGGTCCAGGTGGCTGGTAAAGTGATGTTGTATTCCAGTGGCGGTCTAGGTGGCTGGTAAAGTGATGATGTTGTAATCCAGTGGCGGTCCAGGTGGCTGGTAAAGTGATGATGTTGTATTCCAGTGGCGGTCTAGGTGGCTGGTAAAGTGATGATGTTGTATTCCAGTGGCGGTCTAGGTGGCTGGTAATGTGATGCTGTATTCCAGTGGCGGTCCAGGTGGCTGGTAAAGTGATGATGTTGTATTCCAGTGGCGGTCTAGGTGGCTGGTAAAGTGATGATGCTGTATTCCAGTGGCGGTCTAGGTGGCTGGTAAAGTGATGATGTTGTATTCCAGTGGCGGTCCAGGTGGCTGGTAAAGTGATGATGTTGTATTCCAGTGGCGGTCCAGGTGGCTGGTAAAGTGATGCTGTATTCCAGTGGCGGTCTAGGTGGCTGGTAATGTGATGCTGTATTCCAGTGGCGGTCTAGGTGGCTGGTAATGTGATGCTGTATTCCAGTGGCGGTCTAGGTGGCTGGTAAAGTGATGATGTTGTATTCCAGTGGCGGTCCAGCTGGCTGGTAAAGTGATGTTGTATTCCAGTGGCGGTCCAGGTGGCTGGTAAAGTGATGTTGTATTCCAGTGGCGGTCCAGGTGGCTGGTAAAGTGATGATGTTGTATTCCAGTGGCGGTCTAGGTGGCTGGTAAAGTGATGATGTTGTATTCCAGTGGCGGTCCAGGTGGCTGGGAGGGCGATGAAGACGAGGATGAAGATGAAGATGCCGTGGTGACAGCAGCGTTGGGATGTTTGGGTCCTCTGGGTGGGCTGTTAGCTCCAGAACTACAGCGGTACCAGAAACACATCAAAGGTTGGTCTGAACCCTGACCCCTCTCCTGACCTCTGACCTCTCCTCCTGGTCCCATTAGTTTAATGTAGTGGTAGACAGTGTGTGTAGACCTAGAGTCCTCCTCTCTCCTCCTCCTCTCTCCTCCTCCTCCTCCTCCTGGTCCCATTAGTTTAATGTAGTGGTAGACAGTGTGTGTAGACCTAGAGTCCTCCTCTCCTCTCCTCCTGGTCCCATTAGTTTAATGTAGTGGTAGACAGTGTGTGTAGACCTAGAGTCCTCCTCTCTCCTCTCTCCTCCTCCTGGTCCCATTAGTTTAATGTAGTGGTAGACAGTGTGTGTAGACCTAGAGTCCTCCTCTCCTCCTCCTCCTCCTGGTCCCATTAGTTTAATGTAGTGGTAGACAGTGTGTGTAGACCTAGAGTCCTCCTCTCTCCTCCTCCTCCTGGTCCCATTAGTTTAATGTAGTGGTAGACAGTGTGTGTAGACCTAGAGTCCTCCTCTCTCCTCCTCCTCCTCCTCCTGGTCCCATTAGTTTAATGTAGTGGTAGACAGTGTGTGTAGACCTAGAGTCCTCCTCTCTCCTCCTCCTCCTCCTGGTCCCATTAGTTTAATGTAGTGGTAGACAGTGTGTGTAGACCTAGAGTCCTCCTCTCTCCTCTCCTCTCCTCCTGGTCCCATTAGTTTAATGTAGTGGTAGACAGTGTGTGTAGACCTAGAGTCCTCCTCTCTCCTCCTCCTCCTCCTCCTGGTCCCATTAGTTTAATGTAGTGGTAGACAGTGTGTGTAGACCTAGAGTCCTCCTCTCTCCTCCTCCTCTCCTCCTGGTCCCATTAGTTTAATGTAGTGGTAGACAGTGTGTGTAGACCTAGAGTCCTCCTCTCTCCTCTCCTCCTCCTCCTGGTCCCATTAGTTTAATGTAGTGGTAGACAGTGTGTGTAGACCTAGAGTCCTCCTCTCTCCTCCTCCTCCTCCTGGTCCCATTAGTTTAATGTAGTGGTAGACAGTGTGTGTAGACCTAGAGTCCTCCTCTCTCCTCTCTCCTCCTCCTGGTCCCATTAGTTTAATGTAGTGGTAGACAGTGTGTGTAGACCTAGAGTCCTCCTCTCTCCTCCTCCTCCTCCTCCTGGTCCCATTAGTTTAATGTAGTGGTAGACAGTGTGTGTAGACCTAGAGTCCTCCTCCTCCTGGTCCCATTAGTTTAATGTAGTGGTAGACAGTGTGTGTAGACCTAGAGTCCTCCTCTCTCCTCCTCCTCCTCCTGGTCCCATTAGTTTAATGTAGTGGTAGACAGTGTGTGTAGACCTAGAGTCCTCCCTCTCCTCTCCTCCTCCTGGTCCCATTAGTTTAATGTAGTGGTAGACAGTGTGTGTAGACCTAGAGTCCTCCTCTCTCCTCTCTCCTCCTCCTGGTCCCATTAGTTTAATGTAGTGGTAGACAGTGTGTGTAGACCTAGAGTCCTCCTCTCTCCTCCTCCTCCTCCTGGTCCCATTAGTTTAATGTAGTGGTAGACAGTGTGTGTAGACCTAGAGTCCTCCTCCTCCTCCTCCTCCTGGTCCCATTAGTTTAATGTAGTGGTAGACAGTGTGTGTAGACCTAGAGTCCTCCTCTCTCCTCCTCCTCCTCCTGGTCCCATTAGTTTAATGTAGTGGTAGACAGTGTGTGTAGACCTAGAGTCCTCCTCTCTCCTCCTCCTCCTCCTGGTCCCATTAGTTTAATGTAGTGGTAGACAGTGTGTGTAGACCTAGAGTCCTCCTCTCTCCTCCTCCTCCTCCTCCTGGTCCCATTAGTTTAATGTAGTGGTAGACAGTGTGTGTAGACCTAGAGTCCTCCTCCTCCTCCTCCTGGTCCCATTAGTTTAATGTAGTGGTAGACAGTGTGTGTAGACCTAGAGCTCCTCCTCCTCTCCTCCTCCTGGTCCCATTAGTTTAATGTAGTGGTAGACAGTGTGTGTAGACCTAGAGTCCTCCTCTCTCCTCTCCCTCCTCCTCCTGGTCCCATTAGTTTAATGTAGTGGTAGACAGTGTGTGTAGACCTAGAGTCCTCCTCCCCTCCTCCTGGTCCCATTAGTTTAATGTAGTGGTAGACAGTGTGTGTAGACCTAGAGTCCTCCTCTCTCCTCTCTCCTCCTCCTGGTCCCATTAGTTTAATGTAGTGGTAGACAGTGTGTGTAGACCTAGAGTCCTCCTCTCTCCTCCTCCTCCTGGTCCCATTAGTTTAATGTAGTGGTAGACAGTGTGTGTAGACCTAGAGTCCTCCTCTCTCCTCCTCCTCCTCCTGGTCCCATTAGTTTAATGTAGTGGTAGACAGTGTGTGTAGACCTAGAGTCCTCCTCTCTCCTCCTGGTCCCATTAGTTTAATGTAGTGGTAGACAGTGTGTGTAGACCTAGAGTCCTCCTCCTCCTCCTGGTCCCATTAGTTTAATGTAGTGGTAGACAGTGTGTGTAGACCTAGAGTCCTCCTCTCCTCCTCCTGGTCCCATTAGTTTAATGTAGTGGTAGACAGTGTGTGTAGACCTAGAGTCCTCCTCTCTCCTCCTCTCTCCTCCTCCTCCTCCTCCTCCTGGTCCCATTAGTTTAATGTAGTGGTAGACAGTGTGTGTAGACCTAGAGTCCTCCTCTCTCCTCCTCCTCTCTCCTCCTCCTCCTCCTCCTCCTCCTCCTGGTCCCATTAGTTTAATGTAGTGGTAGACAGTGTGTGTAGACCTAGAGTCCTCCTCCTCTCTCCTCCTGGTCCTTGTATTTCCTAGGAGATGTTTGACTCTCTCCTCTCCAGACCAGCGCTGGGGGGAGCAGGGAGGTGACATGGCGGCCCTGAGCCCGGGTGCGGTGGACGGGGGCGGGAGAGCGGAGCACCAAGCGGCCGTGAACAGTATGTTACAGGAGAGGATGAGTACGGACGTCAGCGCTCTGAGGAAACAATACTCACGTCTGAAGAGACATCAGCAACAACAGGCCAGACGGCTGTACATACACACAGGTAACACACACACACACACACACACACACACACACACACACACACACACACACACACACACACACACACACACACACACACACAGGTAACACACACACACACAGGTAACACACACACACAGGTAACACACACACACAGGTAACACACACACACACACACAGGTAACACACACACACACACACACAGGTAACACACACACACACACACACAGGTAACACACACACACACACACACACACAGGTAACACACACACGTTATTTTTCCAACAATTGTTTACGGACAGATTATTTCACTTATAATTCACTGTATCACAATTCCAGTGGGTCAGAAGTTTACATACACTAAGTTGACTGGGCCTTTAAACAGCTTGGAAAATTCCAGAAAATGATGTCATGGCTTTAGAAGCTTCTGATAGGCTAATTGACATCATTTGAGTCAATTGGAGGTGTACCTGCGGATGTATTTCAAGGCCTACCTTCAAACTCAGTGCCTCTTTGCTTGACATCATGGGAAAATCAAAAGAAATCAGCCAAGACCTCAGAAAATAAATTGTAGACCTCCACAAGTCTGGTTTATCCTTGATGGAGAATGTGGTCTGGGGTGGGACGGTGCCGCCGGTGGTCCGGGGTGGGACGGTGCCGCCGGTGGTCCGGGGTGGGACGGTGCCGCCGGTGGTCCGGGGTGGGACGGTGCCGCCGGTGGTCTGGGGTGGGACGGTGCCGCCGGTGGTCCGGGGTGGGACGGTGCCGCCGGTGGTCCGGGGTGGGACGGTGCCGCCGGTGGTCTGGGGTGGGACGGTGCCGCCGGTGGTCTGGGGTGGGACGGTGCCGCCGGTGGTCGGGGTGGGACGGTGCCGCGGGTGGGACGGTGCCGCCGGTGGTCCGGGGTGGGACGGTGCCGCCGGTGGTCCGGGGTGGGACGGTGCCGCCGGTGGTCCGGGGTGGGACGGTGCCGCCGGTGGTCCGGGGTGGGACGGTGCCGCCGGTGGTCTCGGGGCTGGGACGGTGCCGCCGGTGGTCCGGGGCGGGACGGTGCCGCCGGTGGTCCGGGGCGGGACGGTGCCGCCGGTGGTCCGAGGTTGGACGGTGCCGCCGGTGGTCCGGGGCCTGATGTTGCTCGCTCTTCTCTTTGACTGACAGGAGAGCGTCAGTCTGTCTGGCCTGGCGGCTGCCCATCTAAACACGGCATCACCCAATAGGAATCTACCTACTCATGTAACACACTTCCATTGGATTTGACTCCCCCCCCCCCCCCCCCCCCCCGTGCTTCTATATTCCCTCCAAAACGATTTCTCCAACTCCCTGATGTTGTCCGTCTTCAGTAAATCACGACTCAAAGCTCCTTTTATAAACCCAAAAGCAGTATTTTATTGTAACTCTCGTAAAGCTTCTTCGTCTCGTTCCCGTGATAAATGTGATCTCTGTGGTGAGGTCTGAGTTTGGTCCAGAGCCAGGACGTTGTTTAATCGCTGTATGTGGAGTCCTCCGTGTTATTACTGTCCTGTTGCTGCAGACTGAACGTAGACCGGGACACACTGAGCTGACCTGTGTATGTCTTCTCTCTCTCTCTCTCTCCTGTAGATCGATGTCCAGCCACCAGTGTTTTAGCATCTCAACTCCGTCCTTCTCCTGTCGTCAACCACCTGTTGCTAGGCAGGAAGCCCAGGAACGGCCGGGAACGGCCTCCGTCCTGTCCCCACGGCCTGCAGGGAGGTGTCCCCCTGTCCCAGGAACAGTCCAGCCCTGCCACCGTCCCCCCTAGAGGGGAGAGGGAGAGGAACGGACTGGTATCTCGCGCTGAAGACTGTCGGAGCAGGGCGAGGTCCCCCTGGCGAGCCCACGTACGAACCCAACGCAGGAACACAGCCCGGGTACAGCTAGGGTTTGGAGACGAGGAGGACAGACGGCCTCGTCAGACGGAGGAGGAGGAGGAGGACAGACGCCCTCGTCAGACGGAAGAGGAGGAGGAGGAGGAGGAGGAGGAGGAGGAGGACAGACGCCCTCGTCAGACGGAAGAGGAGGAGGAGGAGGAGGAGGACAGACGCCCTGGTCAGACGGAGGAGGAGGAGGAGGAGGAGAGAGATGGAGTGGGTGAGGGAAAGGCTGATGACGAGGGTAGTCACCTCCCTGTGTCTCCTGCCCAGACCTCCAGGAAGGAGGAGGAGCACCTGGTGTCTCTAGAGCTGAACTCTGGGTCAGAACTAAACCAGACCCCACCTCCACGACCCTCCTCTGACCCGGACGCGCCGCCCTCCTCTGGCCCGGACGCGCCGCCCTCCTCTGACCCGGACGCGCCGCCCTCCTCTGGCCCGGACGCGCCGCCCTCCTCTGGCCCGGACGCGCCGCCCTCCTCTGGCCCGGACGCCCCGCCCTCCTCTGGCCCGGACGCCCCGCCCTCCTCTGGCCCGGACGCGCCGCCCTCCTCTGGCCCGGACGCGCCGCCCTCCTCTGGCCCGGACGCGCCGCCCTCCTCTGTCCCGGACGCGCCGCCCTCCTCTGTCCCGGACGCGCCGCCCTCCTCTGGCCCGGACGCGCCGCCCTCCTCTGGCCCGGACGCGCCGCCCTCCTCTGGCCCGGACGCGCCGCCCTCCTCTGGCCCGGACGCGCCGCCCTCCTCTGGCCCGGACGCGCCGCCCTCCTCTGGCCCGGACGCGCCGCCCTCCTCTGGCCCGGACGCGCCGCCCTCCTCTGGCCCGGACGCGCCGCCCTCCTCTCGCCCGGACGCGCCGCCCTCCTCTGACCCGGACGCGCCGCCCTCCTCTGGCCCGGACGCGCCGCCCTCCTCTGACCCGGACGCGCCGCCCTCCTCTAGCCCGGACGCGCCGCCCTCCTCTGACCCGGACGCGCCGCCCTCCTCTGACCCGGACGCGCCGCCCTCCTCTGACCCGGACGCGCCGCCCTCCTCTGACCCGGACGCGCCGCCCTCCTCTGACCCGGACGCGCCGCCCTCCTCTAGCCCGGACGCGCCGCCCTCCTCTCCCTCCATCCCAGAGCTGCCTGTCCTGCCTCCTCTTCCTCGACCATCCTCATCACACCTCCACGGTCAACAGTCCGACCCTTCAGTCTCCTATCAGAACATCTACTGTATGAGATGCTCCCCTGGTAACCCTGTTACCCTCTCTAACCCCCACAGCCCTGTTACCCTCTCTAACCCCCACAGCCCTGTTACCCCCTCTAACCCTGTTACCCTCTCTAACCCCCACAGCCCTGTTACCCTCTCTAACCCCCACAGCCCTGTTACCCCCTCTAACCCTGTTACCCTCTCTAACCCCCACAGCCCCGTTACCCTCTCTAACCCCCACAGCCCTGTTACCCTCTCTAACCCCCACAGCCCCGTTACCCTCTCTAACCCCCCCAGCCCTGTTACCCCCTCTAACCCCCCCAGCCCCGTTACCCCCTCTAACCCCCACAGCCCCGTTACCCCCTCTAACCCCCACAGCCCTCACAGCCCCGTTACCCCCTCTAACCCCCACAGCCCCGTTACCCCCTCTAACCCCCACAGCCCTGTTACCCCCTCTAACCCCCACAGCCCCGTTACCCCCTCTAACCCCCACAGCCCCGTTACCCCCTCTAACCCCCACAGCCCCGTTACCCCCTCTAACCCCCACAGCCCCGTTACCCCCTCTAACCCCCACAGCCTCGTTACCCCCTCTAGCCCCCACAGCCCCGTTACCCCCTCTAACCTCCCTCTCTCCGTGCCCCTCTCGTGACCCCCACGGACCCTCCCAGGTACCACCTCTAACCCCCACAGCCCCGTTACCCCCTCAACCTCCCTCTGCCCCGTGACCCCCTCCGTGCCCCAGGACCATCCCAGGTACCCCCTCTAACCCCCACAGCCCCGTTACCCCCACCCTCCCTCTCTCCTGCCCCTCCGTGCCCCAGGACCATCCCAGGACCACCTCTAACCCCCACAGCCCCGTTACCCCCTCCCTCCCTCTCTCCTGCCCCTCCGTGCCCCAGGACCATCCCAGGACCACCTCCCGTCAGGTGTTCTCTCCCTTCCCGAGTGTGAAACAGCACAGACGTTCATCTGCAGCCCGTAACCTGGGTCTCTACGGTCCCACACCCAGAACCCCTACAGTTCACTTCCCTGGGCTCAGCCTGAGCCGTACTACCTCCACTCTGTCCACCAGGAGGCGATAGAGGCCACGCGGCACTGACTGGCTGGCTCTGGTGGGGACGGGACCGGACCTGAGAGAGACTGGGGACTGGACCTGAGGGGGACGGGGGACGGGACTGGACCTGAGCGGGACGGGGGACGGGACTGGACCTGAGGGGGACGGGGGACGGGACTGGACCTGAGAGAGACGGGGGACCGGACCCGAGAGAGACGGGGGACCGGACCCGAGAGAGACGGGGGACCGGACCCGAGAGAGACGGGGGACCGGACCCGAGAGAGACGGGGGACCGGACCCGAGAGAGACGGGGGACCGGACCCGAGAGAGACGGGGGACCGGACCCGAGAGAGACGGGGGACCGGACCCGAGAGAGACTGGGGACCGGACCCGAGAGAGACTGGGGACCGGACCCGAGAGAGACTGGGGGACGGGACCGGACCCGAGAGAGACGAGTGGGGTCAGTAATCAGCTATGGTCTGATCCACTGCTCATAGGTAGGACCTTAACTCTCCACAGTGGAGGTCAATGCCCTCTCAACCAATAGGAAGAGGAAGAGCTGCTATGTAACTTTCTGTGTTGTGGTCATTTCCTCCCCCCTGCTGGAAGCTGTAAACTGGGATCTGTCTGGCTGAACGGCATCATGGGATCGTCTCTGTCCACTCACCTTCTATCCCAGGTCACGTTCTCTTCACCGTATAAACACAATGTTCAACTCCTTCCTTCCTCTCAGCTGATTTCTGTTCCCCACTTCCTGTCTGCCTGTTTGCTTCCTGTCAATGTGTCTCTCCGCAGTAAGACGCCATACTAAAAGATCCATAGACCCGTGTGTCCGTGATGTGATTTGTAATTGTTGGTAAATGAACCCACGCCATTGTGGGGTGAGAGGTCACTGCACTGCTAATAAAGAAGGTGAAATCATGCTGTCAATCCGTTTTTTATTTTATAGAGCTCCGTTCGATCTGGAGCGATCGCCTATAAAATGTTCTGAGACGAGAACGCAGACCTTCAACGGTACGGACGGGCCGTCGCGCCCGGATTTCAGGGCTTTTAGCGAGCTTGAAATGTGAAAGTCATTTCCCTTTGAGCAGATATATGCAGCGTGAACCATATAACACTGTAGCTCTGAACTCAGGGTTATAACACTGTAGCTCTGAACTCAGGGTTATAACACTGTAGCTCTGAACTCAGGGTTATAACACTGTAGCTCTGAACTCAGGGTTATAACACTGTAGCTCTGAACTCAGGGTTATAACACTGTAGCTCTGAACTCAGGCCATATAACACTGTAGCTCTGAACTCAGGGTTATAACACTGTAGCTCTGAACTCAGGGTTATAACACTGTAGCTCTGAACTCAGGCCATATAACACTGTAGCTCTGAACTCAGACCATATAACACTGTAGCTCTGAACTCAGGGTTATAACACTGTAGCTCTGAACTCAGGGTTATAACACTGTAGCTCTGAACTCAGGGTTATAACACTGTAGCTCTGAACTCAGGGTTATAACACTGTAGCTCTGAACTCAGGCCATATAACACTGTAGCTCTGAACTCAGGCCATATAACACTGTAGCTCTGAACTCAGGGTTATAACACTGTAGCTCTGAACTCAGGCCATATAACACTGTAGCTCTGAACTCAGGCCATATAACACTGTAGCTCTGAACTCAGGCCATATAACACTGTAGCTCTGAACTCAGGCCATATAACACTGTAGCTCTGAACTCAGGGTTATAACACTGTAGCTCTGAACTCAGGCCATATAACACTGTAGCTCTGAACTCAGGCCATATAACACTGTAGCTCTGAACTCAGGCCATATAACACTGTAGCTCTGAACTCAGGGTTATAACACTGTAGCTCTGAACTCAGGCCATATAACACTGTAGCTCTGAACTCAGGCCATATAACACTGTAGCTCTGAACTCAGGCCATATAACACTGTAGCTCTGAACTCAGGGTTATAACACTGTAGCTCTGAACTCAGGCCATATAACACTGTAGCTCTGAACTCAGGCCATATAACACTGTAGCTCTGAACTCAGGGTTATAACACTGTAGCTCTGAACTCAGGCCATATAACACTGTAGCTCTGAACTCAGGCCATATAACACTGTAGCTCTGAACTCAGGGTTATAACACTGTAGCTCTGAACTCAGGCCATATAACACTGTAGCTCTGAACTCAGGCCATATAACACTGTAGCTCTGAACTCAGGGTTATAACACTGTAGCTCTGAACTCAGGGTTATAACACTGTAGCTCTGAACTCAGGCCATATAACACTGTAGCTCTGAACTCAGGGCTTATAACACTGTAGCTCTGAACTCAGGGTTATAACACTGTAGCTCTGAACTCAGGCCATATAACACTGTAGCTCTGAACTCAGGGTTATAACACTGTAGCTCTGAACTCAGGCCATATAACACTGTAGCTCTGAACTCAGGCCATATAACACTGTAGCTCTGAACTCAGGCCATATAACACTGTAGCTCTGAACTCAGGCCATATAACACTGTAGCTCTGAACTCAGGGTTATAACACTGTAGCTCTGAACTCAGGCCATATAACACTGTAGCTCTGAACTCAGGGTTATAACACTGTAGCTCTGAACTCAGGCCATATAACACTGTAGCTCTGAACTCAGGCCATATAACACTGTAGCTCTGAACTCAGGGTTATAACACTGTAGCTCTGAACTCAGGTATAACACTGTAGCTCTGAACTCAGTATAACACTGTAGCTCTGAACTCAGGGTTATAACACTGTAGCTCTGAACTCAGGGTTATAACACTGTAGCTCTGAACTCAGGCCATATAACACTGTAGCTCTGAACTCAGGCCATATAACACTGTAGCTCTGAACTCAGGCCATATAACACTGTAGCTCTGAACTCAGGGTTATAACACTGTAGCTCTGAACTCAGGCCATATAACACTGTAGCTCTGAACTCAGGCCATATAACACTGTAGCTCTGAACTCAGGCCATATAACACTGTAGCTCTGAACTCAGGCCATATAACACTGTAGCTCTGAACTCAGGGTTATAACACTGTAGCTCTGAACTCAGGCCATATAACACTGTAGCTCTGAACTCAGGGTTATAACACTGTAGCTCTGAACTCAGGCCATATAACACTGTAGCTCTGAACTCAGGCCATATAACACTGTAGCTCTGAACTCAGGCCATATAACACTGTAGCTCTGAACTCAGGGTTATAACACTGTAGCTCTGAACTCAGGGTTATAACACTGTAGCTCTGAACTCAGGCTTATAACACTGTAGCTCTGAACTCAGGGTTATAACACTGTAGCTCTGAACTCAGGCCATATAACACTGTAGCTCTGAACTCAGGGTTATAACACTGTAGCTCTGAACTCAGGCCATATAACACTGTAGCTCTGAACTCAGGCCATATAACACTGTAGCTCTGAACTCAGGCCATATAACACTGTAGCTCTGAACTCAGGCCATATAACACTGTAGCTCTGAACTCAGGGTTATAACACTGTAGCTCTGAACTCAGGCCATATAACACTGTAGCTCTGAACTCAGGCCATATAACACTGTAGCTCTGAACTCAGGCCATATAACACTGTAGCTCTGAACTCAGGCCATATAACACTGTAGCTCTGAACTCAGGCCATATAACACTGTAGCTCTGAACTCAGGCCATATAACACTGTAGCTCTGAACTCAGGCCATATAACACTGTAGCTCTGAACTCAGGCCATATAACACTGTAGCTCTGAACTCAGGCCATATAACACTGTAGCTCTGAACTCAGGCCATATAACACTGTAGCTCTGAACTCAGGGTTATAACACTGTAGCTCTGAACTCAGGCCATATAACACTGTAGCTCTGAACTCAGGGTTATAACACTGTAGCTCTGAACTCAGGGTTATAACACTGTAGCTCTGAACTCAGGCCATATAACACTGTAGCTCTGAACTCAGGCCATATAACACTGTAGCTCTGAACTCAGGGTTATAACACTGTAGCTCTGAACTCAGGGTTATAACACTGTAGCTCTGAACTCAGGCCATATAACACTGTAGCTCTGAACTCAGGGTTATAACACTGTAGCTCTGAACTCAGGGTTATAACACTGTAGCTCTGAACTCAGGCCATATAACACTGTAGCTCTGAACTCAGGGTTATAACACTGTAGCTCTGAACTCAGGCCATATAACACTGTAGCTCTGAACTCAGGCCATATAACACTGTAGCTCTGAACTCAGGCCATATAACACTGTAGCTCTGAACTCAGGGTTATAACACTGTAGCTCTGAACTCAGGGTTATAACACTGTAGCTCTGAACTCAGGGTTATAACACTGTAGCTCTGAACTCAGGGTTATAACACTGTAGCTCTGAACTCAGGCCATATAACACTGTAGCTCTGAACTCAGGCCATATAACACTGTAGCTCTGAACTCAGGCCATATAACACTGTAGCTCTGAACTCAGGGTTATAACACTGTAGCTCTGAACTCAGGCCATATAACACTGTAGCTCTGAACTCAGGCCATATAACACTGTAGCTCTGAACTCAGGGTTATAACACTGTAGCTCTGAACTCAGGCCATATAACACTGTAGCTCTGAACTCAGGGTTATAACACTGTAGCTCTGAACTCAGGCCATATAACACTGTAGCTCTGAACTCAGGGTTATAACACTGTAGCTCTGAACTCAGGGTTATAACACTGTAGCTCTGAACTCAGGGTTATAACACTGTAGCTCTGAACTCAGACCATATAACACTGTAGCTCTGAACTCAGACCATATAACACTGTAGCTCTGAACTCAGGGTTATAACACTGTAGCTCTGAACTCAGGGTTATAACACTGTAGCTCTGAACTCAGGCCATATAACACTGTAGCTCTGAACTCAGGCCATATAACACTGTAGCTCTGAACTCAGACCATATAACACTGTAGCTCTGAACTCAGGGTTATAACACTGTAGCTCTGAACTCAGGCCATATAACACTGTAGCTCTGAACTCAGGCCATATAACACTGTAGCTCTGAACTCAGACCATATAACACTGTAGCTCTGAACTCAGGGTTATAACACTGTAGCTCTGAACTCAGGGTTATAACACTGTAGCTCTGAACTCAGGCCATATAACACTGTAGCTCTGAACTCAGGGTTATAACACTGTAGCTCTGAACTCAGGGTTATAACACTGTAGCTCTGAACTCAGGCCATATAACACTGTAGCTCTGAACTCAGGGTTATAACACTGTAGCTCTGAACTCAGGCCATATAACACTGTAGCTCTGAACTCAGGCCATATAACACTGTAGCTCTGAACTCAGGCCATATAACACTGTAGCTCTGAACTCAGGCCATATAACACTGTAGCTCTGAACTCAGGCCATATAACACTGTAGCTCTGAACTCAGGGTTATAACACTGTAGCTCTGAACTCAGGCCATATAACACTGTAGCTCTGAACTCAGGCCATATAACACTGTAGCTCTGAACTCAGGGTTATAACACTGTAGCTCTGAACTCAGGCCATATAACACTGTAGCTCTGAACTCAGGGCTTATAACACTGTAGCTCTGAACTCAGGCCATATAACACTGTAGCTCTGAACTCAGGCCATATAACACTGTAGCTCTGAACTCAGGGTTATAACACTGTAGCTCTGAACTCAGGCCATATAACACTGTAGCTCTGAACTCAGGGTTATAACACTGTAGCTCTGAACTCAGGGTTATAACACTGTAGCTCTGAACTCAGGCCATATAACACTGTAGCTCTGAACTCAGGGTTATAACACTGTAGCTCTGAACTCAGGCCATATAACACTGTAGCTCTGAACTCAGGGTTATAACACTGTAGCTCTGAACTCAGGGTTATAACACTGTAGCTCTGAACTCAGGCCATATAACACTGTAGCTCTGAACTCAGGCCATATAACACTGTAGCTCTGAACTCAGGGTTATAACACTGTAGCTCTGAACTCAGGGTTATAACACTGTAGCTCTGAACTCAGGCCATATAACACTGTAGCTCTGAACTCAGGGTTATAACACTGTAGCTCTGAACTCAGGGTTATAACACTGTAGCTCTGAACTCAGGCCATATAACACTGTAGCTCTGAACTCAGGCCATATAACACTGTAGCTCTGAACTCAGGGTTATAACACTGTAGCTCTGAACTCAGGGTTATAACACTGTAGCTCTGAACTCAGGGTTATAACACTGTAGCTCTGAACTCAGGCCATATAACACTGTAGCTCTGAACTCAGGCCATATAACACTGTAGCTCTGAACTCAGGGTTATAACACTGTAGCTCTGAACTCAGGGTTATAACACTGTAGCTCTGAACTCAGGGTTATAACACTGTAGCTCTGAACTCAGGCCATATAACACTGTAGCTCTGAACTCAGGGTTATAACACTGTAGCTCTGAACTCAGGCCATATAACACTGTAGCTCTGAACTCAGGCCATATAACACTGTAGCTCTGAACTCAGGGTTATAACACTGTAGCTCTGAACTCAGGCCATATAACACTGTAGCTCTGAACTCAGGGTTATAACACTGTAGCTCTGAACTCAGGCCATATAACACTGTAGCTCTGAACTCAGGGTTATAACACTGTAGCTCTGAACTCAGGCCATATAACACTGTAGCTCTGAACTCAGGCCATATAACACTGTAGCTCTGAACTCAGGGTTATAACACTGTAGCTCTGAACTCAGGCCATATAACACTGTAGCTCTGAACTCAGGCCATATAACACTGTAGCTCTGAACTCAGACCATATAACACTGTAGCTCTGAACTCAGACCATATAACACTGTAGCTCTGAACTCAGGGTTATAACACTGTAGCTCTGAACTCAGGGTTATAACACTGTAGCTCTGAACTCAGGCCATATAACACTGTAGCTCTGAACTCAGACCATATAACACTGTAGCTCTGAACTCAGGGTTATAACACTAGCTCTGAACTCAGGGTTATAACACTAGCTCTGAACTCAGGGTTATAACACTGTAGCTCTGCAGTCAGACCATATAACACTGTAGCTCTGCAGTCAGACCATATAACACTGTAGCTCTGAACTCAGACCATATAACACTGTAGCTCTGAACTCAGGGTTATAACACTGTAGCTCTGAACTCAGACCATATAACACTGTAGCTCTGAACTCAGGCCATATAACACTGTAGCTCTGAACTCAGGCCATATAACACTGTAGCTCTGAACTCAGGCCATATAACACTGTAGCTCTGAACTCAGGCCATATAACACTGTAGCTCTGAACTCAGGGTTATAACACTGTAGCTCTGAACTCAGGCCATATAACACTGTAGCTCTGAACTCAGGGTTATAACACTGTAGCTCTGAACTCAGGCCATATAACACTGTAGCTCTGAACTCAGGCCATATAACACTGTAGCTCTGAACTCAGGCCATATAACACTGTAGCTCTGAACTCAGGCCATATAACACTGTAGCTCTGAACTCAGGGTTATAACACTGTAGCTCTGAACTCAGGCCATATAACACTGTAGCTCTGAACTCAGACCATATAACACTGTAGCTCTGAACTCAGGGTTATAACACTGTAGCTCTGAACTCAGGGTTATAACACTGTAGCTCTGAACTCAGGCCATATAACACTGTAGCTCTGAACTCAGGCCATATAACACTGTAGCTCTGAACTCAGGCCATATAACACTGTAGCTCTGAACTCAGGGTTATAACACTGTAGCTCTGAACTCAGGGTTATAACACTGTAGCTCTGAACTCAGGCCATATAACACTGTAGCTCTGAACTCAGGGTTATAACACTGTAGCTCTGAACTCAGGGTTATAACACTGTAGCTCTGAACTCAGGCCATATAACACTGTAGCTCTGAACTCAGGGTTATAACACTGTAGCTCTGAACTCAGGCCATATAACACTGTAGCTCTGAACTCAGGCCATATAACACTGTAGCTCTGAACTCAGGGTTATAACACTGTAGCTCTGAACTCAGGCCATATAACACTGTAGCTCTGAACTCAGGGTTATAACACTGTAGCTCTGAACTCAGGCCTATAACACTGTAGCTCTGAACTCAGGGTTATAACACTGTAGCTCTGAACTCAGGCCATATAACACTGTAGCTCTGAACTCAGGCCATATAACACTGTAGCTCTGAACTCAGGGTTATAACACTGTAGCTCTGAACTCAGGCCATATAACACTGTAGCTCTGAACTCAGGGTTATAACACTGTAGCTCTGAACTCAGGCCATATAACACTGTAGCTCTGAACTCAGGGTTATAACACTGTAGCTCTGAACTCAGGCCATATAACACTGTAGCTCTGAACTCAGGCCATATAACACTGTAGCTCTGAACTCAGGGTTATAACACTGTAGCTCTGAACTCAGGGTTATAACACTGTAGCTCTGAACTCAGGCCATATAACACTGTAGCTCTGAACTCAGGGTTATAACACTGTAGCTCTGAACTCAGGCCATATAACACTGTAGCTCTGAACTCAGGCCATATAACACTGTAGCTCTGAACTCAGGGTTATAACACTGTAGCTCTGAACTCAGGGTTATAACACTGTAGCTCTGAACTCAGGCCATATAACACTGTAGCTCTGAACTCAGGCCATATAACACTGTAGCTCTGAACTCAGGGTTATAACACTGTAGCTCTGAACTCAGGGTTATAACACTGTAGCTCTGAACTCAGGCCATATAACACTGTAGCTCTGAACTCAGGGTTATAACACTGTAGCTCTGAACTCAGGGTTATAACACTGTAGCTCTGAACTCAGGCCATATAACACTGTAGCTCTGAACTCAGGGTTATAACACTGTAGCTCTGAACTCAGGCCATATAACACTGTAGCTCTGAACTCAGGCCATATAACACTGTAGCTCTGAACTCAGGGTTATAACACTGTAGCTCTGAACTCAGGCCATATAACACTGTAGCTCTGAACTCAGGGTTATAACACTGTAGCTCTGAACTCAGGCCTATAACACTGTAGCTCTGAACTCAGGGTTATAACACTGTAGCTCTGAACTCAGGGTTATAACACTGTAGCTCTGAACTCAGGGTTATAACACTGTAGCTCTGAACTCAGGCCATATAACACTGTAGCTCTGAACTCAGGCCATATAACACTGTAGCTCTGAACTCAGGGTTATAACACTGTAGCTCTGAACTCAGGGTACCAGTATAACACTGTAGCTCTGAACTCAGGCCATATAACACTGTAGCTCTGAACTCAGGCCATATAACACTGTAGCTCTGAACTCAGGGTTATAACACTGTAGCTCTGAACTCAGGCCATATAACACTGTAGCTCTGAACTCAGGCCATATAACACTGTAGCTCTGAACTCAGGCCTATAACACTGTAGCTCTGAACTCAGGGTTATAACACTGTAGCTCTGAACTCAGGGTTATAACACTGTAGCTCTGAACTCAGGGTTATAACACTGTAGCTCTGAACTCAGGCCATATAACACTGTAGCTCTGAACTCAGGGTTATAACACTGTAGCTCTGAACTCAGGCCATATAACACTGTAGCTCTGAACTCAGGCCATATAACACTGTAGCTCTGAACTCAGGCCATATAACACTGTAGCTCTGAACTCAGGCCATATAACACTGTAGCTCTGAACTCAGGGTTATAACACTGTAGCTCTGAACTCAGGCCATATAACACTGTAGCTCTGAACTCAGGCCATATAACACTGTAGCTCTGAACTCAGGCCATATAACACTGTAGCTCTGAACTCAGGCCATATAACACTGTAGCTCTGAACTCAGGCCATATAACACTGTAGCTCTGAACTCAGGCCATATAACACTGTAGCTCTGAACTCAGGCCATATAACACTGTAGCTCTGAACTCAGGCCATATAACACTGTAGCTCTGAACTCAGGCCATATAACACTGTAGCTCTGAACTCAGGGTTATAACACTGTAGCTCTGAACTCAGGCCATATAACACTGTAGCTCTGAACTCAGGGTTATAACACTGTAGCTCTGAACTCAGGGTTATAACACTGTAGCTCTGAACTCAGGCCATATAACACTGTAGCTCTGAACTCAGGCCATATAACACTGTAGCTCTGAACTCAGGGTTATAACACTGTAGCTCTGAACTCAGGGTTATAACACTGTAGCTCTGAACTCAGGCCATATAACACTGTAGCTCTGAACTCAGGGTTATAACACTGTAGCTCTGAACTCAGGGTTATAACACTGTAGCTCTGAACTCAGGCCATATAACACTGTAGCTCTGAACTCAGGGTTATAACACTGTAGCTCTGAACTCAGGCCATATAACACTGTAGCTCTGAACTCAGGCCATATAACACTGTAGCTCTGAACTCAGGCCATATAACACTGTAGCTCTGAACTCAGGGTTATAACACTGTAGCTCTGAACTCAGGGTTATAACACTGTAGCTCTGAACTCAGGGTTATAACACTGTAGCTCTGAACTCAGGGTTATAACACTGTAGCTCTGAACTCAGGCCATATAACACTGTAGCTCTGAACTCAGGCCATATAACACTGTAGCTCTGAACTCAGGCCATATAACACTGTAGCTCTGAACTCAGGGTTATAACACTGTAGCTCTGAACTCAGGCCATATAACACTGTAGCTCTGAACTCAGGCCATATAACACTGTAGCTCTGAACTCAGGGTTATAACACTGTAGCTCTGAACTCAGGCCATATAACACTGTAGCTCTGAACTCAGGGTTATAACACTGTAGCTCTGAACTCAGGCGTCATATAACACTGTAGCTCTGAACTCAGGGTTATAACACTGTAGCTCTGAACTCAGGCCATATAACACTGTAGCTCTGAACTCAGACCATATAACACTGTAGCTCTGAACTCAGGGTTATAACACTGTAGCTCTGAACTCAGGGTTATAACACTGTAGCTCTGAACTCAGACCATATAACACTGTAGCTCTGAACTCAGACCATATAACACTGTAGCTCTGAACTCAGACCATATAACACTGTAGCTCTGAACTCAGGGTTATAACACTGTAGCTCTGAACTCAGGCCATATAACACTGTAGCTCTGAACTCAGGCCATATAACACTGTAGCTCTGAACTCAGACCATATAACACTGTAGCTCTGAACTCAGGGTTATAACACTGTAGCTCTGAACTCAGGGTTATAACACTGTAGCTCTGAACTCAGGCCATATAACACTGTAGCTCTGAACTCAGGGTTATAACACTGTAGCTCTGAACTCAGGGTTATAACACTGTAGCTCTGAACTCAGGCCATATAACACTGTAGCTCTGAACTCAGGGTTATAACACTGTAGCTCTGAACTCAGACCATATAACACTGTAGCTCTGAACTCAGACCATATAACACTGTAGCTCTGAACTCAGGCCATATAACACTGTAGCTCTGAACTCAGGCCATATAACACTGTAGCTCTGAACTCAGGCCATATAACACTGTAGCTCTGAACTCAGGGTTATAACACTGTAGCTCTGAACTCAGGCCATATAACACTGTAGCTCTGAACTCAGGGTTATAACACTGTAGCTCTGAACTCAGGCCATATAACACTGTAGCTCTGAACTCAGGGTTATAACACTGTAGCTCTGAACTCAGACCATATAACACTGTAGCTCTGAACTCAGGCCATATAACACTGTAGCTCTGAACTCAGGCCATATAACACTGTAGCTCTGAACTCAGGGTTATAACACTGTAGCTCTGAACTCAGGCCATATAACACTGTAGCTCTGAACTCAGGGTTATAACACTGTAGCTCTGAACTCAGGGTTATAACACTGTAGCTCTGAACTCAGGCCATATAACACTGTAGCTCTGAACTCAGGGTTATAACACTGTAGCTCTGAACTCAGGCCATATAACACTGTAGCTCTGAACTCAGGGTTATAACACTGTAGCTCTGAACTCAGGGTTATAACACTGTAGCTCTGAACTCAGGCCATATAACACTGTAGCTCTGAACTCAGGCCATATAACACTGTAGCTCTGAACTCAGGGTTATAACACTGTAGCTCTGAACTCAGGGTTATAACACTGTAGCTCTGAACTCAGGCCATATAACACTGTAGCTCTGAACTCAGGGTTATAACACTGTAGCTCTGAACTCAGGGTTATAACACTGTAGCTCTGAACTCAGGCCATATAACACTGTAGCTCTGAACTCAGACCATATAACACTGTAGCTCTGAACTCAGGGTTATAACACTGTAGCTCTGAACTCAGGGTTATAACACTGTAGCTCTGAACTCAGGGTTATAACACTGTAGCTCTGAACTCAGGCCATATAACACTGTAGCTCTGAACTCAGGCCATATAACACTGTAGCTCTGAACTCAGGGTTATAACACTGTAGCTCTGAACTCAGGGTTATAACACTGTAGCTCTGAACTCAGGGTTATAACACTGTAGCTCTGAACTCAGACCATATAACACTGTAGCTCTGAACTCAGGGTTATAACACTGTAGCTCTGAACTCAGGCCATATAACACTGTAGCTCTGAACTCAGGCCATATAACACTGTAGCTCTGAACTCAGGGTTATAACACTGTAGCTCTGAACTCAGGCCATATAACACTGTAGCTCTGAACTCAGGGTTATAACACTGTAGCTCTGAACTCAGGCCATATAACACTGTAGCTCTGAACTCAGGGTTATAACACTGTAGCTCTGAACTCAGGCCATATAACACTGTAGCTCTGAACTCAGGCCATATAACACTGTAGCTCTGAACTCAGGGTTATAACACTGTAGCTCTGAACTCAGGCCATATAACACTGTAGCTCTGAACTCAGGCCATATAACACTGTAGCTCTGAACTCAGACCATATAACACTGTAGCTCTGAACTCAGACCATATAACACTGTAGCTCTGAACTCAGGGTTATAACACTGTAGCTCTGAACTCAGGGTTATAACACTGTAGCTCTGAACTCAGGCCATATAACACTGTAGCTCTGAACTCAGACCATATAACACTGTAGCTCTGAACTCAGGGTTATAACACTAGCTCTGAACTCAGGGTTATAACACTAGCTCTGAACTCAGGGTTATAACACTGTAGCTCTGCAGTCAGACCATATAACACTGTAGCTCTGCAGTCAGACCATATAACACTGTAGCTCTGAACTCAGACCATATAACACTGTAGCTCTGAACTCAGGGTTATAACACTGTAGCTCTGAACTCAGACCATATAACACTGTAGCTCTGAACTCAGGCCATATAACACTGTAGCTCTGAACTCAGACCATATAACACTGTAGCTCTGAACTCAGGCCATATAACACTGTAGCTCTGAACTCAGGCCATATAACACTGTAGCTCTGAACTCAGGGTTATAACACTGTAGCTCTGAACTCAGGCCATATAACACTGTAGCTCTGAACTCAGGGTTATAACACTGTAGCTCTGAACTCAGACCATATAACACTGTAGCTCTGAACTCAGGCCATATAACACTGTAGCTCTGAACTCAGGCCATATAACACTGTAGCTCTGAACTCAGGGTTATAACACTGTAGCTCTGAACTCAGGCCATATAACACTGTAGCTCTGAACTCAGGGTTATAACACTGTAGCTCTGAACTCAGGGTTATAACACTGTAGCTCTGAACTCAGGCCATATAACACTGTAGCTCTGAACTCAGGGTTATAACACTGTAGCTCTGAACTCAGGCCATATAACACTGTAGCTCTGAACTCAGACCATATAACACTGTAGCTCTGAACTCAGGGTTATAACACTGTAGCTCTGAACTCAGGGTTATAACACTGTAGCTCTGAACTCAGGCCATATAACACTGTAGCTCTGAACTCAGGCCATATAACACTGTAGCTCTGAACTCAGGGTTATAACACTGTAGCTCTGAACTCAGGGTTATAACACTGTAGCTCTGAACTCAGGCCATATAACACTGTAGCTCTGAACTCAGGGTTATAACACTGTAGCTCTGAACTCAGGGTTATAACACTGTAGCTCTGAACTCAGGCCATATAACACTGTAGCTCTGAACTCAGGGTTATAACACTGTAGCTCTGAACTCAGGCCATATAACACTGTAGCTCTGAACTCAGGCCATATAACACTGTAGCTCTGAACTCAGGGTTATAACACTGTAGCTCTGAACTCAGGGTTATAACACTGTAGCTCTGAACTCAGGGTTATAACACTGTAGCTCTGAACTCAGGGTTATAACACTGTAGCTCTGAACTCAGACCATATAACACTGTAGCTCTGAACTCAGGGTTATAACACTGTAGCTCTGAACTCAGGCCATATAACACTGTAGCTCTGAACTCAGGCCATATAACACTGTAGCTCTGAACTCAGGGTTATAACACTGTAGCTCTGAACTCAGGCCATATAACACTGTAGCTCTGAACTCAGGGTTATAACACTGTAGCTCTGAACTCAGGCCATATAACACTGTAGCTCTGAACTCAGGGTTATAACACTGTAGCTCTGAACTCAGGCCATATAACACTGTAGCTCTGAACTCAGGCCATATAACACTGTAGCTCTGAACTCAGGGTTATAACACTGTAGCTCTGAACTCAGGCCATATAACACTGTAGCTCTGAACTCAGGCCATATAACACTGTAGCTCTGAACTCAGGCCATATAACACTGTAGCTCTGAACTCAGGCCATATAACACTGTAGCTCTGAACTCAGACCATATAACACTGTAGCTCTGAACTCAGGGTTATAACACTGTAGCTCTGAACTCAGGGTTATAACACTGTAGCTCTGAACTCAGGCCATATAACACTGTAGCTCTGAACTCAGACCATATAACACTGTAGCTCTGAACTCAGGGTTATAACACTGTAGCTCTGAACTCAGGGTTATAACACTGTAGCTCTGAACTCAGGCCATATAACACTGTAGCTCTGCAGTCAGACCATATAACACTGTAGCTCTGAACTCAGACCATATAACACTGTAGCTCTGAACTCAGGGTTATAACACTGTAGCTCTGAACTCAGGCCATATAACACTGTAGCTCTGAACTCAGGCCATATAACACTGTAGCTCTGAACTCAGGCCATATAACACTGTAGCTCTGAACTCAGGCCATATAACACTGTAGCTCTGAACTCAGGGTTATAACACTGTAGCTCTGAACTCAGGCCATATAACACTGTAGCTCTGAACTCAGGCCATATAACACTGTAGCTCTGAACTCAGGGTTATAACACTGTAGCTCTGAACTCAGGCCATATAACACTGTAGCTCTGAACTCAGGGTTATAACACTGTAGCTCTGAACTCAGGCCATATAACACTGTAGCTCTGAACTCAGGCCATATAACACTGTAGCTCTGAACTCAGGCCATATAACACTGTAGCTCTGAACTCAGGCCATATAACACTGTAGCTCTGAACTCAGGCCATATAACACTGTAGCTCTGAACTCAGACCATATAACACTGTAGCTCTGAACTCAGACCATATAACACTGTAGCTCTGAACTCAGGGTTATAACACTGTAGCTCTGAACTCAGGGTTATAACACTGTAGCTCTGAACTCAGGCCATATAACACTGTAGCTCTGAACTCAGGCCATATAACACTGTAGCTCTGAACTCAGGGTTATAACACTGTAGCTCTGAACTCAGGCCATATAACACTGTAGCTCTGAACTCAGGCCATATAACACTGTAGCTCTGAACTCAGGGTTATAACACTGTAGCTCTGAACTCAGGCCATATAACACTGTAGCTCTGAACTCAGGCCATATAACACTGTAGCTCTGAACTCAGGGTTATAACACTGTAGCTCTGAACTCAGGCCATATAACACTGTAGCTCTGAACTCAGGCCATATAACACTGTAGCTCTGAACTCAGGGTTATAACACTGTAGCTCTGAACTCAGGCCATATAACACTGTAGCTCTGAACTCAGGCCATATAACACTGTAGCTCTGAACTCAGGCCATATAACACTGTAGCTCTGAACTCAGGGTTATAACACTGTAGCTCTGAACTCAGGGTTATAACACTGTAGCTCTGAACTCAGGCCATATAACACTGTAGCTCTGAACTCAGGCCATATAACACTGTAGCTCTGAACTCAGGCCATATAACACTGTAGCTCTGAACTCAGGGTTATAACACTGTAGCTCTGAACTCAGGCCATATAACACTGTAGCTCTGAACTCAGGCCATATAACACTGTAGCTCTGAACTCAGGCCATATAACACTGTAGCTCTGAACTCAGGCCTATAACACTGTAGCTCTGAACTCAGGGTTATAACACTGTAGCTCTGAACTCAGGGTTATAACACTGTAGCTCTGAACTCAGGCCATATAACACTGTAGCTCTGAACTCAGGCCATATAACACTGTAGCTCTGAACTCAGCCATATAACACTGTAGCTCTGAACTCAGGCCATATAACACTGTAGCTCTGAACTCAGGGTTATAACACTGTAGCTCTGAACTCAGGCCATATAACACTGTAGCTCTGAACTCAGGCCATATAACACTGTAGCTCTGAACTCAGGCCATATAACACTGTAGCTCTGAACTCAGGGTTATAACACTGTAGCTCTGAACTCAGGCCATATAACACTGTAGCTCTGAACTCAGGCCATATAACACTGTAGCTCTGAACTCAGGCCATATAACACTGTAGCTCTGAACTCAGGGTTATAACACTGTAGCTCTGAACTCAGGGTTATAACACTGTAGCTCTGAACTCAGGCCATATAACACTGTAGCTCTGAACTCAGGCCATATAACACTGTAGCTCTGAACTCAGGGTTATAACACTGTAGCTCTGAACTCAGGCCATATAACACTGTAGCTCTGAACTCAGGCCATATAACACTGTAGCTCTGAACTCAGGCCATATAACACTGTAGCTCTGAACTCAGGGTTATAACACTGTAGCTCTGAACTCAGGCCATATAACACTGTAGCTCTGAACTCAGGCCATATAACACTGTAGCTCTGAACTCAGGGTTATAACACTGTAGCTCTGAACTCAGGCCATATAACACTGTAGCTCTGAACTCAGGCCATATAACACTGTAGCTCTGAACTCAGGGTTATAACACTGTAGCTCTGAACTCAGGCCATATAACACTGTAGCTCTGAACTCAGGCCATATAACACTGTAGCTCTGAACTCAGGCCATATAACACTGTAGCTCTGAACTCAGACCATATAACACTGTAGCTCTGAACTCAGGGTTATAACACTGTAGCTCTGAACTCAGGGTTATAACACTGTAGCTCTGAACTCAGGCCATATAACACTGTAGCTCTGAACTCAGGGTTATAACACTGTAGCTCTGAACTCAGGGTTATAACACTGTAGCTCTGAACTCAGGCCATATAACACTGTAGCTCTGAACTCAGGGTTATAACACTGTAGCTCTGAACTCAGGCCATATAACACTGTAGCTCTGAACTCAGACCATATAACACTGTAGCTCTGAACTCAGACCATATAACACTGTAGCTCTGAACTCAGGGTTATAACACTGTAGCTCTGAACTCAGGGTTATAACACTGTAGCTCTGAACTCAGGCCATATAACACTGTAGCTCTGAACTCAGGCCATATAACACTGTAGCTCTGAACTCAGGCCATATAACACTGTAGCTCTGAACTCAGGGTTATAACACTGTAGCTCTGAACTCAGGGTTATAACACTGTAGCTCTGAACTCAGGCCTATAACACTGTAGCTCTGAACTCAGGGTTATAACACTGTAGCTCTGAACTCAGGGTTATAACACTGTAGCTCTGAACTCAGGCCATATAACACTGTAGCTCTGAACTCAGGGTTATAACACTGTAGCTCTGAACTCAGGCCATATAACACTGTAGCTCTGAACTCAGGCCATATAACACTGTAGCTCTGAACTCAGGGTTATAACACTGTAGCTCTGAACTCAGGCCATATAACACTGTAGCTCTGAACTCAGGCCATATAACACTGTAGCTCTGAACTCAGGGTTATAACACTGTAGCTCTGAACTCAGGCCATATAACACTGTAGCTCTGAACTCAGGCCATATAACACTGTAGCTCTGAACTCAGACCATATAACACTGTAGCTCTGAACTCAGCCATATAACACTGTAGCTCTGAACTCAGGGTTATAACACTGTAGCTCTGAACTCAGGGTTATAACACTGTAGCTCTGAACTCAGGCCATATAACACTGTAGCTCTGAACTCAGGCCATATAACACTGTAGCTCTGAACTCAGGCCATATAACACTGTAGCTCTGAACTCAGGGTTATAACACTGTAGCTCTGAACTCAGGCCATATAACACTGTAGCTCTGAACTCAGGCCATATAACACTGTAGCTCTGAACTCAGGGTTATAACACTGTAGCTCTGAACTCAGGGTTATAACACTGTAGCTCTGAACTCAGGCCATATAACACTGTAGCTCTGAACTCAGGCCATATAACACTGTAGCTCTGAACTCAGGCCATATAACACTGTAGCTCTGAACTCAGGGTTATAACACTGTAGCTCTGAACTCAGGCCATATAACACTGTAGCTCTGAACTCAGGCCATATAACACTGTAGCTCTGAACTCAGGGTTATAACACTGTAGCTCTGAACTCAGGCCATATAACACTGTAGCTCTGAACTCAGGCCATATAACACTGTAGCTCTGAACTCAGGCCATATAACACTGTAGCTCTGAACTCAGACCATATAACACTGTAGCTCTGAACTCAGACCATATAACACTGTAGCTCTGAACTCAGGGTTATAACACTGTAGCTCTGAACTCAGGGTTATAACACTGTAGCTCTGAACTCAGGCCATATAACACTGTAGCTCTGAACTCAGGCCATATAACACTGTAGCTCTGAACTCAGGCCATATAACACTGTAGCTCTGAACTCAGCCATATAACACTGTAGCTCTGAACTCAGGGTATAACACTGTAGCTCTGAACTCAGGGTTATAACACTGTAGCTCTGAACTCAGGCCATATAACACTGTAGCTCTGAACTCAGGGTTATAACACTGTAGCTCTGAACTCAGGGTTATAACACTGTAGCTCTGAACTCAGGCCATATAACACTGTAGCTCTGAACTCAGGGTTATAACACTGTAGCTCTGAACTCAGGCCATATAACACTGTAGCTCTGAACTCAGGCCATATAACACTCCGACTCAGCCTAAACACTGTAGACTCTGAGACTCAGGGTTATAACACTGTAGCTCTGAACTCAGGCCATATAACACTGTAGCTCTGAACTCAGGCCATATAACACTGTAGCTCTGAACTCAGGCCATATAACACTGTAGCTCTGAACTCAGGCCATATAACACTGTAGCTCTGAACTCAGGCCATATAACACTGTAGCTCTGAACTCAGGGTTATAACACTGTAGCTCTGAACTCAGGGTTATAACACTGTAGCTCTGAACTCAGGCCATATAACACTGTAGCTCTGAACTCAGGGTTATAACACTGTAGCTCTGAACTCAGGGTTATAACACTGTAGCTCTGAACTCAGGCCATATAACACTGTAGCTCTGAACTCAGGCCATATAACACTGTAGCTCTGAACTCAGGCCATATAACACTGTAGCTCTGAACTCAGGGTTATAACACTGTAGCTCTGAACTCAGGCCATATAACACTGTAGCTCTGAACTCAGGCCATATAACACTGTAGCTCTGAACTCAGGCCATATAACACTGTAGCTCTGAACTCAGACCATATAACACTGTAGCTCTGAACTCAGGGTTATAACACTGTAGCTCTGAACTCAGGGTTATAACACTGTAGCTCTGAACTCAGGGTTATAACACTGTAGCTCTGAACTCAGACCATATAACACTGTAGCTCTGAACTCAGGGTTATAACACTGTAGCTCTGAACTCAGACCATATAACACTGTAGCTCTGAACTCAGACCATATAACACTGTAGCTCTGAACTCAGACCATATAACACTGTAGCTCTGAACTCAGGGTTATAACACTGTAGCTCTGAACTCAGGCCATATAACACTGTAGCTCTGAACTCAGGCCATATAACACTGTAGCTCTGAACTCAGACCATATAACACTGTAGCTCTGAACTCAGGGTTATAACACTGTAGCTCTGAACTCAGGGTTATAACACTGTAGCTCTGAACTCAGGGTTATAACACTGTAGCTCTGAACTCAGGGTTATAACACTGTAGCTCTGAACTCAGGGTTATAACACTGTAGCTCTGAACTCAGGCCATATAACACTGTAGCTCTGAACTCAGGGTTATAACACTGTAGCTCTGAACTCAGACCATATAACACTGTAGCTCTAAACTCAGACCATATAAAACTGTAGCTCTGAACTCAGACCATATAACACTGTAGCTCTGAACTCAGGGTTATAACACTGTAGCTCTGAACTCAGGCCATATAACACTGTAGCTCTGAACTCAGGCCATATAACACTGTAGCTCTGAACTCAGGGTTATAACACTGTAGCTCTGAACTCAGGCCATATAACACTGTAGCTCTGAACTCAGGCCATATAACACTGTAGCTCTGAACTCAGGGTTATAACACTGTAGCTCTGAACTCAGGCCATATAACACTGTAGCTCTGAACTCAGGCCATATAACACTGTAGCTCTGAACTCAGACCTTATAACACTGTAGCTCTGAACTCAGACCATATAACACTGTAGCTCTGAACTCAGGGTTATAACACTGTAGCTCTGAACTCAGGGTTATAACACTGTAGCTCTGAACTCAGGCCATATAACACTGTAGCTCTGAACTCAGACCATATAACACTGTAGCTCTGAACTCAGGGTTATAACACTGTAGCTCTGAACTCAGGCCATATAACACTGTAGCTCTGAACTCAGGGTTATAACACTGTAGCTCTGAACTCAGACCATATAACACTGTAGCTCTGAACTCAGGCCATATAACACTGTAGCTCTGAACTCAGGGTTATAACACTGTAGCTCTGAACTCAGGGTTATAACACTGTAGCTCTGAACTCAGGCCATATAACACTGTAGCTCTGAACTCAGGGTTATAACACTGTAGCTCTGAACTCAGGGTTATAACACTGTAGCTCTGAACTCAGACCATATAACACTGTAGCTCTGAACTCAGGGTTATAACACTGTAGCTCTGAACTCAGACCATATAACACTGTAGCTCTGAACTCAGACCATATAACACTGTAGCTCTGAACTCAGACCATATAACACTGTAGCTCTGAACTCAGGGTTATAACACTGTAGCTCTGAACTCAGACCATATAACACTGTAGCTCTGAACTCAGGCCATATAACACTGTAGCTCTGAACTCAGACCATATAACACTGTAGCTCTGAACTCAGGGTTATAACACTGTAGCTCTGAACTCAGGGTTATAACACTGTAGCTCTGAACTCAGGCCATATAACACTGTAGCTCTGAACTCAGGCCATATAACACTGTAGCTCTGAACTCAGGGTTATAACACTGTAGCTCTGAACTCAGGCCATATAACACTGTAGCTCTGAACTCAGGGTTATAACACTGTAGCTCTGAACTCAGGTATAACACTGTAGCTCTGAACTCAGGCTATAACACTGTAGCTCTGAACTCAGGGTTATAACACTGTAGCTCTGAACTCAGGCCATATAACACTGTAGCTCTGAACTCAGGCCATATAACACTGTAGCTCTGAACTCAGGCCATATAACACTGTAGCTCTGAACTCAGGGTTATAACACTGTAGCTCTGAACTCAGGGTTATAACACTGTAGCTCTGAACTCAGGGTTATAACACTGTAGCTCTGAACTCAGGGTTATAACACTGTAGCTCTGAACTCAGGGTTATAACACTGTAGCTCTGAACTCAGGCCATATAACACTGTAGCTCTGAACTCAGGGTTATAACACTGTAGCTCTGAACTCAGGGTTATAACACTGTAGCTCTGAACTCAGACCATATAACACTGTAGCTCTGAACTCAGACCATATAACACTGTAGCTCTGAACTCAGACCATATAACACTGTAGCTCTGAACTCAGGGTTATAACACTGTAGCTCTGAACTCAGGCCATATAACACTGTAGCTCTGAACTCAGGCCATATAACACTGTAGCTCTGAACTCAGGCCATATAACACTGTAGCTCTGAACTCAGACCATATAACACTGTAGCTCTGAACTCAGACCATATAACACTGTAGCTCTGAACTCAGGGTTATAACACTGTAGCTCTGAACTCAGGGTTATAACACTGTAGCTCTGAACTCAGGCCATATAACACTGTAGCTCTGAACTCAGGGTTATAACACTGTAGCTCTGAACTCAGGCCATATAACACTGTAGCTCTGAACTCAGACCATATAACACTGTAGCTCTGAACTCAGGGTTATAACACTGTAGCTCTGAACTCAGGGTTATAACACTGTAGCTCTGAACTCAGGGTTATAACACTGTAGCTCTGAACTCAGGCCATATAACACTGTAGCTCTGAACTCAGGGTTATAACACTGTAGCTCTGAACTCAGGGTTATAACACTGTAGCTCTGAACTCAGGCCATATAACACTGTAGCTCTGAACTCAGGCCATATAACACTGTAGCTCTGAACTCAGGCCATATAACACTGTAGCTCTGAACTCAGACCATATAACACTGTAGCTCTGAACTCAGGGTTATAACACTGTAGCTCTGAACTCAGGCTATAACACTGTAGCTCTGAACTCAGGGTTATAACACTGTAGCTCTGAACTCAGGGTTATAACACTGTAGCTCTGAACTCAGGCCATATAACACTGTAGCTCTGAACTCAGACCATATAACACTGTAGCTCTGAACTCAGGCCATATAACACTGTAGCTCTGAACTCAGGGTTATAACACTGTAGCTCTGAACTCAGGCCATATAACACTGTAGCTCTGAACTCAGGCCATATAACACTGTAGCTCTGAACTCAGGGTTATAACACTGTAGCTCTGAACTCAGGCCATATAACACTGTAGCTCTGAACTCAGGCCATATAACACTGTAGCTCTGAACTCAGGGTTATAACACTGTAGCTCTGAACTCAGGCCATATAACACTGTAGCTCTGAACTCAGACCATATAACACTGTAGCTCTGAACTCAGACCTTATAACACTGTAGCTCTGAACTCAGACCATATAACACTGTAGCTCTGAACTCAGGGTTATAACACTGTAGCTCTGAACTCAGGGTTATAACACTGTAGCTCTGAACTCAGGCCATATAACACTGTAGCTCTGAACTCAGACCATATAACACTGTAGCTCTGAAC
Source organism: Salmo salar (assembly GCF_965601325.2). Lineage (NCBI taxonomy): Eukaryota > Metazoa > Chordata > Actinopteri > Salmoniformes > Salmonidae > Salmo > Salmo salar. Next base: position 77,073,898 of record NC_138297.1, read on the forward strand.
TCAGGCCATATAACACTGTAGCTCTGAACTCAGGGTTATAACACTGTAGCTCTGAACTCAGGGTTATAACACTGTAGCTCTGAACTCAGGCCATATAACACTGTAGCTCTGAACTCAGGGTTATAACACTGTAGCTCTGAACTCAGGGTTATAACACTGTAGCTCTGAACTCAGGCCATATAACACTGTAGCTCTGAACTCAGGGTTATAACACTGTAGCTCTGAACTCAGGCCATATAACACTGTAGCTCTGAACTCAGACCATATAACACTGTAGCTCTGAACTCAGACCATATAACACTGTAGCTCTGAACTCAGGGTTATAACACTGTAGCTCTGAACTCAGGCCATATAACACTGTAGCTCTGAACTCAGGCCATATAACACTGTAGCTCTGAACTCAGACCATATAACACTGTAGCTCTGAACTCAGGGTTATAACACTGTAGCTCTGAACTCAGGGTTATAACACTGTAGCTCTGAACTCAGGCCATATAACACTGTAGCTCTGAACTCAGGCCATATAACACTGTAGCTCTGAACTCAGGGTTATAACACTGTAGCTCTGAACTCAGGCCATATAACACTGTAGCTCTGAACTCAGGGTTATAACACTGTAGCTCTGAACTCAGGGTTATAACACTGTAGCTCTGAACTCAGGGTTATAACACTGTAGCTCTGAACTCAGACCATATAACACTGTAGCTCTGAACTCAGGGTTATAACACTGTAGCTCTGAACTCAGGCCATATAACACTGTAGCTCTGAACTCAGGCCATATAACACTGTAGCTCTGAACTCAGGGTTATAACACTGTAGCTCTGAACTCAGGGTTATAACACTGTAGCTCTGAACTCAGACCATATAACACTGTAGCTCTAAACTCAGACCATATAACACTGTAGCTCTGAACTCAGACCATATAACACTGTAGCTCTGAACTCAGGGTTATAACACTGTAGCTCTGAACTCAGGCCATATAACACTGTCGCTCTGAACTCAGGCCATATAACACTGTAGCTCTGAACTCAGGGTTATAACACTGTAGCTCTGAACTCAGGCCATATAACACTGTAGCTCTGAACTCAGGCCATATAACACTGTAGCTCTGAACTCAGGCCATATAACACTGTAGCTCTGAACTCAGGCCATATAACACTGTAGCTCTGAACTCAGACCATATAACACTGTAGCTCTGAACTCAGACCATATAACACTGTAGCTCTGAACTCAGACCATATAACACTGTAGTTCTGAACTCAGGGTTATAACACTGTAGCTCTGAACTCAGGGTTATAACACTGTAGCTCTGAACTCAGGCCATATAACACTGTAGCTCTGAACTCAGACCATATAACACTGTAGCTCTGAACTCAGGCCATATAACACTGTAGCTCTGAACTCAGGGTTATAACACTGTAGCTCTGAACTCAGGGTTATAACACTGTAGCTCTGAACTCAGGCCATATAACACTGTAGCTCTGAACTCAGGGTTATAACACTGTAGCTCTGAACTCAGGGTTATAACACTGTAGCTCTGAACTCAGACCATATAACACTGTAGCTCTGAACTCAGGGTTATAACACTGTAGCTCTGAACTCAGACCATATAACACTGTAGCTCTGAACTCAGACCATATAACACTGTAGCTCTGAACTCAGACCATATAACACTGTAGCTCTGAACTCAGGGTTATAACACTGTAGCTCTGAACTCAGACCATATAACACTGTAGCTCTGAACTCAGGCCATATAACACTGTAGCTCTGAACTCAGACCATATAACACTGTAGCTCTGAACTCAGGGTTATAACACTGTAGCTCTGAACTCAGGCCATATAACACTGTAGCTCTGAACTCAGGCCATATAACACTGTAGCTCTGAACTCAGACCATATAACACTGTAGCTCTGAACTCAGGGTTATAACACTGTAGCTCTGAACTCAGACCATATAACACTGTAGCTCTGAACTCAGGGTTATAACACTGTAGCTCTGAACTCAGACCATATAACACTGTAGCTCTGAACTCAGGGTTATAACACTGTAGCTCTGAACTCAGGGTTATAACACTGTAGCTCTGAACTCTGATTTATTGATTGATTATTGATTGATTATTGATTGATTGAATCGAGCCCTCAGTCTTCTTGAGAGATCTATTTTTCCAGAGTGCATCATGTGACTCAACCTGGGCGACTGTATGAATGTAAGGCCCAGATTTACCAGTGGTTTTGAGAGGTGTTCGGCTCTGTGATTTCCTCCGAGAAGGTAGGAAGCGTCTGATTATGGGATGTATTGAAACAGGTTCCCCGGAAACCGTTTCCAAACCCCAGAATGAATACATGACTGGTATTTAGGATGGACCACCACAAAGCACGGTCCTGTCCCAGCCAGGGGTGGCGTTGGGAGGGATGGACCACCACAAAGCACGGTCCTGTCCCCGCCAGGGGTGGCGTTGGGAGGGATGGACCACCACAAAGCACGGTCCTGTCCCCGCCAGGGGTGGCGTTGGGAGGGATGGACCACCACAAAGCACGGTCCTGTCCCCGCCAGGGGTGGCGTTGGGAGGGATGGACCACCACAAAGCACGGTCCTGTCCCCGCCAGGGGTGGCGTTGGGAGGGATGGACCACCACAAAGCACGGTCCTGTCCCCGCCAGGGGTGGCGTTGGGAGGGATGGACCACCACAAAGCACGGTCCTGTCCCCGCCAGGGGTGGCGTTGGGAGGGATGGACCACCACAAAGCACGGTCCTGTCCCCGCCAGGGGTGGCGTTGGGAGGGATGGACCACCACAAAGCACGGTCCTGTCCCCGCCAGGGGTGGCGTTGGGAGGGATGGACCACCACGAAGCACGGTCCTGTCCCCGCCAGGGGTGGCGTTGGGAGGGATGGACCACCACAAAGCACGGTCCTGTCCCCGCCAGGGGTGGCGTTGGGAGGGATGGACCACCACAAAGCACGGTCCTGTCCCAGCCAGGGGTGGCGTTGGGAGGGATGGACCAGCACGAAGCACGGTCCTGTCCCCGCCAGGGGTGGCGTTGGGAGGGATGGACCACCACAAAGCACGGTCCTGTCCCCGCCAGGGGTGGCGTTGGGAGGGATGGACCACCACGAAGCACGGTCCTGTCCCAGCCAGGGGTGGCGTTGGGAGGGATGGACCACCACAAAGCACGGTCCTGTCCCCGCCAGGGGTGGCGTTGGGAGGGATGGACCACCACAAAGCACGGTCCTGTCCCCGCCAGGGGTGGCGTTGGGAGGGATGGACCACCACAAAGCACGGTCCTGTCCCCGCCAGGGGTGGCGTTGGGAGGAATGGACCACCACAAAGCACGGTCCTGTCCCCGCCAGGGGTGGCGTTGGGAGGGATGGACCACCACGAAGCACGGTCCTGTCCCCGCCAGGGGTGGCGTTGGGAGGGATGGACCACCACAAAGCACGGTCCTGTCCCCGCCAGGGGTGGCGTTGGGAGGGATGGACCACCACAAAGCACGGTCCTGTCCCCGCCAGGGGTGGCGTTGGGAGGGATGGACCACCACAAAGCACGGTCCTGTCCCCGCCAGGGGTGGCGTTGGGAGGGATGGACCACCACAAAGCACGGTCCTGTCCCCGCCAGGGGTGGCGTTGGGAGGGATGGACCACCACGAAGCACGGTCCTGTCCCCGCCAGGGGTGGCGTTGGGAGGGATGGACCACCACGAAGCACGGTCCTGTCCCCGCCAGGGGTGGCGTTGGGAGGGATGGACCACCACAAAGCACGGTCCTGTCCCAGCCAGGGGTGGCGTTGGGAGGGAGTGGGCCAGATGGGGACAGGAGAAACATTTAGCAAGAGGGACTTCACAGGGTAAAGTGTTTTATTTATTTATTTCACCTTTATTTAACCAGGTAGGCTAGTTGAGAACAAGTCCTTTATTTAACCAGGTAGGCTAGTAGAGAACAAGTCCTTTATTTAACCAGGTAGGCCAGTTGAGAACAAGTCCTTTATTTAACCAGGTAGGCAAGTTGAGAACAAGTTCTCATTTACAACTGCGACCTGGCCAAGATAAAGCAAAGCAGTTCGACACAAACAACAACACAGAGTTACACATGGAGTAAAACAAACATACAGTCAATGATACAGTAGAAAAATAAGACTATATACAATGTGAGCAAATGATGTGAGATAAGGTAAGTTAAGGCAATAAATAGGCCATAGTGGCGAAGTAAATACAATATAGCAATTAAAATAATGGTAGATTTGTAGTAGAAGAAAGTGCAAAGTAGAAATAGAAATAATGGGTTGCAAAGGAGCAAAATAAATAAATACATACAGTAGGGGAAGAGGTAGATGTTTGCCAATGTGTTTAGCATTTCATAAACCCAAGGAATATCCCATCTTGATGAAGAGTGATTCAGCTCTTCTGTCCACCTACTGGTTATAATGGGTATTACTGCTGTACCCTACGTGGTTATAATGGGTATTACTGCTGTACTCTACGTGGTTATAATGGGTATTACTGCTGTACCCTACGTGGTTATAATGGCTATTACTGCTGTACTCTACGTGGTTATAATGGGTATTACTGCTGTACTCTACGTGGTTATAATGGGTATTACTGCTGTACCCTACGTGGTTATAATGGGTATTACTGCTGTACTCTACGTGGTTATAACGGGTATTACTGCTGTACTCTACATGGTTATAATGGGTATTACTGCTGTACCCTACATGGTTATAATGGGTATTACTGCTGTACTCTACGTGGTTATAATGGGTATTACTGCTGTACTCTACGTGGTTATAATGGGTATTACTGCTGTACTCTACGTGGTTATAATGGGTATTACTGCTGTACCCTACGTGGTTATAATGGGTATTACTGCTGTACCCTACGTGGTTATAATGGGTATTACTGCTGTACCCTACGTGGTTATAATGGGTATTACAGCTGTACCCTACGTGGTTATAATGGGTATTACTGCTGTACTCTACATGGTTATAATGGGTATTACTGCTGTACCCTACGTGGTTATAATGGGTATTACTGCTGTACTCTACATGGTTATAATGGGTATTACTGCTGTACTCTACGTGGTTATAATGGGTATTACTGCTGTACTCTACGTGGTTATAATGGGTATTACTGCTGTACCCTACGTGGTTATAATGGGTATTACTGCTGTACTCTACATGGTTATAATGGGTATTACTGCTGTACCCTACGTGGTTATAATGGGTATTACTGCTGTACCCTACGTGGTTATAATGGGTATTACTGCTGTACTCTACGTGGTTATAATGGGTATTACTGCTGTACTCTACATGGTTATAATGGGTATTACTGCTGTACTCTACGTGGTTATAATGGGTATTACTGCTGTACTCTACATGGTTATAATGGGTATTACTGCTGTACCCTACATGGTTATAATGGGTATTACTGCTGTACTCTACTTGGCTATAATGGGTATTACTGCTGTTCTCTACTAGGCTATAATGGGTATTACTGCTGTTCTCTACTAGGCTATAATGGGTATTACTGCTGTACTCTACACGGTTATAATGGGTATTACGGCTGTACCCTACATGGTTATAAAGGGTATTACGGCTGTACTCTACATGGTTATATCAAATCAAATGTATTTATATAGCCCTCCTTACATCAGCTGATATCTCAAAGTGCTGTACAGAAACCCAGCCTAAAACCCCAAACAGCAAGCAATGCAGGTGTAGAAGCACGGTGGCTAGGAAAAACTCCCTAGAAAGGCCAAAACCTAGGAAGAAACCTAGAGAGGAACCAGGCTATGAGGGGTGTCCAGTCCTCTTCTGGCTGTGCTGGGTGGAGATTAGAAACCTAGAGAGGAACCAGGCTATGAGGGGTGGCCAGTCCTCTTCTGGCTGTGCCGGGTAGAGATTATAACAGAACATGGCCAAGATGTTCAAATGTTCATAAATGACCAGCAGGGTCAAATAATAATAATAATCACAGTAGTTGTCGAGGGTGCAACAAGTCAGTAACACAAGAGTAAGTGTCAGTTGGCTTTTTCATAGCCGATCATTGAGAGCATCTCTACTGCTCCTGCTGTCTCTAGAGAGTTGAAAACAGCAGGTCTGGGACAGGTAGCACGTCCGGTGAACAGGTCAGGGTTTCATAGCTGCAGGCAGAACAGTTGAAACTGGAGCAGCAGCACGGCCAGGTGGACTGGGGACAACAAGGAGCCATCATGCCAGGTAGTCCTGAGGCATGGTCCTAGGGCTCAGGTCCTCCAAGAGAGAGAATGAAAGAAAGAGAGAAAGAGAGAATTAGAGAGAGCATACTTAAATTCACACAGGACACCGGATAAGACAGGAGAAATACTCCAGATATAACAGACTGATCCTAGCCCCCCGACACATAAACTACTGCAGCATAAATACTGGAGGTTGAGACAGGAGGGGTCAGGAGACACTGTGGCCCAATCCCAGTGGAAAGAGGGGAACCGGCCAGGCAGAGACAGCAAGGGCGGTTCGTTGCTCCAGAGCCTTTCCGTTCACCTTCACACTCCTGGGCCAGACTACCCTCAATCATAGGACCTACTGAAGAGATAAGTCTTCAATAAAGACTTAAAGGTTGAGACCGAGTCTGCGACTCTCACATTGGTAGGCAGACCATTCCATAAAAATGGAGCTCTATAGGAGAAAGCCCTGCCTCCAGCTGTTTGCTTAGAAATTCTAGGGACAGTAAGGAGGCCTGCATCTTGGACCATGTTAGTTTGTTGGTGATGTGGACACCAAATAACTTGAAGCTCTCAACCTGCTCCACTACAGCCCCGTCGATGAGAATGTGGGGTGTGCTCGGTCCTCCTTTTCCTGTAGTCCACAATCATCTCCTTAGTCTTGGTTACATTGAGGGATAGGTTGTTATTCTGGCACCACCCGGCCAGGTCTCTGACCTCCTCCCTATAGGCTGTCTCGTCGTTGTCGGTGATCAGGCCTACCACTGTTGTGTCGTCAGAAAACCTAATGATGGTGTTGGAGTCGTGCTTGGCCATGCAGTCGTGGATGAACAGGGAGTACAGGAGGGGACTGAGCACGCACCCCTGAGGGGCCCCCGTATTGAGGATCAGCGTGGCAGATGTGTTGTTACCTACCCTCACCACCTGGGGGCAGCCCGTCAGGAAGTCCAGGATCCAGTTGTAGAGGGAGGTGTAGAACTACTACCACCCTGGTCTGAGTGTCGGGTAGAGAGGACCACTAGGGGACTCAGAACAACATGCCCGTCAGGAAGTCCAGGATCCAGTTGCAGAGGGAGGTGTAGAACTACTACCACCCTGGTCTGAGTGTCGGGTAGAGAGGACCACTAGGGGACTCAGAACAACATGCCCGTCAGGAAGTCCAGGATCCAGTTGCAGAGGGAGGTGTAGAACTACTACCACCCTGGTCTGAGTGTCGGGTAGAGAGGACCACTAGGGGACCCAGAACAACATGCCCGTCAGGAAGTCCAGGATCCAGTTGCAGAGGGAGGTGTAGAACTACTACCACCCTGGTCTGAGTGTCGGGTAGAGAGGACCACTAGGGGACTCAGAACAACATGCCCGTCAGGAAGTCCAGGATCCAGTTGTAGAGGGAGGTGTAGAACTACTACCACCCTGGTCTGAGTGTCGGGTAGAGAGGACCACTAGGGGACTCAGAACAACATGCCCGTCAGGAAGTCCAGGATCCAGTTGCAGAGGGAGGTGTAGAACTACTACCACCCTGGTCTGAGTGTCGGGTAGAGAGGACCACTAGGGGACTCAGAACAACATGCCCGTCAGGAAGTCCAGGATCCAGTTGCAGAGGGAGGTGTAGAACTACTACCACCCTGGTCTGAGTGTCGGGTAGAGAGGACCACTAGGGGACTCAGAACAACATGCGCCCCCTGGTCTCCTCTGGTCCACTGTACAGGAACCATGGTGTATATTTATATTATTATTTATTATTATTATTATTATTTATATATTTTGGGCCCCTTGTAAACATCAAGTTAACGTCCATGTTATGAAGGAGGGTTGTGGTCCAGTCTGACGGGGAGTTACAGGGTTTATGGGTCGTTGTTGTGTGACGAGGAGAGACTGTGTCTGACGAGGAGTTACAGGGTTTATGGGTCGTTATTGTGTGACGGGGAGTTACAGGGTTTATGGGTCGTTGTTGTGTGACGGGGAGCTACAGGGTTTATGGGTCGTTGTTGTGTGACGGGGAGTTACAGGGTTTATGGGTCGTTGTTGTGTGACGGGGAGCTACAGGGTTTATGGGTCGTTTGGTGACGAGGAGTTACAGGGTTCATGGGTCGTTGTTGTGTGACGGGGAGTTACAGGGTTTATGGGTCGTTGTGTGATGGGGAGTTACAGGGTTTATGGGTCGTTGTTGTGTGACGGGGAGCTACAGGGTTTATGGGTCGTTGTTGTGTGACGGGGAGTTACAGGGTTTATGGGTCGTTGTTGTGTGACGGGGAGTTACAGGGTTTATGGGTCGTTGTTGTGTGATGGGGAGTTACAGGGTTTATGGGTCGTTGTTGTGTGACGGGGAGCTACAGGGTTTATGGGTCGTTGTTGTGTGACGGGGAGTTACAGGGTTTATGGGTCGTTGTTGTGTGACGGGGAGTTACAGG
>NC_138297.1:77087500-77195000 GCF_965601325.2 Salmo salar
GGAATAGGGTGCCATTTTGAGGCGGGGTGAAGGTGCGGAGGAAAGGGAGGGGTGTCCCCTCAGAGCGTCTTGTGGTGTTTTACATCAGTGTTCCTCAGTGTGCGAACCGCCGCCGCCGCCGCCGTTAAGAGTCTATTCCCGTCTCTCAGGGGATGCTGGGGGACAATGGGAGAGTTGTTATAGAGGGACTGGTCCCAAATGGCAACATATTCCCTACGTAGTGCACTGCTTTTGACCAGGGCCCATAGGGAATAGGGTGCTGTTTGGAGCAGGAGGGGCTGGCTGCTGGCGGGACGGAGAACGATGACGTCACCGCTCTTATAACAGACCGCATGGACCCAGTTAACACTACAGCCTCTCTGTCTGGGCCCAGTTAACACTACAGCCTCTCTGTCTGGACCCAGTTAACACTACAGCCTCTCTGTCTGGGCCCAGTTAACACTACAGCCTCTCTGTCTGGGCCCAGTTAACACTACAGCCTCTCTGTCTGGGCCCAGTTAACACTACAGACTCTCTTTCTGGGCCCAGTTAACACTACAGCCTCTCTGTCTGGGCCCAGTTAACACTACAGGCTCTCTGTCTGGGCCCAGTTAACACTACAGCCTCTCTGTCTGGGCCCAGTTAACACTACAGCCTCTCTGTCTGGACCCAGTTAACACTACAGCCTCTCTGTCTGGGCCCAGTTAACACTACAGGCTCTCTGTCTGGGCCCAGTTAACACTACAGGCTCTCTGTCTGGGCCCAGTTAACACTACAGCCTCTCTGTCTGGGCCCAGTTAACACTACAGCCTCTCTGTCTGGGCCCAGTTAACACTACAGCCTCTCTGTCCGGACCAGGAGAAACTACAGACACTACAGACACTAACGACAGGCTCTCGCTCTCGTTTGCAACAAGGCACTAAAGCACTACTGCAAAAAATGTGGCACAGCAATTAAATGTTTGTCCTGAATAAAAACTGTTGTGTTTGGGGTAAATCCAATACAACATATCACTGAGTACCACTCTCCATATTTTCAAGCATTGTGGTGGCTGCATCATGTTATGGGTATGCTTGTCATCGTTAAGGACTGGGGAGTTTTTCAGGATAAAAACAAAACAGAATTAAACTAAAGCACGTGTGGCTCAGTTGGTAGAGCATGGTGTTTGCAACGCCAGGTTTGTGGGTTCGATTCCCACGGGGGACCAGTACGGAGAAAAATGTATGAAATGTATGCATTCACTACTGTAAGAATTTGGAAAAGAACGGGCAAATATTGTACAATGCAGGTGTGCATCGTCTACCAGTCTGTCTATCCTGTCCTCTATCCACCAATCATAGTGACTATATAGACTACCAGTCTGTCTATCCACCAATCATAGTGACTATATAGACTACCAGTCTGTCTATCCACCAATCATAGTGACTATATAGACTACCAGTCTGTCTATCCACCAATCATAGTGACTATATAGACTACCAGTCTGTCTATCCACCAATCATAGTGACTATATAGACTACCAGTTTGTCTGTCCACCAATCATAGTGACCATATAGACTACCAGTCAGTCTATCCACCAATCATAGTGACCATATAGACTACCAGTCAGTCTATCCACCAATCATAGTGACCATATAGACTACCAGTCTGTCTGTCCACCAATCATAGTGACAATATAGACTACCAGTCAGTCTATCCACCAATCATAGTGACCATATAGACTACCAGTCTGTCTATCCACCAATCATAGTGACCATATAGACTACCAGTCTGTCTGTCCACCAATCATAGTGACAATATAGACTACCAGTCAGTCTATCCACCAATCATAGTGACCATATAGACTACCAGTCAGTCTATCCACCAATCATAGTGACTATATAGACTACCAGTCTGTCTATCCACCAATCATAGTGACCATATAGACTACCAGTCTGTCTATCCACCAATCATAGTGACTATATAGACTACCAGTCTGTCTATCCACCAATCATAGTGACCATATAGACTACCAGTCTGTCTGTCCACCAATCATAGTGACAATATAGACTACCAGTCAGTCTATCCACCAATCATAGTGACCATATAGACTACCAGTCTGTCTATCCACCAATCATAGTGACCATATAGACTACCAGTCTGTCTGTCCACCAATCATAGTGACAATATAGACTACCAGTCAGTCTATCCACCAATCATAGTGACCATATAGACTACCAGTCAGTCTATCCACCAATCATAGTGACTATATAGACTACCAGTCTGTCTATCCACCAATCATAGTGACCATATAGACTACCAGTCTGTCTATCCACCAATCATAGTGACTATATAGACTACCAGTCTGTCTATCCACCAATCATAGTGACCATATAGACTACCAGTCTGTCTGTCCACCAATCATAGTGACCATATAGACTACCAGTCTGTCTGTCCACCAATCATAGTGACTATATAGACTACCAGTCTGTCTATCCACCAATCATAGTGACCATATAGACTACCAGTCTGTCTATCCACCAATCATAGTGACCATATAGACTACCAGTCTGTCTATCCACCAATCATAGTGACTATATAGACTACCAGTCTGTCTATCCACCAATCATAGTGACCATATAGACTACCAGTCTGTCTGTCCACCAATCATAGTGACCATATAGACTACCAGTCTGTCTGTCCACCAATCATACCACTCATAAAAGCATTCAAATCTGCATCAATTCTCAATATGAATCCACAAGAAGCAATGGCAACAGCTGATGGGCAGCAGAGGGGCATCATGCAACGACAGTGACGACATGGGACAAACAGGTCAAAAAGCCTAGACTATCCTACAGTATAGTTCTCCTACCTAGACTATCCTACACTACAGATCTCCTACCTAGACTATCCTACAATACAGATCTCCTACCAAGACTATCCTACACTACAGATCTCCTACCTAGACTATCCTACACTACAATACAGTTCTCCTACCTAGACTATCCTACACTACAATACAGTTCTCCCTACCTAGACTATCCTACACTACAATACAGTTCTCCCTACCTAGACTATCCTACAATACAATACAGTTCTCCTACCTAGACTATCCTACACTACAATACACTTCTCCAACCTAGACTATCCTACAATACAGTTCTCCCTACCTAGACTATCCTACACTACAATACAGTTCTCCTACCTAGACTATCCTACAATACAGTTCTCCCTACCTAGACTATCCTACAATACAATACAGTTCTTCTACCTAGACTATCCTACACTACAATACAGTTCTCCCTACCTAGACTATCCTACACTACAATACAGTTCTCCCTACCTAGACTATCCTACAATACAATACAGTTCTCCTACCTAGACTATCCTACACTACAATACAGTTCTCCCTACCTAGACTATCCTACAATACAGTTCTCCCTACCTAGACTATCCTACACTACAATACAGTTCTCCTACCTAGACTATCCTACACTACAATACAGATCCCCTACCTAGACTATCCTACAATACAATACAGTTCTCCCTACCTAGACTATCCTACACTACAATACAGTTCTCCTACCTAGACTATCCTACACTACAATACAGTTCTCCCTACCTAGACTATCCTACAATACAATACAGTTCTCCCTACCTAGACTATCCTACAATACAATACAGTTCTCCTACCTAGACTATCCTACACTACAATACAGTTCTCACTACCTACACTATCCCACACTACAATACAGTTCTCCCTACCTAGACTATCCTACAATACAGTTCTCCCTACCTAGACTATCCTACGGTACAATACAGTTCTCCTACCTAGACTATCCTACACTACAATACAGTTCTCCCTACCTAGACTATCCTACACTACAATACAGTTCTCCCTACCTAGACTATCCTACAATACAATACAGTTCTCCTACCTAGACTATCCTACACTACAATACACTTCTCCAACCTAGACTATCCTACAATACAGTTCTCCCTACCTAGACTATCCTACACTACAATACAGTTCTCCTACCTAGACTATCCTACAATACAGTTCTCCCTACCTAGACTATCCTACAATACAATACAGTTCTCCTACCTAGACTATCCTACACTACAATACAGTTCTCCCTACCTAGACTATCCTACACTACAATACAGTTCTCCCTACCTAGACTATCCTACAATACAATACAGTTCTCCTACCTAGACTATCCTACACTACAATACAGTTCTCCCTACCTAGACTATCCTACAATACAATACAGTTCTCCCTACCTAGACTATCCTACACTACAATACAGTTCTCCCTACCCAGACTATCCTACACTACAATACAGTTCTCCTACCTAGACTATCCTACACTACAATACAGTTCTCCCTACCTAGACTATCCTACAATACAATACAGTTCTCCCTACCTAGACTATCCTACACTACAATACAGTTCTCCCTACCCAGACTATCCTACACTACAATACAGTTCTCCTACCTAGACTATCCTACACTACAATACAGTTCTCCCTACCTAGACTATCCTACACTACAATTCAGTTCACCCTACCTAGACTATCCTACACTACAATACAGTTCTCCTACCTAGACTATCCTACACTACAATACAGTTCTCCTACCTAGACTATCCTACAATACAGTTCTCCCTACCTAGACTATCCTACACTACAATACAGTTCTCCTACCTAGACTATCCTACAATACAGTTCTCCCTACCTAGACTATCCTACACTACAATACAGTTCTCCTACCTAGACTATCCTACACTACAATACAGATCCCCTACCTAGACTATCCTACAATACAATACAGTTCTCCCTACCTAGACTATCCTACACTACAATACAGTTCTCCTACCTAGACTATCCTACACTACAATACAGTTCTCCCTACCTAGACTATCCTACAATACAATACAGTTCTCCCTACCTAGACTATCCTACAATACAATACAGTTCTCCTACCTAGACTATCCTACACTACAATACAGTTCTCCCTACCTAGACTATCCTACACTACAATACAGATCCCCTACCTAGACTGTCCTACAATACAGTTCTCCCTTCCTAGACTATCCTACACTACAATACAGTTCTCCTACCTAGACTATCCTACACTACAATACAGTTCTCCCTACCTAGACTATCCTACAATACAATACAGTTCTCCCTACCTAGACTATCCTACACTACAATACAGTTCTCCTACCTAGACTATCCTACACTACAATACAGTTCTCCCTACCTAGACTATCCTACAATACAATACAGTTCTCCCTACCTAGACTATTCTACAATACAATACAGTTCTCCTACCTAGACTATCCTACACTACAATACAGTTCTCCCTACCTAGACTATCCTACAATACAATACAGTTCTCCCTACCTAGACTATCCTACACTACAATACAGTTCTCCCTACCCAGACTATCCTACACTACAATACAGTTCTCCTACCTAGACTATCCTACACTACAATACAGTTCTCCCTACCTAGACTATCCTACACTACAATTCAGTTCACCCTACCTAGACTATCCTACACTACAATACAGTTCTCCTACCTAGACTATCCTACACTACAATACAGTTCTCCTACCTAGACTATCCTACAATACAGTTCTCCCTACCTAGACTATCCTACACTACAATACAGTTCTCCTACCTAGACTATCCTACAATACAGTTCTCCCTACCTAGACTATCCTACACTACAATACAGTTCTCCTACCTAGACTATCCTACACTACAATACAGATCCCCTACCTAGACTATCCTACAATACAATACAGTTCTCCCTACCTAGACTATCCTACACTACAATACAGTTCTCCTACCTAGACTATCCTACACTACAATACAGTTCTCCCTACCTAGACTATCCTACAATACAATACAGTTCTCCCTACCTAGACTATCCTACAATACAATACAGTTCTCCTACCTAGACTATCCTACACTACAATACAGTTCTCCCTACCTAGACTATCCTACACTACAATACAGATCCCCTACCTAGACTGTCCTACAATACAGTTCTCCCTTCCTAGACTATCCTACACTACAATACAGTTCTCCTACCTAGACTATCCTACACTACAATACAGTTCTCCCTACCTAGACTATCCTACAATACAATACAGTTCTCCCTACCTAGACTATCCTACACTACAATACAGTTCTCCTACCTAGACTATCCTACACTACAATACAGTTCTCCCTACCTAGACTATCCTACAATACAATACAGTTCTCCCTACCTAGACTATTCTACAATACAATACAGTTCTCCTACCTAGACTATCCTACACTACAATACAGTTCTCCCTACCTAGACTATCCTACAATACAATACAGTTCTCCTACCTAGACTATCCTACAATACAATACAGTTCTCCTACTTAGACTATCCTACACTACAATACAGTTCTCCCTACCTAGACTATCCTACAATACAGTTCTCCCTACCTAGACTATCCTACACTACAATACAGTTCTCCCTACCTAGACTATTCTACACTACAATACAGTTCTCCCTACCTAGACTATCCTACAATACAGTTCTCCCTACCTAGACTATCCTACACTACAATACAGTTCTCCTACCTAGACTATCCTACAATACAGTTCTCCCTACCTAGACTATCCTACACTACAATACAGATCCCCTACCTAGACTGTCCTACAATACAGTTCTCCTTCCTAGACTATCCTACACTACAATACAGTTCTCCTACCTAGACTATCCTACACTACAATACAGTTCTCCCTACCTAGACTATCCTACAATACAATACAGTTCTCCCTACCTAGACTATCCTACACTACAATACAGTTCTCCTACCTAGACTATCCTACACTACAATACAGTTCTCCCTACCTAGACTATCCTACAATACAATACAGTTCTCCCTACCTAGACTATTCTACAATACAATACAGTTCTCCTACCTAGACTATCCTACACTACAATACAGTTCTCCCTACCTAGACTATCCTACAATACAATACAGTTCTCCTACCTAGACTATCCTACAATACAATACAGTTCTCCTACTTAGACTATCCTACACTACAATACAGTTCTCCCTACCTAGACTATCCTACAATACAGTTCTCCCTACCTAGACTATCCTACACTACAATACAGTTCTCCCTACCTAGACTATTCTACACTACAATACAGTTCTCCCTACCTAGACTATCCTACAATACAGTTCTCCCTACCTAGACTATCCTACACTACAATACAGTTCTCCTACCTAGACTATCCTACAATACAGTTCTCCCTACCTAGACTATCCTACAATACAATACAGTCTCCTACCTAGACTATCCTACACTACAATACAGTTCTCCCTACCTAGACTATCCTACACTACAACACAGTTCTCCCTACCTAGACTATCCTACAATACAATACAGTTCTCCTACCTAGACTATCCTACACTACAATACAGTTCTCCCTACCTAGACTATCCTACAATACAATACAGTTCTCCTACCTAGACTATCCTACACTACAATACAGTTCTCCCTACCTAGACTATCCTACACTACAATACAGTTCTCCTACCTAGACTATCCTACACTACAATACAGTTCTCCCTACCTAGACTATCCTACACTACAATACAGTTCACCCTACCTAGACTATCCTACACTACAATACAGTTCTCCTACCTAGACTATCCTACACTACAATACAGTTCTCCTACCTAGACTATCCTACAATACAGTTCTCCCTACCTAGACTATCCTACACTACAATACAGTTCTCCTACCTAGACTATCCTACAATACAGTTCTCCCTACCTAGACTATCCTACACTACAATACAGTTCTCCCTACCTAGACTATCCTACACTACAATACAGTTCTCCTACCTAGACTATCCTACACTACAATACAGTTCTCCCTACCTAGACTATCCTACACTACAATTCAGTTCACCCTACCTAGACTATCCTACACTACAATACAGTTCTACTACCTAGACTATCCTACACTACAATACAGTTCTCCTACCTAGACTATCCTACAATACAGTTCTCCCTACCTAGACTATCCTACACTACAATACAGTTCTCCTACCTAGACTATCCTACAATACAGTTCTCCCTACCTAGACTATCCTACACTACAATACAGTTCTCCTACCTAGACTATCCTACAATACAGTTCTCCCTACCTAGACTATCCTACACTACAATACAGATCCCCTACCTAGACTGTCCTACAATACAGTTCTCCTTCCTAGACTATCCTACACTACAATACAGTTCTCCTACCTAGACTATCCTACACTACAATACAGTTCTCCCTACCTAGACTATCCTACAATACAATACAGTTCTCCCTACCTAGACTATCCTACACTACAATACAGTTCTCCTACCTAGACTATCCTACACTACAATACAGTTCTCCCTACCTAGACTATCCTACAATACAATACAGTTCTCCCTACCTAGACTATTCTACAATACAATACAGTTCTCCTACCTAGACTATCCTACACTACAATACAGTTCTCCCTACCTAGACTATCCTACAATACAATACAGTTCTCCTACCTAGACTATCCTACAATACAATACAGTTCTCCTACTTAGACTATCCTACACTACAATACAGTTCTCCCTACCTAGACTATCCTACAATACAGTTCTCCCTACCTAGACTATCCTACACTACAATACAGTTCTCCCTACCTAGACTATTCTACACTACAATACAGTTCTCCCTACCTAGACTATCCTACAATACAGTTCTCCCTACCTAGACTATCCTACACTACAATACAGTTCTCCTACCTAGACTATCCTACAATACAGTTCTCCCTACCTAGACTATCCTACAATACAATACAGTCTCCTACCTAGACTATCCTACACTACAATACAGTTCTCCCTACCTAGACTATCCTACACTACAACACAGTTCTCCCTACCTAGACTATCCTACAATACAATACAGTTCTCCTACCTAGACTATCCTACACTACAATACAGTTCTCCCTACCTAGACTATCCTACAATACAATACAGTTCTCCTACCTAGACTATCCTACACTACAATACAGTTCTCCCTACCTAGACTATCCTACACTACAATACAGTTCTCCTACCTAGACTATCCTACACTACAATACAGTTCTCCCTACCTAGACTATCCTACACTACAATACAGTTCACCCTACCTAGACTATCCTACACTACAATACAGTTCTCCTACCTAGACTATCCTACACTACAATACAGTTCTCCTACCTAGACTATCCTACAATACAGTTCTCCCTACCTAGACTATCCTACACTACAATACAGTTCTCCTACCTAGACTATCCTACAATACAGTTCTCCCTACCTAGACTATCCTACACTACAATACAGTTCTCCCTACCTAGACTATCCTACACTACAATACAGTTCTCCTACCTAGACTATCCTACACTACAATACAGTTCTCCCTACCTAGACTATCCTACACTACAATTCAGTTCACCCTACCTAGACTATCCTACACTACAATACAGTTCTACTACCTAGACTATCCTACACTACAATACAGTTCTCCTACCTAGACTATCCTACAATACAGTTCTCCCTACCTAGACTATCCTACACTACAATACAGTTCTCCTACCTAGACTATCCTACAATACAGTTCTCCCTACCTAGACTATCCTACACTACAATACAGTTCTCCTACCTAGACTATCCTACACTACAATACAGATCCCCTACCTAGACTATCCTACAATACAATACAGTTCTCCCTACCTAGACTATCCTACACTACAATACAGTTCTCCTACCTAGACTATCCTACACTACAATACAGTTCTCCCTACCTAGACTATCCTACAATACAATACAGTTCTCCCTACCTAGACTATCCTACAATACAATACAGTTCTCCTACCTAGACTATCCTACACTACAATACAGTTCTCCCTACCTAGACTATCCTACACTACAATACAGATCCCCTACCTAGACTGTCCTACAATACAGTTCTCCTTCCTAGACTATCCTACACTACAATACAGTTCTCCTACCTAGACTATCCTACACTAGAATACAGATCCCCTACCTAGACTATCCTACAATACAATACAGTTCTCCCTACCTAGACTATCCTACACTACAATACAGTTCTCCTACCTAGACTATCCTACACTACAATACAGTTCTCCCTACCTAGACTATCCTACAATACAATACAGTTCTCCCTACCTAGACTATTCTACAATACAATACAGTTCTCCTACCTAGACTATCCTACACTACAATACAGTTCTCCCTACCTAGACTATCCTACAATACAATACAGTTCTCCTACCTAGACTATCCTACAATACATTACAGTTCTCCTACTTAGACTATCCTACACTACAATACAGTTCTCCCTACCTAGACTATCCTACAATACAGTTCTCCCTACCTAGACTATCCTACACTACAATACAGTTCTCCCTACCTAGACTATTCTACACTACAATACAGTTCTCCCTACCTAGACTATCCTACAATACAGTTCTCCCTACCTAGACTATCCTACACTACAATACAGTTCTCCCTACCTAGACTATCCTACACTACAATACAGTTCTCCCTACCTAGACTATCCTACAATACAATACAGTTCTCCCTACCTAGACTATCCTACACTACAATACAGTTCTCCTACCTAGACTATCCTACACTACAATACAGTTCTCCCTACCTAGACTATCCTACACTACAATACAGTTCTCCTACCTAGACTATCCTACAATACAGTTCTCCCTACCTAGACTATCCTACAATACAATACAGTCTCCTACCTAGACTATCCTACACTACAATACAGTTCTCCCTACCTAGACTATCCTACACTACAACACAGTTCTCCCTACCTAGACTATCCTACAATACAATACAGTTCTCCTACCTAGACTATCCTACACTACAATACAGTTCTCCCTACCTAGACTATCCTACAATACAATACAGTTCTCCTACCTAGACTATCCTACACTACAATACAGTTCTCCCTACCTAGACTATCCTACACTACAATACAGTTCTCCTACCTAGACTATCCTACACTACAATACAGTTCTCCCTACCTAGACTATCCTACACTACAATACAGTTCACCCTACCTAGACTATCCTACACTACAATACAGTTCTCCTACCTAGACTATCCTACACTACAATACAGTTCTCCTACCTAGACTATCCTACAATACAGTTCTCCCTACCTAGACTATCCTACACTACAATACAGTTCTCCTACCTAGACTATCCTACAATACAGTTCTCCCTACCTAGACTATCCTACACTACAATACAGTTCTCCTACCTAGACTATCCTACACTACAATACAGATCCCCTACCTAGACTATCCTACAATACAATACAGTTCTCCCTACCTAGACTATCCTACACTACAATACAGTTCTCCTACCTAGACTATCCTACACTACAATACAGTTCTCCCTACCTAGACTATCCTACAATACAATACAGTTCTCCCTACCTAGACTATCCTACAATACAGTTCTCCTACCTAGACTATCCTACACTACAATACAGTTCTCCCTACCTAGACTATCCTACACTACAATACAGATCCCCTACCTAGACTGTCCTACAATATAGTTCTCCTACCTAGACTATCCTACACTACAATACAGTTCTCCTACCTAGACTATCCTACACTAGAATACAGAACCCCTACCTAGACTATCCTACAATACAATACAGTTCTCCCTACCTAGACTATCCTACACTACATTACAGTTCTCCTACCTAGACTATCCTACACTACAATACAGTTCTCCCTACCTAGACTATCCTACAATACAATACAGTTCTCCCTACCTAGACTATCCTACAATACATTACAGTTCTCCTACCTACACTATCCTACACTACAATACAGTTCTCCCTACCTAGACTATCCTACAATACAATACAGTTCTCCTACCTAGACTATCCTACAATACAATACAGTTCTCCTACTTAGACTATCCTACACTACAATACAGTTCTCCCTACCTAGACTATCCTACACTACAATACAGATCCCCTACCTAGACTACCCTACAATACAGTTCTCCTACCTAGACTATCCTACACTACAATACAGTTCTCCTACCTAGACTATCCTACACTACAATACAGATCCCCTACCTAGACTATCCTACAATACAATACAGTTCTCCTACCTAGACTATCCTACACTACAATACAGTTCTCCCTACCTAGACTATCCTACAATACAGTTCTCCCTACCTAGACTATCCTACAATACAGTTCTCCCTACCTAGACTATCCTACACTACAATACAGTTCTCCCTACCTAGACTATCCTACACTACAATACTGTTCTCCC
Source organism: Salmo salar (assembly GCF_965601325.2). Taxonomy (NCBI): domain Eukaryota; kingdom Metazoa; phylum Chordata; class Actinopteri; order Salmoniformes; family Salmonidae; genus Salmo; species Salmo salar. The sequence goes on from NC_138297.1 coordinate 77,099,874, forward strand.
TACCTAGACTATCCTACAATACAGTTCTCCTACCTAGACTATCCTACACTACAATACAGTTCTCCTACCTAGACTATCCTACAATACAGTTCTCCTACCTAGACTATCCTACACTACAATACAGTTCTCCCTACCTAGACTATCCTGCAAAACTACAATACAGTTCTCCTACCTAGACTATCCTACAATACAATACAGTTCTCCCTACCTAGACTATCCTACACTACAATACAGTTCTCCTACCTAGACTATCCTACACTACAATACAGTTCTCCCTACCTAGACTATCCTACACTACAATACAGTTCTCCTACCTAGACTATCCTACACTACAATACAGTTCTCCCTACCTAGACTATCCTACAATACAGTTCTCCCTACCTAGACTATCCTACAATACAGTTCTCCCTACCTAGACTATCCTATCCTACAATACAGTTATCCCTACCTAGACTATCCTACACTACAATACAGTTCTCCTACCTAGACTATCCTACACTACAATACAGTTCTCCTACCTAGACTATCCTACAATACAATACAGTTCTCCCTACCTAGACTATCCTACACTACAATACAGTTCTCCCTACCTAGACTATCCTACACTACAATACAGTTCTCCCTACCTAGACTATCCTACAATACAGTTCTCCTACCTAGACTATCCTAGACTACAATACAGTTCTCCCTACCTAGACTTTCCTACACTACAATACAGTTCTCCCTACCTAGACTATCCTACACTACAATACAGTTCTCCCTAACTAGACTATCCTACACTACAATACAGTTCTCCCTACCTAGACTATCCTACACTACAATACAGTTCTCCCTTCCTAGACTATCCTACACTACAATACAGTTCTCCTACCTAGACTATCCTACACTACAATACAGTTCTCCCTACCTAGACTATCCTACAATACAATACAGTTCTCCCTACCTAGACTATCCTACACTACAATACAGTTCTCCTACCTAGACTATCCTACACTACAATACAGTTCTCCCTACCTAGACTATCCTACAATACAATACAGTTCTCCCTACCTAGACTATTCTACAATACAATACAGTTCTCCTACCTAGACTATCCTACACTACAATACAGTTCTCCCTACCTAGACTATCCTACAATACAATACAGTTCTCCTACCTAGACTATCCTACAATACAATACAGTTCTCCTACTTAGACTATCCTACACTACAATACAGTTCTCCCTACCTAGACTATCCTACAATACAGTTCTCCCTACCTAGACTATCCTACACTACAATACAGTTCTCCCTACCTAGACTATTCTACACTACAATACAGTTCTCCCTACCTAGACTATCCTACAATACAGTTCTCCCTACCTAGACTATCCTACACTACAATACAGTTCTCCTACCTAGACTATCCTACAATACAGTTCTCCCTACCTAGACTATCCTACACTACAATACAGATCCCCTACCTAGACTGTCCTACAATACAGTTCTCCTTCCTAGACTATCCTACACTACAATACAGTTCTCCTACCTAGACTATCCTACACTACAATACAGTTCTCCCTACCTAGACTATCCTACAATACAATACAGTTCTCCCTACCTAGACTATCCTACACTACAATACAGTTCTCCTACCTAGACTATCCTACACTACAATACAGTTCTCCCTACCTAGACTATCCTACAATACAATACAGTTCTCCCTACCTAGACTATTCTACAATACAATACAGTTCTCCTACCTAGACTATCCTACACTACAATACAGTTCTCCCTACCTAGACTATCCTACAATACAATACAGTTCTCCTACCTAGACTATCCTACAATACAATACAGTTCTCCTACTTAGACTATCCTACACTACAATACAGTTCTCCCTACCTAGACTATCCTACAATACAGTTCTCCCTACCTAGACTATCCTACACTACAATACAGTTCTCCCTACCTAGACTATTCTACACTACAATACAGTTCTCCCTACCTAGACTATCCTACAATACAGTTCTCCCTACCTAGACTATCCTACACTACAATACAGTTCTCCTACCTAGACTATCCTACAATACAGTTCTCCCTACCTAGACTATCCTACAATACAATACAGTCTCCTACCTAGACTATCCTACACTACAATACAGTTCTCCCTACCTAGACTATCCTACACTACAACACAGTTCTCCCTACCTAGACTATCCTACAATACAATACAGTTCTCCTACCTAGACTATCCTACACTACAATACAGTTCTCCCTACCTAGACTATCCTACAATACAATACAGTTCTCCTACCTAGACTATCCTACACTACAATACAGTTCTCCCTACCTAGACTATCCTACACTACAATACAGTTCTCCTACCTAGACTATCCTACACTACAATACAGTTCTCCCTACCTAGACTATCCTACACTACAATACAGTTCACCCTACCTAGACTATCCTACACTACAATACAGTTCTCCTACCTAGACTATCCTACACTACAATACAGTTCTCCTACCTAGACTATCCTACAATACAGTTCTCCCTACCTAGACTATCCTACACTACAATACAGTTCTCCTACCTAGACTATCCTACAATACAGTTCTCCCTACCTAGACTATCCTACACTACAATACAGTTCTCCCTACCTAGACTATCCTACACTACAATACAGTTCTCCTACCTAGACTATCCTACACTACAATACAGTTCTCCCTACCTAGACTATCCTACACTACAATTCAGTTCACCCTACCTAGACTATCCTACACTACAATACAGTTCTACTACCTAGACTATCCTACACTACAATACAGTTCTCCTACCTAGACTATCCTACAATACAGTTCTCCCTACCTAGACTATCCTACACTACAATACAGTTCTCCTACCTAGACTATCCTACAATACAGTTCTCCCTACCTAGACTATCCTACACTACAATACAGTTCTCCTACCTAGACTATCCTACAATACAGTTCTCCCTACCTAGACTATCCTACACTACAATACAGATCCCCTACCTAGACTGTCCTACAATACAGTTCTCCTTCCTAGACTATCCTACACTACAATACAGTTCTCCTACCTAGACTATCCTACACTACAATACAGTTCTCCCTACCTAGACTATCCTACAATACAATACAGTTCTCCCTACCTAGACTATCCTACACTACAATACAGTTCTCCTACCTAGACTATCCTACACTACAATACAGTTCTCCCTACCTAGACTATCCTACAATACAATACAGTTCTCCCTACCTAGACTATTCTACAATACAATACAGTTCTCCTACCTAGACTATCCTACACTACAATACAGTTCTCCCTACCTAGACTATCCTACAATACAATACAGTTCTCCTACCTAGACTATCCTACAATACAATACAGTTCTCCTACTTAGACTATCCTACACTACAATACAGTTCTCCCTACCTAGACTATCCTACAATACAGTTCTCCCTACCTAGACTATCCTACACTACAATACAGTTCTCCCTACCTAGACTATTCTACACTACAATACAGTTCTCCCTACCTAGACTATCCTACAATACAGTTCTCCCTACCTAGACTATCCTACACTACAATACAGTTCTCCTACCTAGACTATCCTACAATACAGTTCTCCCTACCTAGACTATCCTACAATACAACACAGTCTCCTACCTAGACTATCCTACACTACAATACAGTTCTCCCTACCTAGACTATCCTACACTACAACACAGTTCTCCCTACCTAGACTATCCTACAATACAATACAGTTCTCCTACCTAGACTATCCTACACTACAATACAGTTCTCCCTACCTAGACTATCCTACAATACAATACAGTTCTCCTACCTAGACTATCCTACACTACAATACAGTTCTCCCTACCTAGACTATCCTACACTACAATACAGTTCTCCTACCTAGACTATCCTACACTACAATACAGTTCTCCCTACCTAGACTATCCTACACTACAATACAGTTCACCCTACCTAGACTATCCTACACTACAATACAGTTCTCCTACCTAGACTATCCTACACTACAATACAGTTCTCCTACCTAGACTATCCTACAATACAGTTCTCCCTACCTAGACTATCCTACACTACAATACAGTTCTCCTACCTAGACTATCCTACAATACAGTTCTCCCTACCTAGACTATCCTACACTACAATACAGTTCTCCCTACCTAGACTATCCTACACTACAATACAGTTCTCCTACCTAGACTATCCTACACTACAATACAGTTCTCCCTACCTAGACTATCCTACACTACAATTCAGTTCACCCTACCTAGACTATCCTACACTACAATACAGTTCTACTACCTAGACTATCCTACACTACAATACAGTTCTCCTACCTAGACTATCCTACAATACAGTTCTCCCTACCTAGACTATCCTACACTACAATACAGTTCTCCTACCTAGACTATCCTACAATACAGTTCTCCCTACCTAGACTATCCTACACTACAATACAGTTCTCCTACCTAGACTATCCTACACTACAATACAGATCCCCTACCTAGACTATCCTACAATACAATACAGTTCTCCCTACCTAGACTATCCTACACTACAATACAGTTCTCCTACCTAGACTATCCTACACTACAATACAGTTCTCCCTACCTAGACTATCCTACAATACAATACAGTTCTCCCTACCTAGACTATCCTACAATACAATACAGTTCTCCTACCTAGACTATCCTACACTACAATACAGTTCTCCCTACCTAGACTATCCTACACTACAATACAGATCCCCTACCTAGACTGTCCTACAATACAGTTCTCCTTCCTAGACTATCCTACACTACAATACAGTTCTCCTACCTAGACTATCCTACACTAGAATACAGATCCCCTACCTAGACTATCCTACAATACAATACAGTTCTCCCTACCTAGACTATCCTACACTACAATACAGTTCTCCTACCTAGACTATCCTACACTACAATACAGTTCTCCCTACCTAGACTATCCTACAATACAATACAGTTCTCCCTACCTAGACTATTCTACAATACAATACAGTTCTCCTACCTAGACTATCCTACACTACAATACAGTTCTCCCTACCTAGACTATCCTACAATACAATACAGTTCTCCTACCTAGACTATCCTACAATACATTACAGTTCTCCTACTTAGACTATCCTACACTACAATACAGTTCTCCCTACCTAGACTATCCTACAATACAGTTCTCCCTACCTAGACTATCCTACACTACAATACAGTTCTCCCTACCTAGACTATTCTACACTACAATACAGTTCTCCCTACCTAGACTATCCTACAATACAGTTCTCCCTACCTAGACTATCCTACACTACAATACAGTTCTCCCTACCTAGACTATCCTACACTACAATACAGTTCTCCCTACCTAGACTATCCTACAATACAATACAGTTCTCCCTACCTAGACTATCCTACACTACAATACAGTTCTCCTACCTAGACTATCCTACACTACAATACAGTTCTCCCTACCTAGACTATCCTACACTACAATACAGTTCTCCTACCTAGACTATCCTACAATACAGTTCTCCCTACCTAGACTATCCTACAATACAATACAGTCTCCTACCTAGACTATCCTACACTACAATACAGTTCTCCCTACCTAGACTATCCTACACTACAACACAGTTCTCCCTACCTAGACTATCCTACAATACAATACAGTTCTCCTACCTAGACTATCCTACACTACAATACAGTTCTCCCTACCTAGACTATCCTACAATACAATACAGTTCTCCTACCTAGACTATCCTACACTACAATACAGTTCTCCCTACCTAGACTATCCTACACTACAATACAGTTCTCCTACCTAGACTATCCTACACTACAATACAGTTCTCCCTACCTAGACTATCCTACACTACAATACAGTTCACCCTACCTAGACTATCCTACACTACAATACAGTTCTCCTACCTAGACTATCCTACACTACAATACAGTTCTCCTACCTAGACTATCCTACAATACAGTTCTCCCTACCTAGACTATCCTACACTACAATACAGTTCTCCTACCTAGACTATCCTACAATACAGTTCTCCCTACCTAGACTATCCTACACTACAATACAGTTCTCCTACCTAGACTATCCTACACTACAATACAGATCCCCTACCTAGACTATCCTACAATACAATACAGTTCTCCCTACCTAGACTATCCTACACTACAATACAGTTCTCCTACCTAGACTATCCTACACTACAATACAGTTCTCCCTACCTAGACTATCCTACAATACAATACAGTTCTCCCTACCTAGACTATCCTACAATACAGTTCTCCTACCTAGACTATCCTACACTACAATACAGTTCTCCCTACCTAGACTATCCTACACTACAATACAGATCCCCTACCTAGACTGTCCTACAATATAGTTCTCCTACCTAGACTATCCTACACTACAATACAGTTCTCCTACCTAGACTATCCTACACTAGAATACAGAACCCCTACCTAGACTATCCTACAATACAATACAGTTCTCCCTACCTAGACTATCCTACACTACATTACAGTTCTCCTACCTAGACTATCCTACACTACAATACAGTTCTCCCTACCTAGACTATCCTACAATACAATACAGTTCTCCCTACCTAGACTATCCTACAATACATTACAGTTCTCCTACCTACACTATCCTACACTACAATACAGTTCTCCCTACCTAGACTATCCTACAATACAATACAGTTCTCCTACCTAGACTATCCTACAATACAATACAGTTCTCCTACTTAGACTATCCTACACTACAATACAGTTCTCCCTACCTAGACTATCCTACACTACAATACAGATCCCCTACCTAGACTACCCTACAATACAGTTCTCCTACCTAGACTATCCTACACTACAATACAGTTCTCCTACCTAGACTATCCTACACTACAATACAGATCCCCTACCTAGACTATCCTACAATACAATACAGTTCTCCTACCTAGACTATCCTACACTACAATACAGTTCTCCCTACCTAGACTATCCTACAATACAGTTCTCCCTACCTAGACTATCCTACAATACAGTTCTCCCTACCTAGACTATCCTACACTACAATACAGTTCTCCCTACCTAGACTATCCTACACTACAATACAGTTCTCCCTACCTAGACTATCCTACAATACAGTTCTCCTACCTAGACTATCCTACACTACAATACAGTTCTCCTACCTAGACTATCCTACAATACAGTTCTCCTACCTAGACTATCCTACACTACAATACAGTTCTCCCTACCTAGACTATCCTGCAAAACTACAATACAGTTCTCCTACCTAGACTATCCTACAATACAATACAGTTCTCCCTACCTAGACTATCCTACACTACAATACAGTTCTCCTACCTAGACTATCCTACACTACAATACAGTTCTCCCTACCTAGACTATCCTACACTACAATACAGTTCTCCTACCTAGACTATCCTACACTACAATACAGTTCTCCCTACCTAGACTATCCTACAATACAGTTCTCCCTACCTAGACTATCCTACAATACAGTTCTCCCTACCTAGACTATCCTATCCTACAATACAGTTATCCCTACCTAGACTATCCTACACTACAATACAGTTCTCCTACCTAGACTATCCTACACTACAATACAGTTCTCCTACCTAGACTATCCTACAATACAATACAGTTCTCCCTACCTAGACTATCCTACACTACAATACAGTTCTCCCTACCTAGACTATCCTACACTACAATACAGTTCTCCCTACCTAGACTATCCTACAATACAGTTCTCCTACCTAGACTATCCTAGACTACAATACAGTTCTCCCTACCTAGACTTTCCTACACTACAATACAGTTCTCCCTACCTAGACTATCCTACACTACAATACAGTTCTCCCTAACTAGACTATCCTACACTACAATACAGTTCTCCCTACCTAGACTATCCTACACTACAATACAGTTCTCCCTACCTAGACTATCCTACAATACAGTTCTCCTACCTAGACTATCCTAGACTACAATACAGTTCTCCCTACCTAGACTTTCCTACACTACAATACAGTTCTCCCTACCTAGACTATCCTACACTACAATACAGTTCTCCCTAACTAGACTATCCTACACTACAATACAGTTCTCCTTCCTAGACTATCCTACACTACAATACAGTTCTCCTACCTAGACTATCCTACACTAGAATACAGATCCCCTACCTAGACTATCCTACAATACAATACAGTTCTCCCTACCTAGACTATCCTACACTACAATACAGTTCTCCTACCTAGACTATCCTACACTACAATACAGTTCTCCCTACCTAGACTATCCTACAATACAATACAGTTCTCCCTACCTAGACTATTCTACAATACAATACAGTTCTCCTACCTAGACTATCCTACACTACAATACAGTTCTCCCTACCTAGACTATCCTACAATACAATACAGTTCTCCTACCTAGACTATCCTACAATACAATACAGTTCTCCTACTTAGACTATCCTACACTACAATACAGTTCTCCCTACCTAGACTATCCTACAATACAGTTCTCCCTACCTAGACTATCCTACACTACAATACAGTTCTCCCTACCTAGACTATTCTACACTACAATACAGTTCTCCCTACCTAGACTATCCTACAATACAGTTCTCCCTACCTAGACTATCCTACACTACAATACAGTTCTCCTACCTAGACTATCCTACAATACAGTTCTCCCTACCTAGACTATCCTACAATACAATACAGTCTCCTACCTAGACTATCCTACACTACAATACAGTTCTCCCTACCTAGACTATCCTACACTACAACACAGTTCTCCCTACCTAGACTATCCTACAATACAATACAGTTCTCCTACCTAGACTATCCTACACTACAATACAGTTCTCCCTACCTAGACTATCCTACAATACAATACAGTTCTCCTACCTAGACTATCCTACACTACAATACAGTTCTCCCTACCTAGACTATCCTACACTACAATACAGTTCTCCTACCTAGACTATCCTACACTACAATACAGTTCTCCCTACCTAGACTATCCTACACTACAATACAGTTCACCCTACCTAGACTATCCTACACTACAATACAGTTCTCCTACCTAGACTATCCTACACTACAATACAGTTCTCCTACCTAGACTATCCTACAATACAGTTCTCCCTACCTAGACTATCCTACACTACAATACAGTTCTCCTACCTAGACTATCCTACAATACAGTTCTCCCTACCTAGACTATCCTACACTACAATACAGTTCTCCCTACCTAGACTATCCTACACTACAATACAGTTCTCCTACCTAGACTATCCTACACTACAATACAGTTCTCCCTACCTAGACTATCCTACACTACAATTCAGTTCACCCTACCTAGACTATCCTACACTACAATACAGTTCTCCTACCTAGACTATCCTACACTACAATACAGTTCTCCTACCTAGACTATCCTACAATACAGTTCTCCCTACCTAGACTATCCTACACTACAATACAGTTCTCCTACCTAGACTATCCTACAATACAGTTCTCCCTACCTAGACTATCCTACACTACAATACAGTTCTCCTACCTAGACTATCCTACACTACAATACAGATCCCCTACCTAGACTATCCTACAATACAATACAGTTCTCCCTACCTAGACTATCCTACACTACAATACAGTTCTCCTACCTAGACTATCCTACACTACAATACAGTTCTCCCTACCTAGACTATCCTACAATACAATACAGTTCTCCCTACCTAGACTATCCTACAATACAATACAGTTCTCCTACCTAGACTATCCTACACTACAATACAGATCCCCTACCTAGACTGTCCTACAATACAGTTCTCCTTCCTAGACTATCCTACACTACAATACAGTTCTCCTACCTAGACTATCCTACACTAGAATACAGATCCCCTACCTAGACTATCCTACAATACAATACAGTTCTCCCTACCTAGACTATCCTACACTACAATACAGTTCTCCTACCTAGACTATCCTACACTACAATACAGTTCTCCCTACCTAGACTATCCTACAATACAATACAGTTCTCCCTACCTAGACTATTCTACAATACAATACAGTTCTCTTTACCTAGACTATCCTACACTACAATACAGTTCTCCCTACCTAGACTATCCTACAATACAATACAGTTCTCCTACCTAGACTATCCTACAATACATTACAGTTCTCCTACTTAGACTATCCTACACTACAATACAGTTCTCCCTACCTAGACTATCCTACAATACAGTTCTCCCTACCTAGACTATCCTACACTACAATACAGTTCTCCCTACCTAGACTATTCTACACTACAATACAGTTCTCCCTACCTAGACTATCCTACAATACAGTTCTCCCTACCTAGACTATCCTACACTACAATACAGTTCTCCTACCTAGACTATCCTACAATACAGTTCTCCCTACCTAGACTATCCTACAATACAATACAGTCTCCTACCTAGACTATCCTACACTACAATACAGTTCTCCCTACCTAGACTATCCTACACTACAACACAGTTCTCCCTACCTAGACTATCCTACAATACAATACAGTTCTCCTACCTAGACTATCCTACACTACAATACAGTTCTCCCTACCTAGACTATCCTACAATACAATACAGTTCTCCTACCTAGACTATCCTACACTACAATACAGTTCTCCCTACCTAGACTATCCTACACTACAATACAGTTCTCCTACCTAGACTATCCTACACTACAATACAGTTCTCCCTACCTAGACTATCCTACACTACAATACAGTTCACCCTACCTAGACTATCCTACACTACAATACAGTTCTCCTACCTAGACTATCCTACACTACAATACAGTTCTCCTACCTAGACTATCCTACAATACAGTTCTCCCTACCTAGACTATCCTACACTACAATACAGTTCTCCTACCTAGACTATCCTACAATACAGTTCTCCCTACCTAGACTATCCTACACTACAATACAGTTCTCCTACCTAGACTATCCTACACTACAATACAGATCCCCTACCTAGACTATCCTACAATACAATACAGTTCTCCCTACCTAGACTATCCTACACTACAATACAGTTCTCCTACCTAGACTATCCTACACTACAATACAGTTCTCCCTACCTAGACTATCCTACAATACAATACAGTTCTCCCTACCTAGACTATCCTACAATACAGTTCTCCTACCTAGACTATCCTACACTACAATACAGTTCTCCCTACCTAGACTATCCTACACTACAATACAGATCCCCTACCTAGACTGTCCTACAATATAGTTCTCCTACCTAGACTATCCTACACTACAATACAGTTCTCCTACCTAGACTATCCTACACTAGAATACAGAACCCCTACCTAGACTATCCTACAATACAATACAGTTCTCCCTACCTAGACTATCCTACACTACATTACAGTTCTCCTACCTAGACTATCCTACACTACAATACAGTTCTCCCTACCTAGACTATCCTACAATACAATACAGTTCTCCCTACCTAGACTATCCTACAATACATTACAGTTCTCCTACCTACACTATCCTACACTACAATACAGTTCTCCCTACCTAGACTATCCTACAATACAATACAGTTCTCCTACCTAGACTATCCTACAATACAATACAGTTCTCCTACTTAGACTATCCTACACTACAATACAGTTCTCCCTACCTAGACTATCCTACACTACAATACAGATCCCCTACCTAGACTACCCTACAATACAGTTCTCCTACCTAGACTATCCTACACTACAATACAGTTCTCCTACCTAGACTATCCTACACTACAATACAGATCCCCTACCTAGACTATCCTACAATACAATACAGTTCTCCCTACCTAGACTATCCTACACTACAATACAGTTCTCCTACCTAGACTATCCTACACTACAATACAGTTCTCCTACCTAGACTATCCTACAATACAGTTCTCCTACCTAGACTATCCTACACTACAATACAGTTCTCCCTACCTAGACTATCCTACAAAACTACAATACAGTTCTCCTACCTAGAGTATCCTACAATACAATACAGTTCTCCCTACCTAGACTATCCTACACTACAATACAGTTCTCCTACCTAGACTATCCTACACTACAATAAAGTTCTCCCTACCTAGACTATCCTACACTACAATACAGTTCTCCCTACCTAGACTATCCTACACTACAACACAGTTCTCCCTACCTAGACTATCCTACAATACAATACAGTTCTCCTACCTAGACTATCCTACACTACAATACAGTTCTCCCTACCTAGACTATCCTACAATACAATACAGTTCTCCTACCTAGACTATCCTACACTACAATACAGTTCTCCCTACCTAGACTATCCTACACTACAATACAGTTCTCCTACCTAGACTATCCTACACTACAATACAGTTCTCCCTACCTAGACTATCCTACACTACAATACAGTTCACCCTACCTAGACTATCCTACACTACAATACAGTTCTCCTACCTAGACTATCCTACACTACAATACAGTTCTCCTACCTAGACTATCCTACAATACAGTTCTCCCTACCTAGACTATCCTACACTACAATACAGTTCTCCTACCTAGACTATCCTACAATACAGTTCTCCCTACCTAGACTATCCTACACTACAATACAGTTCTCCTACCTAGACTATCCTACACTACAATACAGATCCCCTACCTAGACTATCCTACAATACAATACAGTTCTCCCTACCTAGACTATCCTACACTACAATACAGTTCTCCTACCTAGACTATCCTACACTACAATACAGTTCTCCCTACCTAGACTATCCTACAATACAATACAGTTCTCCCTACCTAGACTATCCTACAATACAGTTCTCCTACCTAGACTATCCTACACTACAATACAGTTCTCCCTACCTAGACTATCCTACACTACAATACAGATCCCCTACCTAGACTGTCCTACAATATAGTTCTCCTACCTAGACTATCCTACACTACAATACAGTTCTCCTACCTAGACTATCCTACACTAGAATACAGAACCCCTACCTAGACTATCCTACAATACAATACAGTTCTCCCTACCTAGACTATCCTACACTACATTACAGTTCTCCTACCTAGACTATCCTACACTACAATACAGTTCTCCCTACCTAGACTATCCTACAATACAATACAGTTCTCCCTACCTAGACTATCCTACAATACATTACAGTTCTCCTACCTACACTATCCTACACTACAATACAGTTCTCCCTACCTAGACTATCCTACAATACAATACAGTTCTCCTACCTAGACTATCCTACAATACAATACAGTTCTCCTACTTAGACTATCCTACACTACAATACAGTTCTCCCTACCTAGACTATCCTACACTACAATACAGATCCCCTACCTAGACTACCCTACAATACAGTTCTCCTACCTAGACTATCCTACACTACAATACAGTTCTCCTACCTAGACTATCCTACACTACAATACAGATCCCCTACCTAGACTATCCTACAATACAATACAGTTCTCCCTACCTAGACTATCCTACACTACAATACAGTTCTCCTACCTAGACTATCCTACACTACAATACAGTTCTCCTACCTAGACTATCCTACAATACAGTTCTCCTACCTAGACTATCCTACACTACAATACAGTTCTCCCTACCTAGACTATCCTACAAAACTACAATACAGTTCTCCTACCTAGAGTATCCTACAATACAATACAGTTCTCCCTACCTAGACTATCCTACACTACAATACAGTTCTCCTACCTAGACTATCCTACACTACAATAAAGTTCTCCCTACCTAGACTATCCTACACTACAATACAGTTCTCCTACCTAGACTATCCTACACTACAATACAGTTCTCCCTACCTAGACTATCCTACAATACAGTTCTCCCTACCTAGACTATCCTACAATACAGTTCTCCCTACCTAGACTATCCTACACTACAATACAGTTCTCCCTACCTAGACTATCCTACACTACAATACTGTTCTCCCTACCTAGACTATCCTACAATACAGTTCTCCTACCTAGACTATCCTACACTACAATACAGTTCTCCTACCTAGACTATCCTACAATACAGTTCTCCTACCTAGACTATCCTACACTACAATACAGTTCTCCCTACCTAGACTATCCTACACTACAATACTGTTCTCCCTACCTAGACTATCCTACAATACAGTTCTCCTACCTAGACTATCCTACACTACAATACAGTTCTCCTACCTAGACTATCCTACAATACAGTTCTCCTACCTAGACTATCCTACACTACAATACAGTTCTCCCTACCTAGATTATCCTGCAAAACTACAATACAGTTCTCCTACCTAGACTATCCTACACTACAATACAGTTCTCCCTACCTAGACTATCCTACACTACAATACAGTTCTCCTACCTAGACTATCCTACACTACAATACAGTTCTCCCTACCTAGACTATCCTACAATACAGTTCTCCCTACCTAGACTATCCTACAATACAGTTCTCCCTACCTAGACTATCCTATCCTACAATACAGTTATCCCTACCTAGACTATCCTACACTACAATACAGTTCTCCTACCTAGACTATCCTACACTACAATACAGTTCTCCTACCTAGACTATCCTACAATACAATACAGTTCTCCCTACCTAGACTATCCTACACTACAATACAGTTCTCCCTACCTAGACTATCCTACACTACAATACAGTTCTCCCTACCTAGACTATCCTACAATACAGTTCTCCTACCTAGACTATCCTAGACTACAATACAGTTCTCTCTACCTAGACTTTCCTACACTACAATACAGTTCTCCCTACCTAGACTATCCTACACTACAATACAGTTCTCCTACCTAGACTATCCTACACTACAATACAGTTCTCCCTACCTAGACTATCCTACAATACAGTTCTCCCTACCTAGACTATCCTACAATACAGTTCTCCCTACCTAGACTATCCTATCCTACAATACAGTTATCCCTACCTAGACTATCCTACACTACAATACAGTTCTCCTACCTAGACTATCCTACACTACAATACAGTTCTCCTACCTAGACTATCCTACAATACAATACAGTTCTCCCTACCTAGACTATCCTACACTACAATACAGTTCTCCCTACCTAGACTATCCTACACTACAATACAGTTCTCCCTACCTAGACTATCCTACAATACAGTTCTCCTACCTAGACTATCCTAGACTACAATACAGTTCTCCCTACCTAGACTTTCCTACACTACAATACAGTTCTCCCTACCTAGACTATCCTACACTACAATACAGTTCTCCCTAACTAGACTATCCTACACTACAATACAGTTCTCCCTACCTAGACTATCCTACACTACAATACAGTTCTCCCTACCTAGACTATCCTACAATACAGTTCTCCTACCTAGACTATCCTAGACTACAATACAGTTCTCCCTACCTAGACTTTCCTACACTACAATACAGTTCTCCCTACCTAGACTATCCTACACTACAATACAGTTCTCCCTAACTAGACTATCCTACACTACAATACAGTTCTCCTTCCTAGACTATCCTACACTACAATACAGTTCTCCTACCTAGACTATCCTACACTAGAATACAGATCCCCTACCTAGACTATCCTACAATACAATACAGTTCTCCCTACCTAGACTATCCTACACTACAATACAGTTCTCCTACCTAGACTATCCTACACTACAATACAGTTCTCCCTACCTAGACTATCCTACAATACAATACAGTTCTCCCTACCTAGACTATTCTACAATACAATACAGTTCTCCTACCTAGACTATCCTACACTACAATACAGTTCTCCCTACCTAGACTATCCTACAATACAATACAGTTCTCCTACCTAGACTATCCTACAATACAATACAGTTCTCCTACTTAGACTATCCTACACTACAATACAGTTCTCCCTACCTAGACTATCCTACAATACAGTTCTCCCTACCTAGACTATCCTACACTACAATACAGTTCTCCCTACCTAGACTATTCTACACTACAATACAGTTCTCCCTACCTAGACTATCCTACAATACAGTTCTCCCTACCTAGACTATCCTACACTACAATACAGTTCTCCTACCTAGACTATCCTACAATACAGTTCTCCCTACCTAGACTATCCTACAATACAATACAGTCTCCTACCTAGACTATCCTACACTACAATACAGTTCTCCCTACCTAGACTATCCTACACTACAACACAGTTCTCCCTACCTAGACTATCCTACAATACAATACAGTTCTCCTACCTAGACTATCCTACACTACAATACAGTTCTCCCTACCTAGACTATCCTACAATACAATACAGTTCTCCTACCTAGACTATCCTACACTACAATACAGTTCTCCCTACCTAGACTATCCTACACTACAATACAGTTCTCCTACCTAGACTATCCTACACTACAATACAGTTCTCCCTACCTAGACTATCCTACACTACAATACAGTTCACCCTACCTAGACTATCCTACACTACAATACAGTTCTCCTACCTAGACTATCCTACACTACAATACAGTTCTCCTACCTAGACTATCCTACAATACAGTTCTCCCTACCTAGACTATCCTACACTACAATACAGTTCTCCTACCTAGACTATCCTACAATACAGTTCTCCCTACCTAGACTATCCTACACTACAATACAGTTCTCCCTACCTAGACTATCCTACACTACAATACAGTTCTCCTACCTAGACTATCCTACACTACAATACAGTTCTCCCTACCTAGACTATCCTACACTACAATTCAGTTCACCCTACCTAGACTATCCTACACTACAATACAGTTCTCCTACCTAGACTATCCTACACTACAATACAGTTCTCCTACCTAGACTATCCTACAATACAGTTCTCCCTACCTAGACTATCCTACACTACAATACAGTTCTCCTACCTAGACTATCCTACAATACAGTTCTCCCTACCTAGACTATCCTACACTACAATACAGTTCTCCTACCTAGACTATCCTACACTACAATACAGATCCCCTACCTAGACTATCCTACAATACAATACAGTTCTCCCTACCTAGACTATCCTACACTACAATACAGTTCTCCTACCTAGACTATCCTACACTACAATACAGTTCTCCCTACCTAGACTATCCTACAATACAATACAGTTCTCCCTACCTAGACTATCCTACAATACAATACAGTTCTCCTACCTAGACTATCCTACACTACAATACAGATCCCCTACCTAGACTGTCCTACAATACAGTTCTCCTTCCTAGACTATCCTACACTACAATACAGTTCTCCTACCTAGACTATCCTACACTAGAATACAGATCCCCTACCTAGACTATCCTACAATACAATACAGTTCTCCCTACCTAGACTATCCTACACTACAATACAGTTCTCCTACCTAGACTATCCTACACTACAATACAGTTCTCCCTACCTAGACTATCCTACAATACAATACAGTTCTCCCTACCTAGACTATTCTACAATACAATACAGTTCTCTTTACCTAGACTATCCTACACTACAATACAGTTCTCCCTACCTAGACTATCCTACAATACAATACAGTTCTCCTACCTAGACTATCCTACAATACATTACAGTTCTCCTACTTAGACTATCCTACACTACAATACAGTTCTCCCTACCTAGACTATCCTACAATACAGTTCTCCCTACCTAGACTATCCTACACTACAATACAGTTCTCCCTACCTAGACTATTCTACACTACAATACAGTTCTCCCTACCTAGACTATCCTACAATACAGTTCTCCCTACCTAGACTATCCTACACTACAATACAGTTCTCCTACCTAGACTATCCTACAATACAGTTCTCCCTACCTAGACTATCCTACAATACAATACAGTCTCCTACCTAGACTATCCTACACTACAATACAGTTCTCCCTACCTAGACTATCCTACACTACAACACAGTTCTCCCTACCTAGACTATCCTACAATACAATACAGTTCTCCTACCTAGACTATCCTACACTACAATACAGTTCTCCCTACCTAGACTATCCTACAATACAATACAGTTCTCCTACCTAGACTATCCTACACTACAATACAGTTCTCCCTACCTAGACTATCCTACACTACAATACAGTTCTCCTACCTAGACTATCCTACACTACAATACAGTTCTCCCTACCTAGACTATCCTACACTACAATAAAGTTCACCCTACCTAGACTATCCTACACTACAATACAGTTCTCCTACCTAGACTATCCTACACTACAATACAGTTCTCCTACCTAGACTATCCTACAATACAGTTCTCCCTACCTAGACTATCCTACACTACAATACAGTTCTCCTACCTAGACTATCCTACAATACAGTTCTCCCTACCTAGACTATCCTACACTACAATACAGTTCTCCTACCTAGACTATCCTACACTACAATACAGATCCCCTACCTAGACTATCCTACAATACAATACAGTTCTCCCTACCTAGACTATCCTACACTACAATACAGTTCTCCTACCTAGACTATCCTACACTACAATACAGTTCTCCCTACCTAGACTATCCTACAATACAATACAGTTCTCCCTACCTAGACTATCCTACAATACAGTTCTCCTACCTAGACTATCCTACACTACAATACAGTTCTCCCTACCTAGACTATCCTACACTACAATACAGATCCCCTACCTAGACTGTCCTACAATATAGTTCTCCTACCTAGACTATCCTACACTACAATACAGTTCTCCTACCTAGACTATCCTACACTAGAATACAGAACCCCTACCTAGACTATCCTACAATACAATACAGTTCTCCCTACCTAGACTATCCTACACTACATTACAGTTCTCCTACCTAGACTATCCTACACTACAATACAGTTCTCCCTACCTAGACTATCCTACAATACAATACAGTTCTCCCTACCTAGACTATCCTACAATACATTACAGTTCTCCTACCTACACTATCCTACACTACAATACAGTTCTCCCTACCTAGACTATCCTACAATACAATACAGTTCTCCTACCTAGACTATCCTACAATACAATACAGTTCTCCTACTTAGACTATCCTACACTACAATACAGTTCTCCCTACCTAGACTATCCTACACTACAATACAGATCCCCTACCTAGACTACCCTACAATACAGTTCTCCTACCTAGACTATCCTACACTACAATACAGTTCTCCTACCTAGACTATCCTACACTACAATACAGATCCCCTACCTAGACTATCCTACAATACAATACAGTTCTCCCTACCTAGACTATCCTACACTACAATACAGTTCTCCTACCTAGACTATCCTACACTACAATACAGTTCTCCTACCTAGACTATCCTACAATACAGTTCTCCTACCTAGACTATCCTACACTACAATACAGTTCTCCCTACCTAGACTATCCTACAAAACTACAATACAGTTCTCCTACCTAGAGTATCCTACAATACAATACAGTTCTCCCTACCTAGACTATCCTACACTACAATACAGTTCTCCTACCTAGACTATCCTACACTACAATAAAGTTCTCCCTACCTAGACTATCCTACACTACAATACAGTTCTCCTACCTAGACTATCCTACACTACAATACAGTTCTCCCTACCTAGACTATCCTACAATACAGTTCTCCCTACCTAGACTATCCTACAATACAGTTCTCCCTACCTAGACTATCCTACACTACAATACAGTTCTCCCTACCTAGACTATCCTACACTACAATACTGTTCTCCCTACCTAGACTATCCTACAATACAGTTCTCCTACCTAGACTATCCTACACTACAATACAGTTCTCCTACCTAGACTATCCTACAATACAGTTCTCCTACCTAGACTATCCTACACTACAATACAGTTCTCCCTACCTAGACTATCCTACACTACAATACTGTTCTCCCTACCTAGACTATCCTACAATACAGTTCTCCTACCTAGACTATCCTACACTACAATACAGTTCTCCTACCTAGACTATCCTACAATACAGTTCTCCTACCTAGACTATTCTACACTACAATACAGTTCTCCCTACCTAGATTATCCTGCAAAACTACAATACAGTTCTCCTACCTAGACTATCCTACACTACAATACAGTTCTCCCTACCTAGACTATCCTACACTACAATACAGTTCTCCTACCTAGACTATCCTACACTACAATACAGTTCTCCCTACCTAGACTATCCTACAATACAGTTCTCCCTACCTAGACTATCCTACAATACAGTTCTCCCTACCTAGACTATCCTATCCTACAATACAGTTATCCCTACCTAGACTATCCTACACTACAATACAGTTCTCCTACCTAGACTATCCTACACTACAATACAGTTCTCCTACCTAGACTATCCTACAATACAATACAGTTCTCCCTACCTAGACTATCCTACACTACAATACAGTTCTCCCTACCTAGACTATCCTACACTACAATACAGTTCTCCCTACCTAGACTATCCTACAATACAGTTCTCCTACCTAGACTATCCTAGACTACAATACAGTTCTCCCTACCTAGACTTTCCTACACTACAATACAGTTCTCCCTACCTAGACTATCCTACACTACAATACAGTTCTCCCTAACTAGACTATCCTACACTACAATACAGTTCTCCCTACCTAGACTATAATACAGTTCTCCCTACCTAGACTATCCTACAATACAGTTCTCCTACCTAGACTATCCTACACTACAATACAGTTCTCCCTACCTAGACTATCCTACAATACAGTTCTCCTACCTAGACTATCCTAGACTACAATACAGTTCTCCCTACCTAGACTTTCCTACACTACAATACAGTTCTCCCTACCTAGACTATCCTACACTACAATACAGTTCTCCCTAACTAGACTATCCTACACTACAATACAGTTCTCCCTACCTAGACTATCCTACACTACAATACAGTTCTCCCTACCTAGACTATCCTACAATACAGTTCTCCTACCTAGACTATCCTACACTACAATACAGTTCTCCCTACCTAGACTATCCTACAATACAGTTCTCCTACCTAGACTATCCTAGACTACAATACAGTTCTCCCTACCTAGACTATCCTACACTACAATACAGTTCTCCCTACCTAGACTATCCTACAATACAATACAGTTCTCCTGTATGTGGTTATATGCTCCTGGCAGGCCCTGTTATTCAGGACAACTTACCGTGCTCTGCCTCCTCTCCAATCTAGTGACTCTTCCTCGTGCTCCGCCTCCTCTCCAATCCAGTGGCTAGTGCTCTGCCTCCTCTCCAATTGTCACGCCCTGACCTTAGAGTTCCTTTTTATGTCTCTATTTTGGTTTGATCAGGGCGTGAGTTGGGGTGGGAATTCTATGTTCTATTTTCTATGTTTTGGCCTGGTATGGCTCTCAATCAGGGACAGCTGTACTTCATTCAATAAAGAGGAAAATGTACGCTCACCACGCTGCACCTTGGTCTACTTCATCCGACGGTCGTGACACCAACCCAGTGACTCTTCCTCGTGCTCTGCCTCCTCTCCAATCCGGTGGCTCGTGCTCTGCCTCCTCTCCAATCCAGTGGCTCGTGCTCTGCCTCCTCTCCAATCCGGTGGCTCGTGCTCTGCCTCCTCTCCAATCCGGTGGCTTGTGCTCTGCCTCCTCTCCAATCTAGTGACTCTTCCTCGTGCTCTGCCTCCTCTCCAATCTAGTGACTCTTCCTCGTGCTCTGCCTCCTCTCCAATCCAGTGGCTCGTGCTCTGCCTCCTCTCCAATCCAGTGGCTCGTGCTCTGCCTCCTCTCCAATCCAGTGGCTTGTGCTCTGCCTCCTCTCCAATCCGGTGGCTCGTGCTCTGCCTCCTCTCCAATCCGGTGGCTCGTGCTCTGCCTCCTCTCCAATCCGGTGGCTCGTGCTCTGCCTCCTCTCCAATCCGGTGGCTCGTGCTCTGCCTCCTCTCCAATCCGGTGGCTCGTGCTCTGCCTCCTCTCCAATCCGGTGGCTCGTGCTCTGCCTCCTCTCCAATCCAGTGGCTCTTCCTCGTGCACCTAGAACCTAAATATTTGACATTTAACTATTACAATGTATTACCTTTTTATATGTGGCATAAACACAGCCAGTCACAATGTTTTAATCTGATTAGTCTCCAGTAGGCATAAACGCATTCATCCTAAATATCCTTCCAGTATCCTCAAAATGTCTTGCCACATTAACCAGGTTTCCATCCAACCTTTTAACGCTAGTAAAGTACAGTAAATGTCGGATAAAAACGTCATGACAGGCCTGATGGTAACAGAAAATGTTTCGGGTAAAACTTTCCAAACGTCGACAAAACGAAATACTCTCTAGACAAGGTGGTTTTCTTTTTCTATCAGTAAAATGAATTTTGAGATAAACGTCAGTGGAAATGCTTTTAATGGCAAATATTGATGTAATTACCATCCGTGTCAAAGGAAACTGAGTGGGGCAGTTTATCTGCCACGTCCTGACCAGTATAAAGGGGTTATGTGTTATTGTAGTTTGGTCAGGACGTGGCAGAGGGGTATTTTGTTTATGTGGTTCGAGGTGGGGATTTATGTAGTAGGGTGTTTGATTTATTATTTCCAGGTTTTGGTCTATGTTCTATGTTTTGTATTTCTGTGTTCTTTCTGGTTTGTGGTATTTCTATGTGTAGGTTAATGGGGGGGGGGGGTTGGACTCTCAATTGGAGGCAGGTGCTTTCTCGTTGCCTCCGATTGGGATTCCTATATATGGGTAATTGTTTGGTGTAGTGTTTGTGGGAGATTGTTTCTTGTTTTGCCTGTGTGTGTGTGTGTGTGTGTGTGTGTGTGTGTGTGTGTGTGTGTGTGTGTGTGCGTGTGTGTGCGTGTGCGTGCGTGCGTGTGTGCGTGTGTGCGTAGCGCGACAAGACTGTTTTTGTTGTTCGTGAGTTCTTCGTTTTTTGTTATTTTGTTGTTCTCTTTTATTTAAAAAATAAATAACAAGATGAGCATCCACATTCCTGCTGCGTTTTGGTCCTCTATCCCCGACGACAACCGTGACATTATCAGCCTGAAATCAGACATGACGGACTTCACAGGGTGGTGAAATAACACGCTGATTGCTTGATGCTCCTTTTACAATAAATATCCAGGTTCTTATTCTAGTGACGTGATCATCGATACTTAGCCGCCGTTTTGATAAAATAAAAATGTACTTTAGTCTATAATCTCATGCAGGCTAGAGCGCATGCGCCGAAAGCAGAAGGGCACCGCTCGCTATATAACGCAGCTTTTCTGGTTGAGGAAGCCGTCGGTACAGGAGGGGACTGAGCACGCACCCCTGAGGAACCCCCAGTACAGGAGGGGACTGAGCACGCACCCCTGAGGAACCCCCAGTACAGGAGGGGACTGAGCACGCACCCCTGAGGAACCCCCAGTACAGGAGGGGACTGAGCACGCACCCCTGATGAACCCCGTGTTGAAGGTTAGCATGGCGGATTTGTTGTTGCCTACCCTCACCGCCTGGGAGGGGGGGGGGGGGGGGCGGCCTTTCAGGAAGTCCAGGATCCAGTTTGCAGAGGTAAGTGTTTAGTCCCAGGGTCCTTAGCTTAGTGAGGAGCTTGGAGGGCGCTATGGTGTCGAACGCTGAGCTGTAGTTAATGAATAGCGTTCTCACACAGCTGTTCCTTTTGACCAGCTAGGAGAGGGCAATGGGGAGTGCAATAGAGATTGCATCGTCTGTTGTTCTGTTAGTGCGGAATTACGAATTGGAGTGGGTCCAGGGTTTCTGGGATAATAGCATTGTGAGCCATGACCAGCCTTTCAAAGTATTTCATGGCTACAGATGTGAGTGCCGTGGTCGGTAGTCATTTAGGCAGGTTACCTTGTCTTTCTTGGGCACAGGGACTATGGTGGTCTGCTTGAAACATGTAGGTATTACAGACTGGGTCAGGAAATGGTTGAAAATGTCAGTGAAGATGCTTGCCAGCTGGTCAGCTCATGCTCTGAGTATTCGCCCTGGTAATCCGTCTGGCCCTGAGGCCTTGTGAATGTTAACCTGTTTAAAGGTCTTCCTCACATCAGCTACGGAGAGCATGATCACGCAGTCATCCGGAACAGCTGGTGCTCTCATGTATGGTTCAGTGTTGCTTGCCTCGAATTGAGCATAGAAGGCATTTAACTTGTCTGGTAGGCTCAAGTCACTGGGCAGCTTTTGGCTGGATTTCCCTTTGTAATCCATGATAGTTTGCAAGCACTGACTACCCAGTACCCCTGCACATTGACTCATTACTACCTCACCACCCAGTACCCCTGCACATTGACTCTATATTACCTCACTACCCAGTACCCCTGCACATTGACTCTATATTACCTCACTACCCAGTACCCCTGCACATTGACTCATTGTTATCTCGACTACCCAGTACCCCTGCGCATTGAGTCATTACTACCTCGACTACCCAGTACCCCTGCACATTGACTCTATATTACCTCACTACCCAGTACCCCTGCACATTGACTCATTGTTACCTCGACTACCCAGTACCCCTGCACATTGACTCATTGTTACCTCGACTACCCAGTACCCCTGCGCATTGAGTCATTACTCCCTCGACTACCCAGTACCCCTGCACATTGAGTCATTACTACCTCACTACCCAGTACCCCTGCACATTGACTCATTACTACCTCACTACCCAGTACCCCTGCACATTGACTCTATATTACCTCACTACCCAGTACCCCTGCACATTGACTCATTACTACCTCACTACCCAGTACCCCTGCACATTGACTCTATATTACCTCACTACCCAGTACCCCTGCACATTGACTCTATATTACCTCACTACCCCGTACCCCTGCACATTGACTCATTACTACCTCACTACCCAGTACCCCTGCACATTGACTCATTGTTACCTCGACCACCCAGTACCCCTGCTCATTGACTCATTACTACCTCACTACCCAGTACCCCTGCACATTGACTCATTACTACCTCAACTACCCAGTACCCCTGCACATTGACTCATTACTACCTCACTACCCAGTACCCCTGCACATTGACTCTATTTTACCTCACTACCCAGTACCCCTGCACATTGACTCATTACTACCTCACTACCCAGTACCCCTGCACATTGACTCATTACTACCTCACTACCCAGTACCCCTGCACATTGACTCATTACTACCTCACTACCCAGTACCCCTGCACATTGACTCATAACTAGCTCACTACCCAGTACCCCTGCACATTGACTCATTACTACCTCACTACCCAGAACCCCTGCACATTGACTCATTACTACCTCCCTACCCAGTACCCCTGCACATTGACTCTATATTACCTCACTACCCAGTACCCCTGCACATTGACTCATTACTACCTCACTACCCAGTACCCCTGCACATTGACTCTATATTACCTCACTACCCAGTACCCCTGCACATTGACTCTATATTACCTCACTACCCAGTACCCCTGCACATTGACTCATTACTACCTCCCTACCCAGTACCCCTGCACATTGACTCATTACTACCCAGTACCCCTGCACATTGACTCATTACTACCTCACTACCCAGTACCCCTGCACATTGACTCATTACTACCTCACTACCCAGTACCCCTGCACATTGACTCATTACTACTTCACTACCCAGTACCCCTGCACATTGACTCATTACTACCTCACTACCCAGTACCCCTGCACATTGACTCATTACTACCCAGTACCCCTGCACAGTGACTCATTGTTACCTCGACTACCCAGTACCCCTGCACATTGACTCTATATTACCTCACTACCCAGTACCCCTGCACATTGACTCATTACTACCACACTACCCAGTACCCCTGCACATTGACTCATTACTACCTCACTACCCAGTACCCTTGCACATTGACTCATTACTACCTCACTACCCAGTACCCCTGCACATTGACTCTATATTACCTCACTACCCAGTACCCCTGCACATTGACTCATTATTATTTCACTACCCAGTACCCCTGCTCATTGACTCATTACTACCTCACTACCCAGTACCCCTGCTCATTGACTCATTACTACCTCACTACCCAGTACCCCTGCTCATTGACTCATTACTACCTCACTACCCAGTACCCCTGCACATTGACTCATTACTACCTCACTACCCAGTACCCCTGCACATTGACTCATTACTACCCAGTAACCAGTACCCCTGCACATTGACTCATTACTACCCAGTACCCCTGCACAGTGACTCATTGTTACCTCGACTACCCAGTACCTCTGCACATTGACTCTATATTACCTCACTACCCAGTACCCCTGCACATTGACTCATTACTACCTCACTACCCAGTACCCCTGCACATTGACTCATTACTACCTCACTACCCAGTACCCCTGCACATTGACTCATTACTACCTCACTACCCAGTACCCCTGCACATTGACTCATTACTACCCAGTACCCCTGCACATTGACTCTATATTACCTCACTACCCAGTACCCCTGCACATTGACTCATTACTACCTCCCTACCCAGTACCCCTGCACATTGACTCATTACTACCCAGTACCCCTGCACATTGACTCATTACTACCTCACTACCCAGTACCCCTGCACATTGACTCATTACTACCTCACTACCCAGTACCCTTGCACATTGACTCATTACTACCTCACTACCCAGTACCCCTGCACATTGACTCATTACTACCTCACTACCCAGTACCCTTGCACATTGACTCATTACTACCTCACTACCCAGTACCCCTGCACATTGACTCATTACTACCTCACCACCCAGTACCCCTGCACATTGACTCATTACTACCTCACTACCCGGTACCCCTGCACATTGACTCATTACTACCTCACTACCCGGTACCCCTGCACATTGACTCATTACTACCTCACTACCCGGTACCCCTGCACATTGACTCATTACTACCTCACTACCCAGTACCCCTGCACATTGACTCATTACTACCTCACTACCCAGTACCCCTGCACATTGACTCATTACTACCTCACTACCCAGTACCCCTGCACATTGACTCATTACTACCTCACTACCCAGTACCCCTGCACATTGACTCATTACTACCTCACTACCCAGTACCCCTGCACATTGACTCATTACTACCTCACTACCCAGTACCCCTGCACATTGACTCATTACTACCTCACTACCCAGTACCCCTGCACATTGACTCTATATTACTACCTCACTACCCCTGCACATTGACTCTATATTACCTCACTACCCAGTACCCCAGCACATTGACTCATTACTACCTCACTACCCAGTACCCCTGCACATTGACTCTATATTACCTCACTACCCAGTACCCCCGCACATTGACTCATTACTACCCAGTACCCTTGCACGTTGACTCATTACTACCTCACTACCCAGTACCCCTGCACATTGACTCATTATTACCTCACTACCCAGTACCCCTGCACATTGACTCTATATTACCTCACTACCCAGTACCCCTGCACATTGACTCATTACTACCTCACTACCCAGTACCCCTGCACATTGACTCATTATTACCTCACTACCCAGTACCCCTGCACATTGACTCTATATTACCTCACTACCCAGTACCCCTGCACATTGACTCATTACTACCTCACTACCCAGTACCCCTGCACATTGACTCATTACTACCCAGTACCCCTGCACAGTGACTCATTGTTACCTCGACTACCCAGTACCCCTGCACATTGACTCTATATTACCTCACTACCCAGTACCCCTGCACATTGACTCATTACTACCACACTACCCAGTACCCCTGCACATTGACTCATTACTACCTCACTACCCAGTACCCTTGCACATTGACTCATTACTACCTCACTACCCAGTACCCCTGCACATTGACTCTATATTACCTCACTACCCAGTACCCCTGCACATTGACTCATTATTATCTCACTACCCAGTACCCCTGCTCATTGACTCATTACTACCTCACTACCCAGTACCCCTGCTCATTGACTCATTACTACCTCACTACCCAGTACCCCTGCACATTGACTCATTACTACCTCACTACCCAGTACCCCTGCACATTGACTCATTACTACCCAGTAACCAGTACCCCTGCACATTGACTCATTACTACCCAGTACCCCTGCACAGTGACTCATTGTTACCTCGACTACCCAGTACCTCTGCACATTGACTCTATATTACCTCACTACCCAGTACCCCTGCACATTGACTCATTACTACCTCACTACCCAGTACCCCTGCACATTGACTCATTACTACCTCACTACCCAGTACCCCTGCACATTGACTCATTACTACCTCACTACCCAGTACCCCTGCACATTGACTCATTACTACCCAGTACCCCTGCACATTGACTCTATATTACCTCACTACCCAGTACCCCTGCACATTGACTCATTACTACCTCCCTACCCAGTACCCCTGCACATTGACTCATTACTACCCAGTACCCCTGCACATTGACTCATTACTACCTCACTACCCAGTACCCCTGCACATTGACTCATTACTACCTCACTACCCAGTACCCTTGCACATTGACTCATTACTACCTCACTACCCAGTACCCCTGCACATTGACTCATTACTACCTCACTACCCAGTACCCTTGCACATTGACTCATTACTACCTCACTACCCAGTACCCCTGCACATTGACTCATTACTACCTCACCACCCAGTACCCCTGCACATTGACTCATTACTACCTCACTACCCGGTACCCCTGCACATTGACTCATTACTACCTCACTACCCGGTACCCCTGCACATTGACTCATTACTACCTCACTACCCGGTACCCCTGCACATTGACTCATTACTACCTCACTACCCAGTACCCCTGCACATTGACTCATTACTACCTCACTACCCAGTACCCCTGCACATTGACTCATTACTACCTCACTACCCAGTACCCCTGCACATTGACTCATTACTACCTCACTACCCAGTACCCCTGCACATTGACTCATTACTACCTCACTACCCAGTACCCCTGCACATTGACTCATTACTACCTCACTACCCAGTACCCCTGCACATTGACTCTATATTACTACCTCACTACCCCTGCACATTGACTCTATATTACCTCACTACCCAGTACCCCAGCACATTGACTCATTACTACCTCACTACCCAGTACCCCTGCACATTGACTCTATATTACCTCACTACCCAGTACCCCCGTACATTGACTCATTACTACCCAGTACCCTTGCACGTTGAATCATTACTACCTCACTACCCAGTACCCCTGCACATTGACTCATTATTACCTCACTACCCAGTACCCCTGCACATTGACTCTATATTACCTCACTACCCAGTACCCCTGCACGTTGACTCTATATTACCTCACTACCCAGTACCCCTGCACATTGACTCATTATTACCTCACTACCCAGTACCCCTGCACATTGACTCTATATTATCTCACTACCCAGTACCCCTGCACATTGACTCATTATTACCTCACTACCCAGTAACCCTGCTCATTGACTCATTACTACCTCACTACCCAGTACCCCTGCACATTGACTCATTACTACCTCACTACCCAGTACCCCTGCACATTGACTCATTACTTGCTCACTACCCAGTACCCCTGCACATTGACTCTATATTACCTCACTACCCAGTACCCCTGCTCATTGACTCATTACTACCTCACTACCCAGTACCCCTGCACATTGACTCATTACTACCTCACTACCCAGTACCCCTGCACATTGACTCATTACTTGCTCACTACCCAGTACCCCTGCACATTGACTCTATATTACCTCACTACCCAGTACCCCTGCACATTGACTCTCTATTACCTCACTACCCAATACCCCTGCACATTGACTCATTATTACCTCACTACCCAGTACCCCTGCACATTGACTCTATATTACCTCACTACCC
Source organism: Salmo salar (assembly GCF_965601325.2). Classification (NCBI taxonomy): domain Eukaryota; kingdom Metazoa; phylum Chordata; class Actinopteri; order Salmoniformes; family Salmonidae; genus Salmo; species Salmo salar. The sequence goes on from NC_138297.1 coordinate 77,129,931, forward strand.
AGTACCCCTGCACATTGACTCATTATTACCTCACTACCCAGTACCCCTGCTCATTGACTCATTACTACCTCACTACCCAGTACCCCTGCTCATTGACTCATTACTACCTCACTACCCAGTACCCCTGCTCATTGACTCATTACTACCTCACTACCCAGTACCCCTGCACATTGACTCATTACTACCCAGTACCCAGTACCCCTGCACATTGACTCATTACTACCCAGTACCCCTGCACAGTGACTCATTGTTACCTCGACTACCCAGTACCCCTGCACATTGACTCTATATTACCTCACTACCCAGTACCCCTGCACATTGACTCATTACTACCTCACTACCCAGTACCCCTGCACATTGACTCATTACTACCTCACTACCCAGTACCCTTGCACATTGACTCATTACTACCTCACTACCCAGTACCCCTGCACATTGACTCATTACTACCTCACTACCCAGTACCCTTGCACATTGACTCATTACTACCTCACTACCCAGTACCCCTGCACATTGACTCATTACTACCTCACTACCCAGTACCCCTGCACATTGACTCATTACTACCTCACTACCCAGTACCCCTGCACATTGACTCTATATTACCTCACTACCCAGTACCCCTGCACATTGACTCTATATTACCTCACTACCCAGTACCCCTGCACATTGACTCATTACTACCTCACTACCCAGTACCCCTGCTCATTGACTCATTACTACCTCACTACCCAGTACCCCTGCACTTTGACTCTATATTACCTCACTACCCAGTACCCCTGCACATTGACTCATTATTACCTCACTACCCAGTACCCCTGCACATTGACTCTATATTACCTCACTATCCAGTACCCCTGCACATTGACTCATTATTACCTCACTACCCAGTACCCCTGCTCATTGACTCATTACTACCTCACTACCCAGTACCCCTGCTCATTGACTCATTACTACCTCACTACCCAGTACCCCTGCTCATTGACTCATTACTACCTCACTACCCAGTACCCCTGCACATTGACTCATTACTACGTCACTACCCAGTACCCCTGCACATTGACTCATTACTACCCAGTACCCAGTACCCCTGCACATTGACTCATTACTACCCAGTACCCCTGCACAGTGACTCATTGTTACCTCGACTACCCAGTACCCCTGCACATTGACTGTATATTACCTCACTACCCAGTACCCCTGCACATTGACTCATTACTACCTCACTACCCAGTACCCCTGCACATTGACTCATTACTACCTCACTACCCAGTACCCTTGCACATTGACTCATTACTACCTCACTACCCAGTACCCCTGCACATTGACTCATTACTACCTCACTACCCAGTACCCTTGCACATTGACTCATTACTACCTCACTACCCAGTACCCCTGCACATTGACTCATTACTACCTCACTACCCAGTACCCCTGCACATTGACTCATTACTACCTCACTACCCAGTACCCCTGCACATTGACTCATTACTACCTCACTACCCAGTACCCCTGCACATTGACTCATTACTACCTCACTACCCAGTACCCCTGCACATTGACTCATTACTACCTCACTACCCAGTACCCTTGCACATTGACTCATTACTACCTCACTACCCAGTACCCCTACACATTGACTCATTACTACCTCACTACCCAGTACCCCTGCACATTGACTCATCACAGCCTTTTATCTGCAGACTGTCATCATGTCATCACAGCATTTATCTGCAGACTGTCATCACAACCTTTTACCTGCAGACTGTCATCACAGCCTTTTACCTGCAGACTGTCATCACAGCCTTTTACCTGCAGACTGTCATCACAGCCTTTTACCTGCAGACTGTCATCACAGCCTTTTACATGCAGACTGTCATCACAGCCTTTTACCTGCAGCACATCGATCTGATAGGAAAACATCTCTGGTGAGAAAATGTGCATATTGTTGGAGATTGCCAAGCCTTCAATGGGCCTACAAGCCTTCGATGGGCCTACAAGCCTTCGATGGAGCCTTCGATGGGCCTACAAGCCTTCGATGGAGCCTTCAATGGGCCTACAAGCCTTCGATGGAGCCTTCAATGGGCCTACAAGCCTTCGATGGGCCTACAAGCCTTCGATGGGCCTTCAATGGGCCTACAAGCCTTCGATGGGCCTACAAGCCTTCGATGGGCCTACAAGCCTTCGATAAAGCCTTCGATGGGCCTTACAAGCCTTCGATGGGCCTACAAGCCTTCGATGAAGCCTTCGATGGGCCTACAAGCCTTCGATGAAGCCTTCGACGGGCCTACAAGCCTTCGATGAAGCCTTCGACGGGCCTACAAGCCTTCGATGAAGCCTTCGACGGGCCTACAAGCCTTCGATGAAGCCTTCGACGGGCCTACAAGCCTTCGATGAAGCCTTCGACGGGCCTACAAGCCTTCGACGGGCCTACAAGCCTTCGACGGGCCTACAAGCCTTCGACGGGCCTTACAAGCCTTCGACGGGCCTTACAAGCCTTCGACGGGCCTTACAAGCCTTCGACGGGCCTTACAAGCCTTCGACGGGCCTTACAAGCCTTCGACGGGCCTACAAGCCTTCGATGGGCCTACAAGCCTTCGATGGGCCTTCGATGGGCCTACAAGCCTTCGATGGGCCTTCGATGGGCCTACAAGCCTTCGATGGGCCTACAAGCCTTCGATGGGCCTTCGATGGGCCTACAAGCCTTCGATGGGCCTACAAGCCTTCGATGGGCCTTCGATGGGCCTACAAGCCTTCGATGGGCCTACAATCCTTCGACGGGCCTACAAGCCTTCGACGGGCCTACAAGCCTTCGACGGGCCTACAAGCCTTCGACGGGCCTTACAAGCCTTCGACGGGCCTTACAAGCCTTCGACGGGCCTACCAGCCTTCGACGGGCCTTACAAGCCTTCGACGGGCCTTACAAGCCTTCGACGGGCCTTACAAGCCTTCGACGGGCCTTACAAGCCTTCGACGGGCCTACAATCCTTCGACGGGCCTACAAGCCTTCGACGGGCCAACAAGCCTTCGACGGGCCTTACAAGCCTTCGACGGGCCTTACAAGCCTTTGACGGGCCTACAAGCCTTCGACGGGCCTACAAGCCTTCGATGGGCCTTCGATGGGCCTACAAGCCTTCGATGGGCCTACAAGCCTTCGATGGGCCTTCGATGGGCCTACAAGCCTTTGATGGGCCTTCGATGGGCCTACAAGCCTTCGATGGGCCTACAAGCCTTCGATGGGCCTTCGATGGGCCTACAAGCCTTCGATGGGCCTAAAAGCCTTCGACGGGCCTACAAGCCTTCGACGGGCCTTCCAAGCCTTCCACGGGCCTTACAAGCCTTCCACGGGCCTTACAAGCCTTCGACGGGCCTTACAAGCCTTCGACGGGCCTTACAAGCCTTCGACGGGCCTTACAAGCCTTCGACGGGCCTTACAAGCCTTCGACAGTCAGGATGCTTTGTTTATTGGTTGTGTGGCGCATTGGCACAGAAACCTGTTGGTGGGGAAATGCTTTGCACATATTTAATTTAATTATAAATATGACATCAATGTTGAAAATCAGATTCCCCCCCCCCCCCCCCCCACCTAGCTGATCATTGATCATAGTGTAACGAAACAAGCAGGAAGTGGGACCTCGTCTGTGGTGGTCGGCGAACCCTCAACTGTCACTTCCTGACCAGTAATAGGGGTTATTGGTTACAGTAGTTTGGTCAGGACGTGGCAGGGGGGCATTTGGTTTATATGGTTCGGGGAGGTTATGTGTATGTAGAGGGGTGTTTTATTTATGTGTTCCGGGGGGTTTTTGGTGTATGTTCTTGTTTTGCGTTTCTAGGTTTTTCTAGTTTGTGTATTTCTATGTGTTGGTCTGGTGTGGCTCTCGATCAGGACCAGCTGTTCATCGTTGTCCCTGATTGGGAGCCATATTTAGGGAGCCCTGTTTTCACCTGGTGTTTTGTGGGTAGTTGTATTTTTGTGAAACTGGCGTTCATTGTTTTCCACGTTCTCTTTAATTAAATAAATTAAAGTCTGAGTATTCACGTCCTCGCTGCGCCTTCGGTCCCCCTTTCTCTTCTTCAACGACGACCGTGATCATCAACCTTCAAAAATTCAGCCTGAAGCAACAAACAGACCAAAAATACCTGCAGCCCCTGTTTGAGGTTCTCACCACGATCCGGGCCCCCCTCCGTCAGAGGCCAGGAAGCACTGAAGCATCGACCTTTTTTAAGAGTCAACGCAGGGAAAATAATGTAAGTTAAACAGGTATATTGCTTGTATGTTGTTTACATGGTAGGCCTACCAGATTATTATACTGAGCCTATAGCCTACATTTGTGTGTAAACTCTGGTCAGAAACAATCTGTTTTTCATGTTGAAGTTCCCATATCATCAAATCAAATGTATTTATATATAGCCCTTCTTACATCAGCTGATATTCTCAAAGTGCTGTACAGAAACCCCCAGCCTAAAAACCCCCCCAAACAGCAAGCAATGCAGGTTTAGAAGCACGGTGGCTAGGAAAAACTCCCTAGAAAGGCCAGAACCTAGGAAGAAACCTAGAGAGGAACCAGGCTATGAGGGGGTGGCCAGTCCTCTTCTGGCTGTACTGGGTGGAGATTAGAAACCTAGAGAGGAACCAGGCTATGAGGGGTGGCCAGTCCTCTTCTGGCTGTGCCGGGTAGAGAGGAACCAGGCTATGAGGGGTGGCCAGTCCTCTTCTGGCTGTGCCGGGTAGAGAGGAACCAGGCTATGAGGGGTGGCCAGTCCTCTTCTGGCTGTGCCGGGTGGAGATTAGAAACCTAGAGAGGAACCAGGCTATGAGGGGTGGCCAGTCCTCTTCTGGCTGTGCCGGGTGGAGAGGAACCAGGCTATGAGGGGTGGCCAGTCCTCTTCTGGCTGTGCCGGGTGGAGATTAGAAACCTAGAGAGGAACCAGGCTATGAGGGGTGTCCAGTCCTCTTCTGGCTGTGCCGGGTAGAGAGGAACCAGGCTATGAGGGGTCGCCAGTCCTCTTCTGGCTGTGCCGGGTGGAGAGGAACCAGGCTATGAGGGGTCGCCAGTCCTCTTCTGGCTGTGCCGGGTAGAGAGGAACCAGGCTATGAGGGGTGGCCAGTCCTCTTCTGGCTGTGCCGGGTGGAGAGGAACCAGGCTATGAGGGGTGGCCAGTCCTCTTCTGGCTGTGCCGGGTGGAGATTATAACAGAACATGGCCTAGATGTTCAAATGTTCATAGATGACCAGCAGGATCAAATAATAATAATCACAGTAGTTGTCGAGGGTGCAACAAGTCAGTAACACAAGGAGTAAGTGTCAGTTGGCTTTTTCATAGCCGATCTTTGAGAGCATCTCTACCGCTCCTGCTGTCTCTAGAGAGTTGAAAACATATTCCCCCAGTAGCCAGGCGCAAGAGGAGAGAAACGGACCAAGCTGCATCTTTTAGTCAAAGATTGGCTAAAACGACAGTCATTTTCACTAGACTGTGAACATATTTTCCCAGTGGGACAGCAGTGCTCCATAGGCCTGTTAATTACACCAGGCAACACCCCATAATAGTACGGTCACTACGGGAGAACTTGGTCACGTTGTAATAAATACGACATGCAAACCATTAGATTCATGAGGATGTTCCTCCTTTCACAGCGATAGAATCACGGCTGATTATTATGCCTGTATTATAGGCTTTTAAATAGCACTTAAGGTTCGAACAGGGAAGTACGGAAATTTCTGGCAATTGGTAGATTCTCTGGAAAATATTCTATAACCCTAGTTAAGTCTATAGACTAGTGTCTAGGAGACAGGGAGAGGGGCTGAGGGTTTCTACAGACTGTAGTGTCTAGGGAGAGGGAGGGAGAGGGGCTGAGGGTTTCTACAGACTGTAGTGTCTAGGGAGAGGGGCTGAGGGTTTCTACAGACTGTAGTGTCTAGTAGAGGGAGGGAGAGGAGCTGAGGGTTTCTACAGACTGTAGTGTCTAGGGAGAGGGAGGGAGAGGGGCTGAGGGTTTCTACAGACTGTAGTGTCTAGGAGGCAGGGAGAGGGGCTGAGGGTTTCTACAGACTGTAGTGTCTAGTAGAGGGAGGGAGAGGAGCTGAGGGTTTCTACAGACTGTAGTGTCTAGGGAGAGGGAGGGAGAGGGGCTGAGGGTTTCTACAGACTGTAGTGTCTAGGGAGAGGGAGGGAGAGGGGCTGAGGGTTTCTACAGACTGTAGTGTCTAGGAGGCAGGGAGAGGGGCTGAGGGTTTCTACAGACTGTAGTGTCGTAGGGAGAGGCAGGGAGAGGGGCTGAGGGTTTCTACAGACTGTAGTGTCTAGGGACGAGACAGGGAGAGGGGGCTGAGGGTTTCTACAGACTGTAGTGTCTAGGGTAAGAGGGAGGGAGAGGGGCTGAGGGTTTCTACAGACTGTAGTGTCTAGGGGAGAGACAGGGAGAGGGGCTGAGGGTTTCTACAGACTGTAGTGTCTAGGGAGAGGCAGGGAGAGGGGCTGAGGGTTTCTACAGACTGTAGTGTCTAGGGAGAGCAGGGAGAGGGGCTGAGGTTTCTACAGACTGTAGTGTCTAGGGAGAGGCAGGGAGAGGGCAGAGGGTTTCTACAGACTGTAGTGTCTAGGGAGAGGGCTGGGGTTTCTACAGACTGTAGTGTCTAGGGAGAGGCAGGGAGAGGGGCTGAGGGTTACTACAGACTAGTGTCTAGTAAGAGGGAGGGAGAGGGGCTGAGGGTTTCTACAGACTGTAGTGTCTAGTAAAGGGAGGGAGAGGAGCTGAGGGTTTCTACAGACTGTAGTGTCTAGGGAGAGGGAGGGAGAGGGGCTGAGGGTTTCTACATACTGTAGTGTCTAGGGAGAGGGGCTGAGGGTTTCTACAGACTAGTGTCTAGGGAGAGGGAGGGAGAGGGGCTGAGGGTTTCTACAGACTGTAGTGTCTAGTAGAGGGAGGGAGAGGAGCTGAGGGTTTCTACAGACTGTAGTGTCTAGGGAGAGGGAGGGAGAGGGGCTGAGGGTTTCTACAGACTGTAGTGTCTAGTAGAGGGAGGGAGAGGAGCTGAGGGTTTCTACAGACTGTAGTGTCTAGGGAGAGGGAGGGAGAGGGGCTGAGGGTTTCTACAGACTGTAGTGTCTACTAGACAGGGAGAGGGGCTGAGGGTTTCTACAGACTGTAGTGTCTAGTAGAGGGAGGGAGAGGGGCTGAGGGTTTCTACAGACTGTAGTGTCTAGTAGACAGGGAGAGGGGCTGAGGGTTTCTACAGACTGTAGTGTCGAGGGAGAGGGGCTGAGGGTTACTACAGACTGTAGTGTCTAGGGAGAGGGGCTGAGGGTTTCTACAGACTGTAGTGTCTAGGGAGAGGGAGGGAGAGGGGCTGAGGGTTTCTACAGACTGTAGTGTCTAGGGAGAGACAGGGAGAGGGGCTGAGGGTTACTACAGACTGTAGTGTCTAGTGAGAGGGAGGGAGAGGGGCTGAGGGTTTCTACAGACTGTAGTGTCTAGTGAGAGGCAGGGAGAGGGGCTGAGGGTTTCTACAGACTAGTGTCTAGGGAGAGGCAGGGAGAGTGGCTGAGGGTTACTACAGACTGTAGTGTCTAGGGAGAGGCAGGGAGAGGGGCTGAGGGTTTCTACAGACTTTAGTGTCTAGGGAGAGGCAGGGAGAGCGGCTGAGGGTTTCTACAGACTGTAGTGTCTAGGGAGAGGGAGGGAGAGGGGCTGAGGGTTTCTACAGACTGTAGTGTCTAGGAGGCAGGGAGAGGGGCTGAGGGTTTCTACAGACTGTAGTGTCTAGGGAGAGGGAGGGAGAGGGGCTGAGGGTTTCTACAGACTGTAGTGTCTAGGGAGAGGGGCTGAGGGTTTCTACAGACTGTAGTGTCTAGTAGAGGGAGGGAGAGGAGCTGAGGGTTTCTACAGACTGTAGTGTCTAGGGAGAGGGAGGGAGAGGGGCTGAGGGTTTCTACAGACTGTAGTGTCTAGTAGAGGGAGGGAGAGGAGCTGAGGGTTACTACAGACTGTAGTGTCTAGGGAGAGGGAGGGAGAGGGGCTGAGGGTTTCTACAGACTGTAGTGTCTAGTAGACAGGGAGAGGAGCTGAGGGTTTCTAGAGACTGTAGTGTCTAGTAGAGGGAGGGAGAGGGGCTGAGGGTTTCTACAGACTGTAGTGTCTAGGGAGAGGGGCTGAGGGTTTCTACAGACTGTAGTGTCTAGGGAGAGGCAGGGAGAGGGGATGAGGGTTTCTACAGACTGTAGTGTCTAGGGAGAGGGGCTGAGGGTTTCTACAGACTGTAGTGTCTAGGGAGAGGGAGGGAGAGGGGCTGAGGGTTTCTACAGACTGTAGTGTCTAGGGAGAGGGAGGGAGAGGGGCTGAGGGTTTCTACAGACTGTAGTGTCTAGGGAGAGGGGCTGAGGGTTTCTACAGACTGTAGTGTCGAGGGAGAGGGGCTGAGGGTTACTACAGACTGTAGTGTCTAGGGAGAGGGGCTGAGGGTTTCTACAGACTGTAGTGTCTAGGGAGAGGGAGGGAGAGGGGCTGAGGGTTTCTACAGACTGTAGTGTCTAGTAGACAGGGAGAGGAGCTGAGGGTTTCTACAGACTGTAGTGTCTAGTAGAGGGAGGGAGAGGGGCTGAGGGTTTCTACAGACTGTAGTGTCTAGGAGACAGGGAGAGGGGCTGAGGGTTTCTACAGACTGTAGTGTCTAGGGAGAGGGAGGGAGAGGGGCTGAGGGTTTCTACAGACTGTAGTGTCTAGGGAGGGAGAGGGGCTGAGGTTGGGTCTACAGACTGTAGTGTCTAGGGAGGGAGAGGGGCTGAGGGTTTCTACAGACTGTGGTGTCTAGGGAGAGGGAGGGAGAGGGGCTGAGGGTTTCTACAGACTGTAGTGTCTAGGGAGAGGGAGGGAGAGGGGCTGAGGTTGGGTCTACAGACTGTAGTGTCTAGGGAGGGAGAGGGGCTGAGGGTTTCTACAGACTGTAGTGTCTAGTAAAGGGAGGGAGAGGGGCTGAGGGTTTCTACAGACTGTAGTGTCTAGGGAGAGGGAGGGAGAGGGGCTGAGGGTTTCTACAGACTGTAGTGTCTAGTAGACAGTGAGAGGGGCTGAGGGTTTCTACAGACAGTAGTGTCTAGGGAGAGGGGCTGAGGGTTTCTACAGACTGTAGTGTCTAGGGAGGGAGAGGGGCTGAGGGTTCCTACAGACTGTAGTGTCTAGGGAGAGGGGCTGAGGGTTTCTACAGACTAGTGTCTAGGGAGAGGGAGGGAGAGGGGCTGAGGGTTTCTACAGACTGTAGTGTCTAGTAGAGGGAGGGAGAGGAGCTGAGGGTTTCTACAGACTGTAGTGTCTAGGGAGAGGGAGGGAGAGGGGCTGAGGGTTTCTACAGACTGTAGTGTCTAGTAGAGGGAGGGAGAGGAGCTGAGGGTTTCTACAGACTGTAGTGTCTAGGGAGAGGGGCTGAGGTTGGGTCTACAGACTGTAGTGTCTACTAGACAGGGAGAGGGGCTGAGGGTTTCTACAGACTGTAGTGTCTACTAGACAGGGAGAGGGGCTGAGGGTTTCTACAGACTGTAGTGTCTAGTAGAGGGAGGGAGAGGGGCTGAGGGTTTCTACAGACTGTAGTGTCTAGTAGACAGGGAGAGGGCCTGAGGGTTTCTACAGACTGTAGTGTCGAGGGAGAGGGGCTGAGGGTTACTACAGACTGTAGTGTCTAGGGAGAGGGGCTGAGGGTTTCTACAGACTGTAGTGTCTAGGGAGAGGGAGGGAGAGGGGCTGAGGGTTTCTACAGACTGTAGTGTCTAGGGAGAGACAGGGAGAGGGGCTGAGGGTTACTACAGACTGTAGTGTCTAGTGAGAGGGAGGGAGAGCGGCTGAGGGTTTCTACAGACTGTAGTGTCTAGTGAGAGGCAGGGAGAGGGGCTGAGGGTTTCTACAGACTAGTGTCTAGGGAGAGGCAGGGAGAGTGGCTGAGGGTTACTACAGACTGTAGTGTCTAGGGAGAGGCAGGGAGAGGGGCTGAGGGTTTCTACAGACTGTAGTGTCTAGGGAGAGGCAGGGAGAGCGGCTGAGGGTTTCTACAGACTGTAGTGTCTAGGGAGAGGGAGGGAGAGGGGCTGAGGGTTTCTACAGACTGTAGTGTCTAGGAGGCAGGGAGAGGGGCTGAGGGTTTCTACAGACTGTAGTGTCTAGGGAGAGGGAGGGAGAGGGGCTGAGGGTTTCTACAGACTGTAGTGTCTAGGGAGAGGGGCTGAGGGTTTCTACAGACTGTAGTGTCTAGTAGAGGGAGGGAGAGGAGCTGAGGGTTTCTACAGACTGTAGTGTCTAGGGAGAGGGAGGGAGAGGGGCTGAGGGTTTCTACAGACTGTAGTGTCTAGGGAGAGGGGCTGAGGGTTTCTACAGACTGTAGTGTCTAGGGAGAGGCAGGGAGAGGGGATGAGGGTTTCTACAGACTGTAGTGTCTAGGGAGAGGGGCTGAGGGTTTCTACAGACTGTAGTGTCTAGGGAGAGGGAGGGAGAGGGGCTGAGGGTTTCTACAGACTGTAGTGTCTAGGGAGAGGGAGGGAGAGGGGCTGAGGGTTTCTACAGACTGTAGTGTCTAGGGAGAGGGGCTGAGGGTTTCTACAGACTGTAGTGTCGAGGGAGAGGGGCTGAGGGTTACTACAGACTGTAGTGTCTAGGGAGAGGGGCTGAGGGTTTCTACAGACTGTAGTGTCTAGGGAGAGGGAGGGAGAGGGGCTGAGGGTTTCTACAGACTGTAGTGTCTAGTAGACAGGGAGAGGAGCTGAGGGTTTCTACAGACTGTAGTGTCTAGTAGAGGGAGGGAGAGGGGCTGAGGGTTTCTACAGACTGTAGTGTCTAGGGAGAGGGGCTGAGGGTTTCTACAGACTGTAGTGTCTAGGGAGAGGGGCTGAGGGTTTCTACAGACTGTAGTGTCTAGGGAGAGGGGCTGAGGGTTTCTACAGACTGTAGTGTCTAGGGAGGGAGAGGGGCTGAGGTTGGGTCTACAGACTGTAGTGTCTAGGGAGGGAGAGGGGCTGAGGGTTTCTACAGACTGTGGTGTCTAGGGAGAGGGAGGGAGAGGGGCTGAGGGTTTCTACAGACTGTAGTGTCTAGGGAGAGGGAGGGAGAGGGGCTGAGGTTGGGTCTACAGACTGTAGTGTCTAGGGAGGGAGAGGGGCTGAGGGTTTCTACAGACTGTAGTGTCTAGTAAAGGGAGGGAGAGGGGCTGAGGGTTTCTACAGACTGTAGTGTCTAGGGAGAGGGAGGGAGAGGGGCTGAGGGTTTCTACAGACTGTAGTGTCTAGTAGACAGTGAGAGGGGCTGAGGGTTTCTACAGACAGTAGTGTCTAGGGAGAGGGGCTGAGGGTTTCTACAGACTGTAGTGTCTAGGGAGGGAGAGGGGCTGAGGGTTCCTACAGACTGTAGTGTCTAGGGAGAGGGAGGGAGAGGGGCTGAGGGTTTCTACATACTGTAGTGTCTAGGGAGAGGGGCTGAGGGTTTCTACAGACTAGTGTCTAGGGAGAGGGAGGGAGAGGGGCTGAGGGTTTCTACAGACTGTAGTGTCTAGTAGAGGGAGGGAGAGGCGCTGAGGGTTTCTACAGACTGTAGTGTCTAGGGAGAGGGAGGGAGAGGGGCTGAGGGTTTCTACAGACTGTAGTGTCTAGTAGAGGGAGGGAGAGGAGCTGAGGGTTTCTACAGACTGTAGTGTCTAGGGAGAGGGAGGGAGAGGGGCTGAGGGTTTCTACAGACTGTAGTGTCTACTAGACAGGGAGAGGGGCTGAGGGTTTCTACAGACTGTAGTGTCTAGTAGAGGGAGGGAGAGGGGCTGAGGGTTTCTACAGACTGTAGTGTCTAGTAGACAGGGAGAGGGGCTGAGGGTTTCTACAGACTGTAGTGTCGAGGGAGAGGGGCTGAGGGTTACTACAGACTGTAGTGTCTAGGGAGAGGGGCTGAGGGTTTCTACAGACTGTAGTGTCTAGGGAGAGGGAGGGAGAGGGGCTGAGGGTTTCTACAGACTGTAGTGTCTAGGGAGAGACAGGGAGAGGGGCTGAGGGTTACTACAGACTGTAGTGTCTGGTGAGAGGGAGGGAGAGGGGCTGAGGGTTTCTACAGACTGTAGTGTCTAGTGAGAGGCAGGGAGAGGGGCTGAGGGTTTCTACAGACTAGTGTCTAGGGAGAGGCAGGGAGAGTGGCTGAGGGTTACTACAGACTGTAGTGTCTAGGGAGAGGCAGGGAGAGGGGCTGAGGGTTTCTACAGACTGTAGTGTCTAGGGAGAGGCAGGGAGAGCGGCTGAGGGTTTCTACAGACTGTAGTGTCTAGGGAGAGGGAGGGAGAGGGGCTGAGGGTTTCTACAGACTGTAGTGTCTAGGAGGCAGGGAGAGGGGCTGAGGGTTTCTACAGACTGTAGTGTCTAGGGAGAGGGAGGGAGAGGGGCTGAGGGTTTCTACAGACTGTAGTGTCTAGGGAGAGGGGCTGAGGGTTTCTACAGACTGTAGTGTCTAGTAGAGGGAGGGAGAGGAGCTGAGGGTTTCTACAGACTGTAGTGTCTAGGGAGAGGGAGGGAGAGGGGCTGAGGGTTTCTACAGACTGTAGTGTCTAGTAGAGGGAGGGAGAGGAGCTGAGGGTTACTACAGACTGTAGTGTCTAGGGAGAGGGAGGGAGAGGGGCTGAGGGTTTCTACAGACTGTAGTGTCTAGTAGACAGGGAGAGGAGCTGAGGGTTTCTAGAGACTGTAGTGTCTAGTAGAGGGAGGGAGAGGGGCTGAGGGTTTCTACAGACTGTAGTGTCTAGGGAGAGGGGCTGAGGGTTTCTACAGACTGTAGTGTCTAGGGAGAGGCAGGGAGAGGGGATGAGGGTTTCTACAGACTGTAGTGTCTAGGGAGAGGGGCTGAGGGTTTCTACAGACTGTAGTGTCTAGGGAGAGGGAGGGAGAGGGGCTGAGGGTTTCTACAGACTGTAGTGTCTAGGGAGAGGGAGGGAGAGGGGCTGAGGGTTTCTACAGACTGTAGTGTCTAGGGAGAGGGGCTGAGGGTTTCTACAGACTGTAGTGTCGAGGGAGAGGGGCTGAGGGTTACTACAGACTGTAGTGTCTAGGGAGAGGGGCTGAGGGTTTCTACAGACTGTAGTGTCTAGGGAGAGGGAGGGAGAGGGGCTGAGGGTTTCTACAGACTGTAGTGTCTAGTAGACAGGGAGAGGAGCTGAGGGTTTCTACAGACTGTAGTGTCTAGTAGAGGGAGGGAGAGGGGCTGAGGGTTTCTACAGACTGTAGTGTCTAGGGAGAGTGGCTGAGGGTTTCTACAGACTGTAGTGTCTAGGAGAGGGCTGAGGGTTTCTACAGACTGTAGTGTCTAGGGAGAGGGAGGGAGAGGGGCTGAGGGTTTCTACAGACTGTAGTGTCTAGGGAGGGAGAGGGGCTGAGGTTGGGTCTACAGACTGTAGTGTCTAGGGAGGGAGAGGGGCTGAGGGTTTCTACAGACTGTGGTGTCTAGGGAGAGGGAGGGAGAGGGGCTGAGGGTTTCTACAGACTGTAGTGTCTAGGGAGAGGGAGGGAGAGGGGCTGAGGTTGGGTCTACAGACTGTAGTGTCTAGGGAGGGAGAGGGGCTGAGGGTTTCTACAGACTGTAGTGTCTAGTAAAGGGAGGGAGAGGGGCTGAGGGTTTCTACAGACTGTAGTGTCTAGGGAGAGGGGCTGAGGGTTTCTACAGACTGTAGTGTCTAGGGAGGGAGAGGGGCTGAGGGTTCCTACAGACTGTAGTGTCTAGGGAGAGGGAGGGAGAGGGGCTGAGGGTTTCTACAGACTGTAGTGTCTAGGGAGAGGGAGGGAGAGGGGCTGAGGGTTTCTACAGACTGTAGTGTCTAGGGAGAGGGAGGGAGAGGGGCTGAGGGTTTCTACAGACTGTAGTGTCTAGGGAGAGGGAGGGAGAGGGGCTGAGGGTTTCTACAGACTGTAGTGTCTAGGGAGGGAGAGGGGCTGAGGGTTACTACAGACTGTAGTGTCTAGGGAGGGAGAGGGGCTGAGGGTTACTACAGACTGTAGTGTCTAGGGAGAGACAGGGAGAGCGGCTGAGGGTTTCTAGACTACAGTTGTTGAAGCCAAACCCAGGAATTCATTATATTCTATTAAAACCGTTTCCAGCGTTGGACAGAGATAATCTTGCTGTTGCACAGAGAGAGAGAGAGTTTGGATTCAATTAACACTTCATTGTGAAACAAAACACTTCATTAAAAACACAAAATGTTTCCTTGGGAGAGAAGAAAAACCAGGAAATGATCTGAACAGTTGACGTTAAGACGGGATCCTAGGAGCTGTCACTTCCTGACCAGTAATAGGGGTTATTGGTTACGGTAGTTTGGTCAGGACGTGGCAGGGGGCATTTGGTTTATATGGTTCGGGGAGGTTATGTGTATGTCGAGGGGTGTTTTATTTATGTGTTCCGGGGGTTTGTGGTGTATGTTCTTGTTTTGCGTTTCTAGGTTTTTCTAGTTTGTATATTTCTATGTGTTGGTCTGGTGTGGCTCTCGATCAGGACCAGCTGTTCATCGTTGTCCCTGATTGGGAGCCATATTTAGGGAGCCCTGTTTTCACCTGGTGTTTTGTGGGTAGTTGTATTTTTGTGAAACTGGCGTTCTTTGTTTTCCACGTTCTCTTCAATTAAATAAATTAAAGTCTGAGTATTCACGTCCTCGCTGCGCCTTCGGTCCCCCTTTCTCTTCTTCAACGACGACCGTGATCATCGGGCTCCTCGTCTGATTGGTTGGGTGGTTTGACAGCTGTACTGGCTCAGGGCCCAGATGTCTTTGCTTCAGTTGAGTAATCACACACACACACACACACACACACACACACACACATAGTTGAACGTGGTCCAGCTTTTCTCTGGTTCTCTCTCTCTCTCTCTCTCTCTTCTCCTCCACCGTTTCTACATTCTGAGACCATAATAAACCACATTAGTCCTGTTTTCTCCATCAGCTCCTGTCATTCCCATGAAAATACATTTTCCACGAGTGAGCTATAGCTACTACGTCAGATAAGGGTAATACAGTAAGGTAGGGGCTACGTCCCAAATGGTACCCTATTCCCTTTATAGTGCACAGGCTCTAGGTCAAAAATAGTGCGCTACATAGGGAATAGAGGACCATTTAGGACAGAATCTAAATTAGGACTGGAAGGAAAACAACAAATTGACGTGAGAAACAGAACGAGGATAGCCTGGTCCCAGGTCTGAAACAGAACGAGGATAGCCTGGTCCCAGGTCTGAAACAGAACGAGGATAGCCTGGTCCCAGGTCTAGAACAGAACGAGGATAGCCTGGTCCCAGGTCTGAAACAGAACGAGGATAGCCTGGTCCCAGGTCTGAGAACAGAACGAGGATAGCCCGGTCCCAGGTCTGAAACAGAACGAGGATAGCCTGGTCCCAGGTCTAGAACAGAACGAGGATAGCCCGGTCCCAGGTCTGAGAACAGAACGAGGATAGCCTGGTCCCAGGTCTGAAACAGAACGAGGATAGCCTGGTCCCAGGTCTAGAACAGAACGAGGATAGCCCGGTCCCAGGTCTGAGAACAGAACGAGGATAGCCTGGTCCCAGGTCTGAGAACAGAACGAGGATAGCCTGGTCCCAGGTCTGAAACAGAACGAGGATAGCCCGGTCCCAGGTCTGAAACAGAACGAGGATAGCCTGGTCCCAGGTCTAGAACAGAACGAGGATAGCCTGGTCCCAGGTCTGAAACAGAACGAGGATAGCCTGGTCCCAGGTCTAGAACTAGGAGGCCTTTGTTCAGAGATGAATGTGACCCTCAGAAAGAGAGGAAGGAAGTGGTTACAGAACGGTTAGGTTAACATCACGAGTCATAACACCAGAAACGTGAACACACAAACACACACTATCTCTCTCTCTCTCTCTCTCTCTCTCTCTCTCTCTCTCTCTCTCTGTCTCTCTCTCTCTCTCTCTCTCTCTCTCTCTCTCTCTCTCTCTCTCTCTCTCTCTCTCTCTCTCTCTCTCTCTCTCTCTCTCTCTGCTCTCTCTCTCTCTCTCTCTCTCTCTCTCTCTCTCTCTCTCTCTCTCTCTCTCTCTCTCTCTCTCTCTCTCTCTCGTCTCTCTCTCTCTCTCTCTCTCTCTCTCTCTCTCTCTCTCTGTCTCTCTCTCTCTCTCTCTCTCTCTCTCTCGCTCTCTCGCTCTCTCTCTCTCTCGTCTCTCTCTCTCTCTCTCGTCTCTCTCTCTCTCTCTCTCTCGTCTCTCTCTCTCTCTCTCTCTGTCTCTCTCTCTCTCTCTCTCTCTCTCTCTCTCTCTCTCTCTCTGATCAGACCGTGTTTAATCGTTCCGTTCTCTTTGGAGCGGAAGACAGGAAGTGTTTCCCCCTGCTGTGATGTCGCTGTGATTTCGCAGCGGGGATTACAGCCCACCACCACCACCTCTCTGATAGATGATCCTCTGCATTAGGACAGGACAGATAAACCCTACCCATGGGTTACACCCCTCATATACACTACAGTCCTCTCCTCCATCTCACCCCCCTCCTCCCCCCTTCTCATATCTCCCTGCTCAGGGCCAGTCCTGCTGTGTGGGTGAGAGTAGGGGATAATCCCTGCATACTGCAGGACTGCAGAGAGAGAAAGTGAAGGGGTGAGGGAATCAGAGAGAGAGAGAGAGAGAGAGATGGGGAATGAGGAGAGGTAGAGAGAGATGGGGAATGAGGAGAGGTAGAGAGAGAGATGGGGAATGAGGAGAGGTAGAGAGAGAGAGATGGGGAATGAGGAGAGGTAGAGAGATGGGGAATGAGGAGAGGTAGAGAGAGATGGGGAATGAGGAGAGAGATGGGGAATGAGGAGAGAGATGGGGAATGAGGAGAGAGATGGGGAATGAGGAGAGAGATGGGGAATGAGGAGAGGTAGAGAGAGATGGGGAATGAGGAGAGGTAGAGGAGATGGGGAATGAGGAGAGGTAGAGAGAGATGGGGAATGAGGAGAGGTAGAGAGAGATGGTGAATGAGGAGAGGTAGAGAGATGGGGAATGAGGAGAGGTAGAGAGATGGTGAATGAGGAGAGAGATGGGGAATGAGGAGAGAGATGGGGAATGAGGAGAGGTAGAGAGATGGGGAATGAGGAGAGGTAGAGAGATGGGGAATGAGGAGGGAGAGAGATGGGGAATGAGGAGAGGTAGAGAGAGATGGGGAATGAGGAGAGGTAGAGAGAGATGGGGAATGAGGAGAGGTAGAGAGAGATGGGGAATGAGGAGAGAGATGGGGAATGAGGAGAGAGATGGGGAATGAGGAGAGAGATGGGGAATGAGGAGAGGTAGAGAGAGATGGGAATGAGGAGAGGTAGAGAGAGATGGGGAATGAGGAGAGGTAGAGAGAGATGGGGAATGAGGAGAGGTAGAGAGAGATGGGGAATGAGGAGAGGTAGAGAGAGATGGGGAATGAGGAGAGGTAGAGAGAGATGGGGAATGAGGAGAGGTAGAGAGAGATGGGGAATGAGGAGAGTAGAGAGAGATGGGGAATGAGGAGAGTAGAGAGAGATGGGGAATGAGGAGAGGTAGAGAGAGATGGGGAATGAGGAGAGGTAGAGAGAGATGGTGAATGAGGAGAGGTAGAGAGAGATGGGGAATGAGGAGAGGTAGAGAGAGATGGGGAATGAGGAGAGGTAGAGAGAGATGGGGAATGAGGAGAGGTAGAGAGAGATGGGGAATGAGGAGAGGTAGAGAGAGATGGGGAATGAGGAGAGGTAGAGAGAGATGGGGAATGAGGAGAGGTAGAGAGATGGGGAATGGGGAGAGGTAGAGAGAGATGGGGAATGAGGAGAGGTAGAGAGATGGGGAATGAGAGAGGTAGAGGAGATGGGGAATGAGGAGAGGTAGAGAGATGGTGAATGAGGAGAGGTAGAGAGATGGGGAATGAGGAGAGGTAGAGAGATGGTGAATGAGGAGAGAGATGGGGAATGAGGAGAGAGATGGGGAATGAGGAGAGGTAGAGAGATGGGGAATGAGGAGAGGTAGAGAGATGGTGAATGAGGAGAGAGATGGTGAATGAGGAGAGGTAGAGAGAGATGGGGAATGAGGAGAGGTAGAGAGAGATGGGGAATGAGGAGAGGTAGAGAGAGATGGTGAATGAGAGAGAGGTAGAGAGAGATGGTGAATGAGAGAGAGATGGGGAATGAGGAGAGGTAGAGAGAGATGGGGAATGAGGAGAGGTAGAGAGAGATGGGGAATGAGGAGAGGTAGAGAGAGATGGGGAATGAGGAGAGGTAGAGAGAGATGGGGAATGAGGAGAGGTAGAGAGAGATGGGGAATGAGGAGAGGTAGAGAGAGATGGGGAATGAGGAGAGGTAGAGAGAGATGGGGAATGAGGAGAGGTAGAGAGAGATGGGGAATGAGGAGAGGTAGAGAGAGATGGGGAATGAGGAGAGGTAGAGAGAGATGGTGAATGAGGAGAGTAGAGAGAGATGGTGAATGAGGAGAGAGAGATGGGGAATGAGGAGAGGTAGAGAGAGATGGTGAATGAGGAGAGGTAGAGAGAGATGGGGAATGAGGAGAGGTAGAGAGAGATGGTGAATGAGGAGAGGTGAGAGAGATGGGGAATGAGGAGAGGTAGAGAGAGATGGGGAATGAGGAGAGGTAGAGAGAGATGGGGAATGAGGAGAGGTAGAGAGAGATGGGGAATGAGGAGAGGTAGAGAGAGATGGGGAATGAGGAGAGGTAGAGAGAGATGGGGAATGAGGAGAGGTAGAGAGATGGGGAATGAGGAGAGTAGAGAGATGGTGAATGAGAGAGAGATGGGAATGAGAGAGAGATGGGGAATGAGGAGAGAGATGGTGAATGAGGAGAGAGATGGTGAATGAGTAGAGAGATGGGGAATGAGGAGAGAGATGGGAATGAGTAGAGAGTGGGGAATGAGGAGAGGTAGAGAGAGATGGGGAATGAGGAGAGGTAGAGAGAGATGGTGAATGAGGAGAGGTAGAGAGATGGGGAATGAGGAGAGGTAGAGAGAGATGGGAGAGGTAGAGAGAGATGGGGAATGAGAGAGGTAGAGAGAGATGGGGAATGAGGAGAGTGAGATGAGAGAGGAGAGAGATGGGGAATGAGAGAGGTAGAGAGAGATGGGGAATGAGGAGAGAGATGGGGAATGAGGAGAGAGATGGGGAATGAGGGAGATGGGGAATGAGGAGATGAGATGGGGGAATGAGGAGAGGTAGAGAGAGATGGGGAATGAGGAGAGGTAGAGAGAGATGGGGAATGAGGAGAGGTAGAGGAATGGGGAATGAGGAGAGGAGAGAGAGATGGGGAATGAGGAGAGGTCGAGAGATGGGAATGAGGAGAGAGATGAGAGAGAGAGATGGGGAATGAGAGAGGTAGAGAGAGATGGGGATGAGAGAGGAAGAGGAGGGGATGAGGAGAGGTAGAGAGAGATGGGGAATGAGGAGAGGTAGAGAGAGATGGGGAATGAGGAGGTAGAGGGAGGAAAGTAGAGCAGGATAGTGAATTATTTGGCTGTTTATTTCCTGTGTTACAGAGTGATGCGTAGAGAAGCCGTCCCCAAGAGGAAGACTCCAATATGGAGCTTTTACTGTAGAGACACACCCAGCTCAGGAGCGTGTGTGTGTGCGTGTGTGTGTGCGTGTGTGTGTGCGTGTGTGTGTGTGTGTGTGTGTGTGTGTGTGTGTGTGTGTGTGTGTGTGTGTGTGTGTGTGTGTGTGTGTGTGTGTGTGTGTGTGTGTGTGTGTGTGTGTGTGTGTGTGTGTGTGTGTGTGTGTGGTGTGTGTGTGTGTGTGTGTGTGTGTGTGTGTGAGGGATTTAAAGTGAGTGTGCCTCAGTGCTCTGAACACAGCGTGGGTGGATGTCAGTACAGAAAGATCTCTACCTCTAAATCCCCTTCATCCATCCATCCATCCGTCCATCCACCATCCATCCATCCATACGGCTGACAGGCTGGGACGGTGCTGTACCCTGACAGGCTGGGACGGTGCTGTACCCTGACAGGCTGGGCTGACCTGGGCGGTGCTGTACCCTACAGGCTGGGACAGGCTGGGACGGTGCTGATAGGCTGGGACGGTGCTGTACCCTGAAGGCTGGGACGGTGCTGTACCCTGACAGGCTGGGACGGTGCTGTACCCTAACAGGCTGGGACGGTGCTGTACCCTGACAGGCTGGGACGGTGCTGTATCTCTCTGTATTAGTGGACCTCTGTCCCCAGCCTGTATCTCTCTGTATTAGTGGACCTCTGTCCCCAGCCTGTATCTCTCTGTATTAGTGGACCTCTGTCCCCAGCCTGTATCTCTCTGTGTTAGTGGACCTCTGTCCCCAGCCTGTATTAGTGGACCTCTGTCCCCAGCCTGTATCTCTCTGTATTAGTTGACCTCTGTCCCCAGCCTGTATCTCTCTGTCCCCAGCCTGTATCTCTCTGTATTAGTGGACCTCTGTCCCCAGCCTGTATCTCTCTGTATTAGTGGACCTCTGTCCCCAGCCTGTATCTCTCTGTATTAGTGGACCTCTGTCCCCAGCCTGTATCTCTCTGTGTTAGTGGACCTCTGTCCCCAGCCTGTATTAGTGGACCTCTGTCCCCAGCCTGTATCTCTCTGTATTAGTTGACCTCTGTCCCCAGCCTGTATCTCTCTGTATTATTGGACCTCTGTCCCCAGCCTGTATCTCTCTGTATTAGTGGACCTCTGTCCCCAGGCTGTATCTCTCTGTATTAGTGGACCTCTGTCCCCAGCCTGAATCTCTCTGTATCTCTCTGTATTAGTGGACCTCTGTCCCCAGCCTGTATCTCTCTGTATTAGTGGACCTCTGTCCCCAGCCTGTATCTCTCTGTATTAGTGGACCTCTGTCCCCAGCCTGTATCTCTCTGTATTAGTGGACCTCTGTCCCCAGCCTGTATCTCTCTGTATTAGTGGACCTCTGTCCCCAGCCTGTATCTCTCTGTATATCTCTGTATTAGTGGACCTCTGTCCCCAGCCTGTATCTCTCTGTATTAGTGGACCTCTGTCCCCAGCCTGTATCTCTCTGTATATCTCTGTATTAGTGGACCTCTGTCCCCAGCCTGTATCTCTCTGTATTAGTGGACCTCTGTCCCCAGCCTGTATCTCTCTGTATTAGTGGACCTCTGTCCCCAGCCTGTATCTCTCTGTATTAGTGGACCTCTGTCCCCAGCCTGTATCTCTCTGTATTAGTGGACCTCTGTCCCCAGCCTGTATCTCTCTGTATTAGTGGACCTCTGTCCCCAGCCTGTATCTCTCTGTATATCTCTGTATTAGTGGACCTCTGTCCCCAGCCTGTATCTCTCTGTATTAGTGGACCTCTGTCCCCAGCCTGTATTAGTGGATCTCTGTCCCCAGCCTGTATATCTCTGTATTAGTGGACCTCTGTCCCCAGCCTGTATATCTCTGTATTAGTGAGACCTCTGTCCCCAGCCTGTATATCTCTGTATTAGTGGACCTCTGTCCCCAGCCTGAATCTCTCTGTATTAGTGGACCTCTGTCCCCAGCCTGTATCTCTCTGTATATCTCTGTATTAGTGGACCTCTGTCCCCAGCCTGTATCTCTCTGTATTAGTGGACCTCTGTCCCCAGCCTGTATCTCTCTGTATTAGTGAACCCTCTGTCCCCAGCCTGTATCTCTCTGTATTAGTGGACCTCTGTCCCCAGCCTGTATCTCTCTGTATTAGTGGACCTCTGTCCCCAGCCTGTATCTCTCTGTATTAGTGGACCTCTGTCCCCAGCCTGTATCTCTCTGTATTAGTGGACCTCTGTCCCCAGCCTGTATCTCTCTGTATATCTCTGTATTAGTGGACCTCTGTCCCCAGCCTGTATCTCTCTGTATTAGTGGACCTCTGTCCCCAGCCTGTATTAGTGGATCTCTGTCCCCAGCCTGTATATCTCTGTATTAGTGGACCTCTGTCCCCAGCCTGTATATCTCTGTATTAGTGGACCTCTGTCCCCAGCCTGTATATCTCTGTATTAGTGGTCCTCTGTCCCCAGCCTGAATCTCTCTGTATTAGTGGACCTCTGTCCCCAGCCTGTATCTCTCTGTATATCTCTGTATTAGTGGACCTCTGTCCCCAGCCTGTATCTCTCTGTATTAGTGGACCTCTGTCCCCAGCCTGTATCTCTCTGTATTAGTGGACCTCTGTCCCCAGCCTGAATCTCTCTGTATTAGTGAAGTCTTAAAACAGGCTGAGCTCCACCACTGCATGGAAGCAGTGGGAAACACAGCTCTGCTGAAAGTCCATGGGAAAGAATGTATCTTCTATTTCCAGAAGTCCGACCAGTCAATCTGGACGAAGTGAGTTTTACGTGTCTGGTGGACGGGAGTGAATATGGCAGCATGGCTCTGGATGTTTAGGGTCAGGGCTGCTGCATGTCTTAATATGACTGAAACACGTTTAACCTCTAAACACGTCCTAGAACGATCTCTAAACACCACCTCTAAACACGTCCTAGAACGACCTCTAAACACGTCCTAGAACGCCTTCTAAACACGTCCTAGAACGACCTCTAAACACGTCCTAGAACGACCTCTAAACACGTCCTAGAACGACCTCTAAACACGTCCTAGAACGACCTCTAAACACGTCCTAGAATGACCTCTAAACACGTCTAACCTCTAAACACGTCTCTATCAACTTGTTCTAATAACATGACCCAGGTGTTTAATAACATGACCCAGGTGTTTAATAACATGACCCAGGTGTTTAATAACATGACCCAGGTGTTTAATAACATGACCCAGGTGTTTAATAACATGACCCAGGTGTTTAATAACATGACCCAGGTGTTTAATAACATGACCCAGGTGTTTTATGGACCCAGGTGTTTAATAACATGACCCAGGTGTTTAATAACATGACCCAGGTGTTTAATAACATGACCCAGGTGTTTAATAACATGACCCAGGTGTTTAATAACATGACCCAGGTGTTTAATAACATGACCCAGGTGTTTAATAACATGACCCAGGTGTTTAATAACATGACCCAGGTGTTTAATAACATGGACCCAGGTGTTTAATAACATGACCCAGGTGTTTAATAACATGACCCAGGTGTTTAATAACATGACCCAGGTGTTTAATAACATGACCCAGGTGTTTAATAACATGACCCAGGTGTTTAATAACATGACCCAGGTGTTTAATAACATGACCCAGGTGTTTTATGGAGCCAGTCAATACTCCTGGGAGGTTAGAATTCACTTTAGGCTGATAAACTCTTTCTATATGTAACACAGTGACCTACATACAGACAGAGAGCGCCGGAGGGAGGGAGGGAGAGCGAGGGAGGGAGGGAGAGGGAGGGAGGGAGAGCGAGAGAGGGGGAGAGGGAGGGAGGGAGAGAGAGAGAGAGAGAGAGAGAGAGAGAGAGACGGAGAGAGAGAGAGGTAATCATGTCTTTAGAGGAGGACAATAGTCTGTTCACCTGGTGTAGTTTGCTAACCTTAGCAGAGATCTTCAGATCTCCGTCTCTCTGTCTCCTCAGTAGTCTTAATGTACTGTAGTAAGTGATACAGGGTGCGGGTAGTGGGTTGGAGGGGTGGGAGACCTCCTGAGGTTACCCAGCCTCTTGTTCTGAAGCAGGGCCATAGCAGAGAGGAGGGAGCTTACCCCTGGGAACTGGAAGAGAGTGAAACCGAGACAGTGTGAACAGGGGGAGAGGGGGAGGGAAGGAGAGAGAGGAGGGAGAGGGGGGGGGAAGAGGAGGAAGAGGGGGAAGGAGAGAGAGGAGGAAGAGGGGAAGGAGAGAGAGGAGGAAGAGGGGGGAAGGAGAGAGAGGGGGAAGGAGAGAGAGGAGGAAGAGGGGGGAAGAGGGGGAAGGAGAGAGAGGAGGAGGAAGAGGAGGAAGGAGAGAGAGGAGGAAGAGGGAGGAAGGAGAGAGAGGAGGGAGAGGAGGGAGAGGAGGGAGTGGGGGGGAAGAGGAGGGAGAGGAGGGAGTGGGGGGAAGAGGAGAGAGGAGGGAGAGGGGGGAAGAGGAGGAAGAGGAAGAAGGAGAGAGAGGAGGGAGAGGGGGAGAGAGAGGAGGAAGGAGAGAGAGGAGGAAGAGGGGGGAAGAGGGGGAAGGAGAGAGAGGAGGAGGAAGAGGAGGAAGGAGAGAGAGGAGGAAGAGGGAGGAAGGAGAGAGAGGAGGAAGAGGGAGGAAGGAGAGAGAGGAGGGAGAGGGAGAGAGAGAGGAGGAAGGAGAGAGAGGAGGAAGAGGGGGGAAGAGGGGGAAGGAGAGAGAGGAGGAGGAAGAGGAGGAAGGAGAGAGAGGAGGAAGAGGTGGTTGGGCTCCTCCATATCAGCTCTGCTTTCTGTTGTTTTATCTTCAGGTGTTCCCAAACTGGGGAACGCGCAATGCCGTCGGAGGTACGCCAAATAAAAATGTGATTCACATTAAAAAGAAAACAACTAAAAATATTTTATTTTATTTTTAAAAAAGTAAATAAGTCTTCACATTTTCAAACAGTCCGTTTATATTTTCCAACGGGGATATACATTTGGGTGAGGGGTTTTTTTTTCCTCTCACCTGAGTCGCCTCGTTTCACCGCCAAAAATCAAATGAAACCTTCTAGTGGTCAGCGAAATAACAACACAAATACAGGAAGCCCTAGTCAAATAATGAACATCCAATCACATTAACCCGTTACTCTCTCGCGGGAATTCCCCTAACGGTCCGTATGTAGCCAAACATAGTCAAATGTAGCCCTAACCCTAACTCTAGTGTTGTTAGCCCAGCTAGCACGGACACTGACAGTTCTGAATCTGACGCAGCCGAAGAGCTACTGCCCTCTACCTGGGAAAGCACCGAACAGCAGACCGGGACGTTGGACCATCGAAGAGCTGCTGCCCTCTTTACCTGGGGAAGCACCGAACAACGGACCGGGACGTTGGACCATCGAAGAGCTACTGCCCTCTTTACCTGGGAAAGCACCCGAACAGCAGACCGGGACGTTGGACCATCGAAGAGCTGCTGTCCCCCTTTACCTGGGAAAGCACCGAACAGACCGGGACGTTGGACCATCGAAGAGCTGCTGCCCTCTTTACCTGGGGAAGCACCGAACAGACCGGGACATTGGACCATCGAAGAGCTGCTGTCCCCCTTTACCTGGGGAAGCACCGAACAACGGACCGGGACGTTGGACCATCGAAGAGCTACTGCCCCTTTACCTGGGAAAGCACCGAACAACGGACCGGGACGTTGGACCATCGAAGAGCTACTGCCCCTTTACCTGGGAAAGCACCGAACAGACCGGGACGTTGGACCATCGAAGAGCTACTGCCCCCGTTACCAGGGGAAAGCAACGAACAACGGACCGGGACGTTGGACCATCGAAGAGCTACTGCCCCTTTACCTGGGAAAGCACCGAACAGACCGGGACGTTGGACCATCGAAGAGCTACTGCCCCCGTTACCAGGGGAAAGCAACGAACAACGGACCGGGACGTTGAACCATCGAAGAGGCACAAAATATGATGAGAACTACATTGATTTGGGGTTCCCTGATTTTGGGAGTAGTGCCTTTCCTCGGCCACAGTGTGTTATATGTGCTAAAAGTACTATCTCACAACTCGACAACAAACCTTCACTCTCGCGCAGACATTAAGAAACAAAACATGACAATTTAAAAAAAAATAAGCCACGGAAGTTTGAGTGAAAATGAAGACGAGTTTTGAGTAGTAAGACCTGTATAAATGCAGCAGATACCATTAATCAGAAGGGGGCTAGAAGCATCTTATATGGTGAGCTACCGAGTGGCGAGGACAGGCAAAACCCCCATACTATTGTAGAGGACTTCATTCATCCTGCTGCTGAGGATACGGCTGGGATAATGCTGGGGGTAAAAGGCCCCCAAAACAACTATACAGACAACGCCTTCATCAAACAACACTGGTTCACGACGCATCAGAGACGTGGCTGGAGATGCTTTGAAACAATTACTGCTTCGCATACAAGCCAGTGAATTATATGTGTTACAGCTGGATGAGTCAACAGACGTGGCGGGCCTGGTACAGCTCCTGGTATATGGATGAGTTAACGGGCCTGGTACAGCTCCTGGTATATGGATGAGTTAACGGGCCTGGTACAGCTCCTGGTATATGGATGAGTTAACGGGCCTGGTACAGCTCCTGGTATATGGATGAGTCAACAGGCCTGGCACAGCTCCTGGTATATGGATGAGTCAACAGACGTGGCCGGCCTGGTACAGCTCCTGGTATATGGATGAGTTAACAGGCCTGGTACAGCTCCTGGTATATGGATGAGTCAACAGGCCTGGTACAGCTCCTGGTATATGGATGAGTCAACAAGCCTGGTACAGCTCCTGGTATATGGATGAGTTAACAGGCCTGGTACAGCTCCTGGTATATGGATGAGTCAACAGGCCTGGTACAGCTCCTGGTATATGGATGAGTTAACAGGCCTGGTACAGCTCCTGGTATATGGATGAGTCAACAGGCCTGGTACAGCTCCTGGTATATGGATGAGTTAACAGGCCTGGTACAGCTCCTGGTATATGGATGAGCCAACAGGCCTGGTACAGCTCCTGGTATATGGATGAGTTAACAGGCCTGGTACAGCTCCTGGTATATGGATGAGTTAACAGGCCTGGCACAGCTCCTGGTATATGGATGAGTTAACAGGCCTGGCACAGCTCCTGGTATATGGATGAGTTAACAGGCCTGGTACAGCTCCTGGTGTATGGATGAGTTAACAGGCCTGGTACAGCTCCTGGTATATGGATGAGTCAACAGGCCTGGTACAGCTCCTGGTATATGGATGAGTTAACAGGCCTGGTACAGCTCCTGGTATATGGATGAGTTAACAGGCCTGGTACAGCTCCTGGTATATGGATGAGTCAACAGGCCTGGTACAGCTCCTGGTATATGGATGAGTTAACAGGCCTGGTACAGCTCCTGGTATATGGATGAGTTAACAGGCCTGGTACAGCTCCTGGTATATGGATGAGTTAACAGGCCTGGTACAGCTCCTGGTATATGGATGAGTTAACAGACCTGGTACAGCTCCTGGTATATGGATGAGTTAACAGGCCTGGTACAGCTCCTGGTATATGGATGAGTCAACGGGCCTGGTACAGCTCCTGGTATATGGATGAGTCAACGGGCCTGGTACAGCTCCTGGTATATGGATGAGTTAACGGGCCTGGTACAGCTCCTGGTATATGGATGAGTTAACGGGCCTGGTACAGCTCCTGGTATATGGATGAGTTAACGGGCCTGGTACAGCTCCTGGTATATGGATGAGTTAACGGGCCTGGTACAGCTCCTGGTATATGGATGAGTTAACGGGCCTGGTACAGCTCCTGGTATATGGATGAGTTAACAGGCCTGGTACAGCTCCTGGTATATGGATGAGTTAACAGGCCTGGTACAGCTCCTGGTATATGGATGAGTTAACAGGCCTGGTACAGCTCCTGGTATATGGATGAGTTAACAGGCCTGGTACAGCTCCTGGTATATGGATTAGTTAACAGGCCTGGTATAGCTCCTGGTATATGGATGAGTTAACAGGCCTGGTACAGCTCCTGGTATATGGATGAGTCAACAGGCCTGGTACAGCTCCTGGTATATGGATGAGTTAACAGGCCTGGTACAGCTCCTGGTATATGGATGAGTCAACAGGCCTGGTACAGCTCCTGGTATATGGATGAGTTAACAGGCCTGGTACAGCTCCTGGTATATGGATGAGTTAACAGGCCTGGTACAGCTCCTGGTATATGGATTAGTTAACAGGCCTGGTACAGCTCCTGGTATATGGATGAGTTAACGGGCCTGGTACAGCTCCTGGTATATGGATGAGTCAACAGGCCTGGTACAGCTCCTGGTATATGGATGAGTTAACAGGCCTGGTACAGCTCCTGGTATATGGATGAGTCAACAGGCCTGGTACAGCTCCTGGTATATGGATGAGTCAACAGGCCTGGTACAGCTCCTGGTATATGGATGAGTCAACAGGCCTGGTACAGCTCCTGGTATATGTCCGTTACGTTTATGGGGGGGTCAATTAAGGAAGACATCCTCTTCTGGAAACCAGGACAACATGAGAGGATATGTTTTAAAGTACTGGACAGCTTTGTGACGTCAGATGGACTTTGGTGGTCGAGATGTGTTGGTATCTGTACTGATGGTGTAAAAGCCCTGACAGGGAGACATAGTGGAGTGGTAACGCGCCTGCAAGCAGCTGCTCCCGAAGCCACTTGGGTCCACTGCAGCATCCGCCGAGAGGCTCTCGCTGCCAAGGGAATGACTGACAGCTTGGAAAACATTTTGAAAAACATTTTTCTTTACATGATGACGAGTTCCTCACATGACTGGTCTATCTGGGTGATGTTTTTCCTCACCTGAATGATCTGAATCTAGGATTACAAGGGACTCTCCGCAACTATATTCAATGTGCGGGACAAAATGGAGGCTATGATTAAGAAGTTGGAGCTCTTCTCTGTCTGCATTAACAAGGACAACACACAGGTCTTTCCATCATTGTATGATTTCTTTGTGTGTAAATGAACTCAAGTTTACGGACAATGTCAAACGTGAAATAGCGAAGCACCTGAGTGAGATGGGTGAGCAATTGCACAGGTACTTTCCCCGAAACGGACGACACAAACAACTGGATTCGTTATCCCTTTCATGCCCTGCCTCCAGTCCACTTACCGATATCTGAACAAGAGAGACTCATCGAAATTGCAACAAGCGGTTCTGTGAAAATGTAATTTAATCAGAAGCCACTGCCAGATTTCTGGATAGGGCTGCGCTCAGAGTATCCTGCCTTGGCAGATCCTGCTGTTAAGACGCTGATGCCCTTTGTATTATTTGTGCCCTGGTCCTATTAGATCCTGGTCCTATTAGATCCTGGTCCTATTAGATCCTGGTCCTATTAGATCCTGGTCCTATTAGATCCTGGTCCTATAAGATCCTGGTCCTATAAGATCCTGGTCCTATATGATCCAGGTCCTATTAGATCCTGGTCCTGTTAGATCCTGGTCCTATTAGATCCAGGTCCTATATGATCCTGGTCCTATTAGATCCTGGTCCTATAAGATCCTGGTCCTATTAGATCCTGGTCCTATTAGATCCTGGTCCTATTAGATCCTGGTCCTATAAGATCCTGGTCCTGTAAGATCCTGGTCCTATTAGATCCTGGTCCTATTAGATCCTGGTCCTATTAGATCCTGGTCCTGTTAGATCCTGGTCCTATTAGATCCAGGTCCTATATGATCCTGGTCCTATTAGATCCTGGTCCTATAAGATCCTGGTCCTATTAGATCCTGGTCCTATTAGATCCTGGTCCTATAAGATCCTGGTCCTATAAGATCCTGGTCCTATATGATCCGGGTCCTATTAGATCCTGGTCCTGTTAGATCCTGGTCCTATTAGATCCTGGTCCTATATGATCCTGGTCCTATATGATCCTTGTCCTATAAGATCCTGGTCCTATTAGATCCTGGTCCTATTAGATCCTGGTCCTATAAGATCCTGGTCTTATAAGATCCTGGTCTTATAAGATCCTGGTCCTAATAGATCCTGGTCCTATAAGATCCTGGTCCTATTAGATCCTGGTCCTATTAGATCCTGGTCCTATATGATCCTGGTCCTATTAGATCCTGGTCCTATTAGATCCTGGTCCTGTTAGATCCTTGTCCTATATGATCCTGGTCCTATATGATCCTGGTCCTATTAGATCCTGGTCCTATTAGATCCTGGTCCTATTAGATCCTGGTCCTGTTAGATCCTGGTCCTATTAGATCCTGGTCCTATTAGATCCTGGTCCTGTTAGATCCTGGTCCTATATGATCCAGGTCCTATAAGATCCTGGTCCTATAAGATCCTGGTCCTATATGATCCTGCTCCTATTAGATCCTGGTACTGTTAGATGATGGTCCTATTAAATCCTGGTCCTATATGATACTGGTCCTATAAGATCCTGGTCCTATTAGATCCTGGTCCTATAAGATCCCGCTCCTATTAGATCCTGGTCCTATATGATCCTGGTCCTATTAGATCCTGGTCCTATAAGATCCTGGTCCTATTAGATCCTGGTCCTATTAGATCCTGGTCCTATATGATCCAGGTCCTATTAGATCCTGGTCCTGTTAGATCCTAGTCCTATTAGATCCTGGTCCTATTAGATCCTGGTCCTATTAGATCCTGGTCCTATTAGATCCTGGTCCTGTTAAATCCTGGTCCTGTTAGATCCTGGTCCTATTAGATCCTGGTCCTATATGATCCATATCCTATTAGATCCTGGTCCTGTTAGATCCTGGTCCTATATGATCCAGGTCCTATTAGATCCTGGTCCTGTTAGATCCTGGTCCTATATGATCCAGGTCCTATAAGATCCTGGTCCTGTTAGATCCTGGTCCTATATGATCCTGGTCCAATTAGATCCTGGTCCTGTAAGATCCTGGTCCTATATGATCCTGGTCCTATATGATCCTGGTCCTATATGATCCTGGTCCTATTAGATCCTGGTCCTATATGATCCTGGTCCTATATGATCCTGGTCCTATATGATCCAGGTCCTATATGATCCTGGTCCTGTTAGATCCTGGTCCTATATGATCCAGGTCCTATTAGATCCTGGTCCTGTTAGATCCTGGTCCTATATGATCCAGGTCCTGTTAGATCCTGGTCCTATTAGATCCTGGTCCTATTAGATCCTGGTCCTGTATGATCCTGGTCCTATATGATCCTGGTCCTATATGATCCTGGTCCTATATGATCCTGGTCCTATATGATCCTGGTCCTATTAGATCCTGGTCCTATTAGATCCTGGTCCTATTAGATCCTGGTCCTATATGATCCTGGTCCTATATGATCCTGGTCCTATTAGATCCTGGTCCTATATGATCCTGGTCCTTCCCACGAGTCGGGTTGTGACAAATTCATTCTTATGTTTAATAAATGTATTGTACAGACAACTAAAGGAGTTAAACATCTATCCAGACAACTAAAGGAGTTAAACCCTCCACATCTATCCAGACAACTAAAGGAGTTAAACCCTCCACATCTATCAGGACAACTAAAGGAGTTAAACCCTCCACATCTATCAGGACAACTAAAGGAGTTAAACCCTCCACATCTATCAAGACAACTAAAGGAGTTAAACCCTCCACATCTATCCAGACAACTAAAGGAGTTAAACCCTCCACATCTATCCAGACAACTAAAGGAGTTAAAGCCTCCACATCTATCCAGACAACTAAAGGAGTTAAACCCTCCACATCTATCCAGACAACTAAAGGAGTTAAACCCTCCACATCTATCAAGACAACTAAAGGAGTTAAACCCTCCACATCTATCAGGACAACTAAAGGAGTTAAACCCTCCACATCTATCAGGACAACTAAAGGAGTTAAACCCTCCACATCTATCAAGACAACTAAAGGAGTTAAACCCTCCACATCTATCCAGACAACTAAAGGAGTTAAACCCTCCACATCTATCAGGACAACTAAAGGAGTTAAACCCTCCACATCTATCAGGACAACTAAAGGAGTTAAACCCTTCACATCTATCAGGACAACTAAAGGAGTTA
The DNA here is from genome assembly GCF_965601325.2 of Salmo salar. Lineage (NCBI taxonomy): Eukaryota > Metazoa > Chordata > Actinopteri > Salmoniformes > Salmonidae > Salmo > Salmo salar. The sequence continues at coordinate 77,161,406 of NC_138297.1, forward strand.
AACCCTCCACATCTATCAGGACAACTAAAGGAGTTAAACCCTTCACATCTATCAGGACAACTAAATGAGTTACCCTCCACATCTATCCAGACAACTAATACAGACTGACTAACGAGGTGGCCAACCAGGTGTAATACAGACTGACTAACGAGGTGACCAACCAGGTGTAATACAGACTGACTAACGAGGTGGCCAACCAGGTGTAATACAGACTGACTAACGAGGTGGCCAACCAGGTGTAATACAGACTGACTAACGAGGTGGCCAACCAGGTGTAATACAGACTGACTAACTAACAAGGTGGCCAACCAGGTGTAATACAGACTGACTAACGAGGTGGCCAACCAGGTGTAATACAGACTGACTAACTAACGAGGTGACCAACCAGGTGTAATACAGACTGACTAACGAGGTGACCAACCAGGTGTAATACAGACTGACTAACGAGGTGACCAACCAGGTGTAATACAGACTGACTAACGAGGTAACCAACCAGGTGTAATGCAGACTGACTAACGAGGTGACCAACCAGGTGTAATGCAGACTGACTAACGAGGTGACCAACCAGGTGTAATACAGACTGACTAACTAACGAGGTGACCAACCAGGTGTAATACAGACTGACTAACGAGGTGACCAACCAGGTGTAATGCAGACTGACTAACGAGGTGACCAACCAGGTGTAATACAGACTGACTAACGAGGTGACCAACCAGGTGTAATACAGACTGACTAACGAGGTGGCCAACCAGGTGTAATACAGACTGACTAACGAGGTGGCCAACCAGGTGTAATACAGACTGACTAACGAGGTGGCCAACCAGGTGTAATACAGACTGACTAACTAACGAGGTGGCCAACCAGGTGTAATACAGACTGACTAACGAGGTGGCCAACCAGGTGTAATACAGACTGACTAACTAACGAGGTGACCAACCAGGTGTAATACAGACTGACTAACTAACGAGGTGACCAACCAGGTGTAATACAGACTGACTAACGAGGTGACCAACCAGGTGTAATACAGACTGACTAACGAGGTGACCAACCAGGTGTAATGCAGACTGACTAACGAGGTGACCAACCAGGTGTAATGCAGACTGACTAACGAGGTGACCAACCAGGTGTAATACAGACTGACTAACTAACGAGGTGACCAACCAGGTGTAATACAGACTGACTAACGAGGTGACCAACCAGGTGTAATGCAGACTGACTAACGAGGTGACCAACCAGGTGTAATACAGACTGACTAACGAGGTGACCAACCAGGTGTAATACAGACTGACTAACGAGGTGGCCAACCAGGTGTAATACAGACTGACTAACTAACGAGGTGGCCAACCAGGTGTAATACAGACTGACTAACGAGGTGACCAACCAGGTGTAATGCAGACTGACTAACGAGGTGACCAACCAGGTGTAATACAGACTGACTAATGAGGTGACCAACCAGGTGTAATACAGACTGACTAACGAGGCGACACCAACCAGGTGTAATACAGACTGACTAACGAGGTGACCAACCAGGTGTAATACAGACTGACTAACTAACGAGGTGACCAACCAGGTGTAATACAGACTGACTAACGAGGTGACCAACCAGGTGTAATGCAGACTGACTAACGAGGTGACCGACCAGGTGTAATACAGACTGACTAACGAGGTGACCAACCAGGTGTAATACAGACTGACTAACGAGGCGACACCAACCAGGTGTAATACAGACTGACTAACGAGGTGACCAACCAGGTGTAATACAGACTGACTAACGAGGTGGCCAACCAGGTGTAACATTGTGCATTAGTTGGTAAAGTTCCACTGGTTACATCGGCCACGGCTGTAGTTACCTTCCGGCACGTTGGCTAGAAAGGAACTGGTGGAAGATCAGACCTCAACACCATTTGACTGATGTTGGGGTCGCGTCTGAAGATTTCCCGAGGAAGGTGATTTTGTAAATATATATATTATTTTCTGTAAATGCTACATGTACCCATCTCATTGATCCAATTATTAGAGATACACACATTTTGTTTTGCACCCACCGTGTTCTCAAGAGGTGAATTGTTTCTCTTTTGGGATGTGAGGACTGGGTTTGTCCGGATTTGACCGGATGAAAATCCGTTTTCAGATGGAAACGTTGTCAGTAAAGCAGTGAATTTTAGAGCTTTAACAGTCCGCTGATCTTCTCGTTTTTTTACCAGAGCACCGAAACTTACCGGTGATCAATCAGAGGACAAACCATCCACAGAGACCAACTGATATCTTTCCGACAGATAAGATCTAAAACCAGGTAAGAACTTGTAGACCAATCAGGGTTTTTCCAATCGCTCTCCAAAAGAATGTGTAGATTGATGGTGTTGAAAGTCGGCTCTAAGGTCTAGGAGGACGAGGACAGATGCAGAGACAGTATGGTGGTGAAAGTCGGCTCTAAGGTCTAGGAGGACGAGGACAGATGCAGAGACAGTATGGTGGTGAAAGTCGGCTCTAAGGTCTAGGAGGACGAGGACAGATGCAGAGACAGTATGGTGGTGAAAGTCGGCTCTAAGGTCTAGGAGGACGAGGACAGATGCAGAGACAGTATGGTGGTGAAAGTCGGCTCTAAGGTCTAGGAGGACGAGGACAGATGCAGAGACAGTATGGTGGTGAAAGTCGGCTCTAAGGTCTAGGAGGACGAGGACAGATGCAGAGACAGTATGGTGGTGAAAGTCGGCTCTAAGGTCTAGGAGGACGAGGACAGATGCAGAGACAGTATGGTGGTGAAAGTCGGCTCTAAGGTCTAGGAGGACGAGGACAGATGCAGAGACAGTATGGTGGTGAAAGTCGGCTCTAAGGTCTAGGAGGACGAGGACAGATGCAGAGACAGTATGGTGGTGAAAGTCGGCTCTAAGGTCTAGGAGGACGAGGACAGATGCAGAGACAGTATGGTGGTGAAAGTCGGCTCTAAGGTCTAGGAGGACGAGGACAGATGCAGAGACAGTATGGTGGTGAAAGTCGGCTCTAAGGTCTAGGAGGACGAGGACAGATGCAGAGACAGTATGGTGGTGAAAGTCGGCTCTAAGGTCTAGGAGGACGAGGACAGATGCAGAGACAGTATGGTGGTGAAAGTCGGCTCTAAGGTCTAGGAGGACGAGGACAGATGCAGAGACAGTATGGTGGTGAAAGTCGGCTCTAAGGTCTAGGAGGACGAGGACAGATGCAGAGACAGTATGGTGGTGAAAGTCGGCTCTAAGGTCTAGGAGGACGAGGACAGATGCAGAGACAGTATGGTGGTGAAAGTCGGCTCTAAGGTCTAGGAGGACGAGGACAGATGCAGAGACAGTATGGTGGTGAAAGTCGGCTCTAAGGTCTAGGAGGACGAGGACAGATGCAGAGACAGTATGGTGGTGAAAGTCGGCTCTAAGGTCTAGGAGGACGAGGACAGATGCAGAGACAGTATGGTGGTGAAAGTCGGCTCTAAGGTCTAGGAGGACGAGGACAGATGCAGAGACAGTATGGTGGTGAAAGTCGGCTCTAAGGTCTAGGAGGACGAGGACAGATGCAGAGACAGTATGGTGGTGAAAGTCGGCTCTAAGGTCTAGGAGGACGAGGACAGATGCAGAGACAGTATTTTTTTTGTTGATTTTTCCGGGTTAAGGTTTGTCTTTCTGAGGAGAGGCTTTATCAGCGGCACTTTCAGTGGGAAAGGTTCACGTCCGGGGGATAGAGAGCCGTTTATTATCTTCAACATAGGAGGGCAGAGCGTGAATAAGATTAACTGACTAGTTAAATAAACGTTAAATAAATAAATATTAATAAAACATTCAGTTTGTGCCTGCCAACGACCGATGACACTAAAACCTCCCTCCCTCCCTCTCTCCTCTCTCCCTCTCTCCTCCCTCTTCTCATGTTACTCCTTACTGCCCCACCCCCTCTCAGCTCTACTGCCCCCACCCCCTCTCAGCTCTACTGCCCTACCCCCTCTCAGCTCTACTGCCCCACCCCCTCTCAGCTCTACTGCCCCACCCCCTCTCAGCTCTACTGCCCCACCCCCTCTCAGCTCTACTGCCCCCACCCCCTCTCAGCTCTACTGCCCCCACCCCCTCTCAGCTCTACTGCCCCCACCCCCCTCTCAGCTCTACTGCCCCCACCCCCTCTCAGCTCTACTGCCCCTACCCCCTCTCAGCTCTACTGCCCCCCACCCCCTCTCAGCTCTACTGCCCCACCCCCTCTCAGCTCTACTGCCCCACCCCCTCTCAGCTCTACTGCCCCTACCCCCTCTCAGCTCTACTGCCCCACCCCCTCTCAGCTCTACTGCCCCACCCCCTCTCAGCTCTACTGCCCCACCCCCCTCTCAGCTCTACTGCCCCAACCCCCTCTCAGCTCTACTGCCCCCCCTCTCAGCTCTACTGCCCCCCACCCCCTCTCAGCTCTACTGCACGCTACCTAAACACACACACACACACACACACACACACACACACACACACACACACACACACACACACACACACACACACACACACAGGCTGCCTGCTGCCTAAACACACACCACCACCACACACTGCCTGTTCGCTGCTCGCTACATAACAGGAATACTGATACAGTTACCAGGCTGTCAGCTCTACTAACAGGAATACTGATACACAGTTACCAGGCTGTCAGCTCTACTAACAGGAATACTGATACAGTTACCAGGCTGTCAGCTCTACTAACAGGAATACTGATACACAGTTACCAGGCTGTCAGCTCTACTAACAGGAATACTGATACAGTTACCAGGCTGTCAGCTCTACTAACAGGAATACTGATACAGTTACCAGGCTGTCAGCTCTACTAACAGGAATACTGATACACAGTTACCAGGCTGTCAGCTCTACTAACAGGAATACTGATACACAGTTACCAGGCTGTCAGCTCTACTAACAGGAATACTGATACAGTTACCAGGCTGTCAGCTCTACTAACAGGAATACTGATACAGTTACCAGGCTGTCAGCTCTACTAACAGGAATACTGATACAGTTACCAGGCTGTCAGCTCTACTAACAGGAATACTGATACAGTTACCAGGCTGTCAGCTCTACTAACTGGAATACTGATACAGTTACCAGGCTGTCAGCTCTACTAACAGGAATACTGATACAGTTACCAGGCTGTCAGCTCTACTAACAGGAATACTGATACACAGTTACCAGGCTGTCAGCTCTACTAACAGGAATACTGATACAGTTACCAGGCTGTCAGCTCTACTAACAGGAATACTGATACAGTTACCAGGCTGTCAGCTCTACTAACAGGAATACTGATACACAGTTACCAGGCTGTCAGCTCTACTAACAGGAATACTGATACACAGTTACCAGGCTGTCAGCTCTACTAACAGGAATACTGATACAGTTACCAGGCTGTCAGCTCTACTAACAGGAATACTGATACACAGTTACCAGGCTGTCAGCTCTACTAACTGGAATACTGATACACAGTTACCAGGCTGTCAGCTCTACTAACAGGAATACTGATACAGTTACCAGGCTGTCAGCTCTACTAACAGGAATACTGATACAGTTACCAGGCTGTCAGCTCTACTAACAGGAATACTGATACAGTTACCAGGCTGTCAGCTCTACTAACAGGAATACTGATACACAGTTACCAGGCTGTCAGCTCTACTAACAGGAATACTGATACACAGTTACCAGGCTGTCAGCTCTACTAACAGGAATACTGATACAGTTACCAGGCTGTCAGCTCTACTAACAGGAATACTGATACACAGTTACCAGGCTGTCAGCTCTACTAACAGGAATACTGATACACAGTTACCAGGCTGTCAGCTCTACTAACAGGAATACTGATACACAGTTACCAGGCTGTCAGCTCTACTAACAGGAATACTGATACAGTTACCAGGCTGTCAGCTCTACTAACAGGAATACTGATACAGTTACCAGGCTGTCAGCTCTACTAACAGGAATACTGATACAGTTACCAGGCTGTCAGCTCTACTAACAGGAATACTGATACACAGTTACCAGGCTGTCAGCTCTACTAACAGGAATACTGATACAGTTACCAGGCTGTCAGCTCTACTAACAGGAATACTGATACACAGTTACCAGGCTGTCAGCTCTACTAACAGGAATACTGATACAGTTACCAGGCTGTCAGCTCTACTAACAGGAATACTGATACACAGTTACCAGGCTGTCAGCTCTACTAACAGGAATACTGATACAGTTACCAGGCTGTCAGCTCTACTAACAGGAATACTGATACAGTTACCAGGCTGTCAGCTCTACTAACAGGAATACTGATACAGTTACCAGGCTGTCAGCTCTACTAACAGGAATACTGATACAGTTACCAGGCTGTCAGCTCTACTAACAGGAATACTGATACAGTTACCAGGCTGTCAGCTCTACTAACAGGAATACTGATACACAGTTACCAGGCTGTCAGCTCTACTAACAGGAATACTGATACACAGTTACCAGGCTGTCAGCTCTACTAACAGGAATACTGATACACAGTTACCAGGCTGTCAGCTCTACTAACAGGAATACTGATACAGTTACCAGGCTGTCAGCTCTACTAACAGGAATACTGATACACAGTTACCAGGCTGTCAGCTCTACTAACAGGAATACTGATACACAGTTACCAGGCTGTCAGCTCTACTAACAGGAATACTGATACAGTTACCAGGCTGTCAGCTCTACTAACAGGAATACTGATACACAGTTACCAGGCTGTCAGCTCTACTAACAGGAATACTGATACAGTTACCAGGCTGTCAGCTCTACTAACAGGAATACTGATACAGTTACCAGGCTGTCAGCTCTACTAACAGGAATACTGATACAGTTACCAGGCTGTCAGCTCTACTAACAGGAATACTGATACAGTTACCAGGCTGTCAGCTCTACTAACAGGAATACTGATACAGTTACCAGGCTGTCAGCTCTACTAACAGGAATACTGATACAGTTACCAGGCTGTCAGCTCTACTAACAGGAATACTGATACAGTTACCAGGCTGTCAGCTCTACTAACAGGAATACTGATACAGTTACCAGGCTGTCAGCTCTACTAACAGGAATACTGATACACAGTTACCAGGCTGTCAGCTCTACTAACAGGAATACTGATACACAGTTACCAGGCTGTCAGCTCTACTAACAGGAATACTGATACACAGTTACCAGGCTGTCAGCTCTACTAACAGGAATACTGATACAGTTACCAGGCTGTCAGCTCTACTAACAGGAATACTGATACAGTTACCAGGCTGTCAGCTCTACTAACAGGAATACTGATACACAGTTACCAGGCTGTCAGCTCTACTAACAGGAATACTGATACAGTTACCAGGCTGTCAGCTCTACTAACAGGAATACTGATACAGTTACCAGGCTGTCAGCTCTACTAACTGGAATACTGATACAGTTACCAGGCTGTCAGCTCTACTAACAGGAATACTGATACACAGTTACCAGGCTGTCAGCTCTACTAACAGGAATACTGATACAGTTACCAGGCTGTCAGCTCTACTAACAGGAATACTGATACACAGTTACCAGGCTGTCAGCTCTACTAACTGGAATACTGATACAGTTACCAGGCTGTCAGCTCTACTAACAGGAATACTGATACACAGTTACCAGGCTGTCAGCTCTACTAACAGGAATACTGATACAGTTACCAGGCTGTCAGCTCTACTAACAGGAATACTGATACACAGTTACCAGGCTGTCAGCTCTACTAACAGGAATACTGATACAGTTACCAGGCTGTCAGCTCTACTAACAGGAATACTGATACAGTTACCAGGCTGTCAGCTCTACTAACAGGAATACTGATACACAGTTACCAGGCTGTCAGCTCTACTAACAGGAATACTGATACACAGTTACCAGGCTGTCAGCTCTACTAACAGGAATACTGATACACAGTTACCAGGCTGTCAGCTCTACTAACAGGAATACTGATACACAGTTACCAGGCTGTCAGCTCTACTAACAGGAATACTGATACACAGTTACCAGGCTGTCAGCTCTACTAACAGGAATACTGATACAGTTACCAGGCTGTCAGCTCTACTAACAGGAATACTGATACACAGTTACCAGGCTGTCAGCTCTACTAACAGGAATACTGATACAGTTACCAGGCTGTCAGCTCTACTAACAGGAATACTGATACACAGTTACCAGGCTGTCAGCTCTACTAACAGGAATACTGATACAGTTACCAGGCTGTCAGCTCTACTAACAGGAATACTGATACAGTTACCAGGCTGTCAGCTCTACTAACAGGAATACTGATACACAGTTACCAGGCTGTCAGCTCTACTAACAGGAATACTGATACAGTTACCAGGCTGTCAGCTCTACTAACAGGAATACTGATACACAGTTACCAGGCTGTCAGCTCTACTAACAGGAATACTGATACACAGTTACCAGGCTGTCAGCTCTACTAACAGGAATACTGATACACAGTTACCAGGCTGTCAGCTCTACTAACAGGAATACTGATACAGTTACCAGGCTGTCAGCTCTACTAACAGGAATACTGATACACAGTTACCAGGCTGTCAGCTCTACTAACAGGAATACTGATACACAGTTACCAGGCTGTCAGCTCTACTAACAGGAATACTGATACAGTTACCAGGCTGTCAGCTCTACTAACAGGAATACTGATACAGTTACCAGGCTGTCAGCTCTACTAACAGGAATACTGATACACAGTTACCAGGCTGTCAGCTCTACTAACAGGAATACTGATACACAGTTACCAGGCTGTCAGCTCTACTAACAGGAATACTGATACAGTTACCAGGCTGTCAGCTCTACTAACAGGAATACTGATACAGTTACCAGGCTGTCAGCTCTACTAACAGGAATACTGATACAGTTACCAGGCTGTCAGCTCTACTAACAGGAATACTGATACAGTTACCAGGCTGTCAGCTCTACTAACAGGAATACTGATACAGTTACCAGGCTGTCAGCTCTACTAACAGGAATACTGATACAGTTACCAGGCTGTCAGCTCTACTAACAGGAATACTGATACAGTTACCAGGCTGTCAGCTCTACTAACAGGAATACTGATACACAGTTACCAGGCTGTCAGCTCTACTAACAGGAATACTGATACACAGTTACCAGGCTGTCAGCTCTACTAACAGGAATACTGATACAGTTACCAGGCTGTCAGCTCTACTAACAGGAATACTGATACAGTTACCAGGCTGTCAGCTCTACTAACAGGAATACTGATACAGTTACCAGGCTGTCAGCTCTACTAACAGGAATACTGATACACAGTTACCAGGCTGTCAGCTCTACTAACAGGAATACTGATACAGTTACCAGGCTGTCAGCTCTACTAACAGGAATACTGATACAGTTACCAGGCTGTCAGCTCTACTAACAGGAATACTGATACACAGTTACCAGGCTGTCAGCTCTACTAACAGGAATACTGATACACAGTTACCAGGCTGTCAGCTCTACTAACAGGAATACTGATACACAGTTACCAGGCTGTCAGCTCTACTAACAGGAATACTGATACAGTTACCAGGCTGTCAGCTCTACTAACAGGAATACTGATACACAGTTACCAGGCTGTCAGCTCTACTAACAGGAATACTGATACAGTTACCAGGCTGTCAGCTCTACTAACAGGAATACTGATACAGTTACCAGGCTGTCAGCTCTACTAACAGGAATACTGATACAGTTACCAGGCTGTCAGCTCTACTAACAGGAATACTGATACACAGTTACCAGGCTGTCAGCTCTACTAACAGGAATACTGATACACAGTTACCAGGCTGTCAGCTCTACTAACAGGAATACTGATACAGTTACCAGGCTGTCAGCTCTACTAACAGGAATACTGATACACAGTTACCAGGCTGTCAGCTCTACTAACAGGAATACTGATACAGTTACCAGGCTGTCAGCTCTACTAACAGGAATACTGATACAGTTACCAGGCTGTCAGCTCTACTAACAGGAATACTGATACACAGTTACCAGGCTGTCAGCTCTACTAACAGGAATACTGATACACAGTTACCAGGCTGTCAGCTCTACTAACAGGAATACTGATACACAGTTACCAGGCTGTCAGCTCTACTAACAGGAATACTGATACACAGTTACCAGGCTGTCAGCTCTACTAACAGGAATACTGATACACAGTTACCAGGCTGTCAGCTCTACTAACAGGAATACTGATACAGTTACCAGGCTGTCAGCTCTACTAACAGGAATACTGATACAGTTACCAGGCTGTCAGCTCTACTAACAGGAATACTGATACAGTTACCAGGCTGTCAGCTCTACTAACAGGAATACTGATACAGTTACCAGGCTGTCAGCTCTACTAACAGGAATACTGATACACAGTTACCAGGCTGTCAGCTCTACTAACAGGAATACTGATACAGTTACCAGGCTGTCAGCTCTACTAACAGGAATACTGATACAGTTACCAGGCTGTCAGCTCTACTAACAGGAATACTGATACAGTTACCAGGCTGTCAGCTCTACTAACAGGAATACTGATACACAGTTACCAGGCTGTCAGCTCTACTAACAGGAATACTGATACACAGTTACCAGGCTGTCAGCTCTACTAACAGGAATACTGATACAGTTACCAGGCTGTCAGCTCTACTAACAGGAATACTGATACACAGTTACCAGGCTGTCAGCTCTACTAACAGGAATACTGATACAGTTACCAGGCTGTCAGCTCTACTAACAGGAATACTGATACAGTTACCAGGCTGTCAGCTCTACTAACAGGAATACTGATACAGTTACCAGGCTGTCAGCTCTACTAACAGGAATACTGATACAGTTACCAGGCTGTCAGCTCTACTAACAGGAATACTGATACACAGTTACCAGGCTGTCAGCTCTACTAACTGGAATACTGTATGTCCCAGCTAAAGTACATAAACAACAAGATGGAAGCTTTTAGAGACACCAGCTGCGGAATAACGTCCCAGAAGGCATGAATCATTGAGTAACTATTCGTTTTACACATCAGTCATGACTCTGAAAGTTGTACTGTAGAATTTGTGAATGTTTGTCTGTTGTTATTGTGAATTCTGTACATTAGTTTGTAAGCGTAAATTGTCATTAACTGTAATTCCATTAGTTATATTCCAGCGCTCTTCAATCTTGTGACAATATCTGTTTATTTTTTTAGTTTTTTTAGTTTTGGTTAAATTAGTTTATATTGTTTTCTAAGAGATTATCAGGTGGATAGGCTCTCTGCAGGATGTTGTGTTTTCTAAGAGATTATCAGGTGGATAGGCTCTCTGCAGGATGTTGTGTTTTCTAAGAGATTATCAGGTGGATAGGCTCTCTGCGGGATGTTGTGTTTTCTAAGAGATTATCAGGTGGATAGGCTCTCTGCAGGATGTTGTGTTTTCTAAGAGATTATCAGTTGGATAGGCTCTCTGCGGGATGTTGTGTATCTTACCTATCATATGAGTATTGTTTTCTAAGAGATTATCAGGTGGATAGGCTCTCTGCAGGATGTTGTGTATCTTACCTATCATATGAGTATTGTTTTCTAAGAGATTATCAGGTGGATAGGCTCTCTGCGGGATGTTGTGTTTTCTAAGAGATTATCAGGTGGATAGGCTCTCTGCGGGATGTTGTGTATCTTACCTATCATATGAGTATTGTTTTCTGACTCAATGTCAAGCCCTGGCCATAGAGAGGGGTTTTTATTCTCTATTTTGGTTAAGGCCAGGGTGTGACTAGGGTGGGCATTCTATGTCCTTTTTTCTATGTTTTTGTATTTCTTTGTTTTTGGCCTGGTATGGCTCTCAATCAGGGACAGCTGTATATCGTTGTCTCTGATTGGGAGCCATACTTAGGCAGCCCTGTTTTCCTTTTGGGTTTTTGTGGGTGGGTTTTATTTCTGTTTAGTATATTCTGACAGAACTGTTTGGCTGTCGGGTTTCTGTTCCTCTGTTTCAGTGTTCAGATCAAATAAATACATGATGAGCACTAACCACGCCGCGCCTTGGTCTACTCCCTGCAACAGCCGTTACACTCAGATAGAATTCCCTCAACATTTGCTGATGTCTAAAAGATTTCAGAATGAAATTTCTTGATATAAAACTATAAGTTATGGGTGGAGGTGGAGGGACGCCTGTCAGAAGTTTAATTTTAATCCGTCTATCTGCATATTTGGAGACATGGCGTTTGGCGGCGCGGTGAGATGCCCACTGGGTTGGGTGGTACTTTTCTCGTCAATCATTTTGATAAAAACTTTTGCTTAAAAACTGGAAATATAAATGACTCTCCGTCGTTAAGACAGTGGATGAATCAAATGACTCTCCATCGTTAAGACAGTGGATGAATCAAATGACCCTCCGTCGTTAAGACGGTGGATGAATCAAATGACCCTCCGTCGTTAAGACGGTGGATGAATCAAATGACTCTCCGTCGTTAAGACAGTGGATGAATCAAATGACTCTCCGTCGTTAAGACGGTGGATGAATCAAATGACCCTCCGTCGTTAAGACGGTGGATGAATCAAATGACTCTCCGTCGTTAAGACAGTGGATGAATCAAATGACTCTCCGTCGTTAAGACAGTGGATGAATCAAATGACTCTCCATCGTTAAGACAGTGGATGAATCAAATGACTCTCCGTCGTTAAGACAGTGGATGAATCAAATGACTCTCCGTCGTTAAGACAGTGGATGAATCAAATGACTCTCCGTCGTTAAGACGGTGGATGAATCAAATGACCCTCCGTCGTTAAGACAGTGGATGAATCAAATGACTCTCCATCGTTAAGACGGTGGATGAATCAAATGACTCTCCATCGTTAAGACAGTGGATGAATCAAATGACTCTCCATCGTTAAGACAGTGGATGAATCAAATGACCCTCCATCGTTAAGACAGTGGATGAATCAAATGACTCTCCATCGTTAAGACAGTGGATGAATCAAATGACTCTCCATCGTTAAGACAGTGGATGAATCAAATGACCCTCCGTCGTTAAGACAGTGGATGAATCAAATGACTCTCCATCGTTAAGACAGTGGATGAATCAAATGACTCTCCATCGTTAAGACAGTGGATGAATCAAATGACTCTCCATCGTTAAGACAGTGGATGAATCAAATGACTCTCCATCGTTAAGACAGTGGATGAATCAAATGACTCTCCGTCGTTAAGACAGTGGATGAATCAAATGACTCTCCATCGTTAAGACAGTGAATGAATCAAATGACCCTCCGTCGTTAAGACAGTGGATGAATCAAATGACTCTCCATCGTTAAGTCGGTGGATGAATCAAATGACTCTCCATCGTTAAGACAGTGGATGAATCAAATGACTCTCCATCGTTAAGACAGTGGATGAATCAAATGACCCTCCATCGTTTGGCGTGGCAGCGTAGCCTAGTGGTTAGAGCTGTTGGACTAGTAACCGAAAGGTTGCAAGATCGAATCCCCGAGCTGACAAGGTACAAATTTGTCGTTCTGCCCCCTGAACAAGGCAGTTAACCCACTGTTCCCCGGTAGGCCGTCATTGAAAATAAGAATTTGTTCTTAACTGACTCCATTAAATAAAGATAAATGACTCTTATTATCTAAGTATGGAACAAAATTGGAAAATAGTTTGAGATGGTCTGTCACACACATTTCCTAGGTGGCAACAGTGCCATTGCCGCCTAGCAACCCATTTATCACCGTAGTAACAAACCCCCACCTAGCAACCCATTTATCACCGTAGTAACAAACCCCCACCTAGCAACCCATTTATCACCGTAGTAACAAACCCCCGCCTAGCAACCCATTTATCAGCGTAGTAACAAACCCCCGCCTAGCAACCCATTTATCACCGTAGTAACAAACCCCCACCTAGCAACCCATGCGACCCCAAACTGTTCACACCCCTTTTTGTTTGAGGATCATTTTTTTTTGCAATTTTAAAGAAGATTTCCCACAATTCTACACATTTTTCATCGGGCAGATATTTTTCTGCTGTTTTAAAGCTAATTTACAGCCCTGCCTCTACAGCCCTGCCTCTACAGCCCTGCCGCTACAGCCCTGCCTCTACCCTCTACAGCCCTGCCTCTACAGCCCTGCCTCTAAACCCTGCCCCTACAGCCCTGCCTCTAAACCCTGCCTCTACAGCCCTGCCTCTACAGCCCTGCCTCTACAGCCCTGCCTCTACCCTCTACAGCCCTGCCTCTACAGCCCTGCCTCTACCCTCTACAGCCCTGCCTCTACAGCCCTGCCTCTAACCTCTACAGCCCTGCCTCTACAGCCCTCATCTGGCATTGTCTCTGCTTAACCAGGGACGGTTCAGTGGCCCCAACATTCTTCCTTAGTTCTAAACACAACACTTTCCCTGACTGACTAGTCAGCCTGCGGGGGATTAGGTTTGTCTTTAACAAAGGCCTCCATTCATACACAGAGATGTGTCTTTAACCCAGGTTTCCATTCACACACAGAGAAGCTGTGAGTCATAAATAACCTCTGAACTCTACTTCCTGGTAGGAGTACTGGTCATTAATAACCTCTGAACTCTACTTCCTGGTAGGACCGTACTGGTCATTAATAACCTCTGAACTCTACTTCCTGGTAGGAGTACTGGTCATTAATAACCTCTGAACTCCACTTCCTGGTAGGAGTACTGGTCATTAATAACCTCTGAACTCTACTTCCTGGTAGGAGTACTGGTCATTAATAACCTCTGAACTCCACTTCCTGGTAGGAGTACTGGTCATTAATAACCTCTGAACTCTACTTCCTGGTAGGAGTACTGGTCATTAATAACCTCTGAACTCTACTTCCTGGTAGGAGTACTGGTCATTAATAACCTCTGAACTCTACTTCCTGGTAGGAGTACTGGTCATTAATAACCTCTGAACTCCACTTCCTGGTAGGAGTACTGGTCATTAATAACCTCTGAACTCTACTTCCTGGTAGGAGTACTGGTCATTAATAACCTCTGAACTCTACTTCCTGGTAGGAGTACTGGTCATTAATAACCTCTGAACTCTACTTCCTGGTAGGAGTACTGGTCATTAATAACCTCTGAACTCTACTTCCTGGTAGGAGTACTGGTCAGCCTTTATGTTTTCAGAAACACCACTATTATATCTGTAGAACATCGTCATCAATAAAAACACTAAAATGAACCTGCTTATAGAGTTTTAATTACTCTCCTGCCGTCCCTCTCCTCACAATTCCTCTCCCTCCTCCTCTCCCTCCTCCTCTCCCTCCCCCTCTCACTCCTCCTCCTCTCCCTCCTCCTCCTCTCCCTCCTCTTTACCTCCATCCTCCTCCTCTCCCTCATCCTCCTCTCCCTCCTCCTCTCCCTCCTCCTCCCCCTCTCCCTCCTCCCCCTCTCCCTCCTCCTCCTCTCCCTCCTCCTTACCTCCCTCCTCCTCTCCCTCCTCTCCCTCCCCCTCTCCCTCCCCCTCTCCCTCCTCCTTACCTCCCTCCTCCTTCTCTCCATCCTCCTCCTCTCCCTCCTCCTCCCCCCCCCTCCTCCCCCTCCTCTCCCTCCTCCTCTCCCTCCCTCCTCCTCCTCCTCTCCCTCCCCCTCTCCCTCCTCCTCCTCCTCCTCCTCCCCCTTTCCTCTCCTCCTCCTCCTCTTCTCCCCCCCATTTCTACTATTCCTCCAGCTGGGATGAATAATGTATTGCTGTACTCTGACTGGGGCCAGGCTCCTCGCACGGCCTGTCCAGTCCTGTCCTGTCAGAGACATGAACACATGACTTCATTTACTGAATCCACAGAGTGGTTCTGACCAGTCCAACAGGGTTTTATAGAGACATACTGTGGTCCTGGTTCTGACCAGTCCAACAGGGTTGTATAGAGACATACTGTGGTCCTGGTTCTGACCAGTCCAACAGGGTTATATAGACACGTACTGTGGTCCTGGTTCTGACCAGTCCAACAGGGTTATATAGACACGTACTGTGGTCCTGGTTCTGACCAGTCCAACAGGGTTCTATAGAGACGTACTGTGGTCCTGGTTCTGACCAGTCCAACAGGGTTTTATAGAGACGTACTGTGGTCCTGGTTCTGACCAGTCCAACAGGGTTATATAGAGACATACTGTGGTCCTGGTTCTGACCAGTCCAACAGGGTTTTATAGAAACATACTGTGGTCCTGGTTCTGACCAGTCCAACAGGGTTTTATAGAGACATACTGTGGTCCTGGTTCTGACCAGTCCAACAGGGTTTTATAGAGACATACTGTGGTCCTGGTTCTGACCAGTCCAACAGGGTTATATAGAGATATACTGTGGTCCTGGTTCTGACCAGTCCAACAGGGTTATATAGAGAGATACTGTGGTCCTGGTTCTGACCAGTCCAACAGGGTTTTATAGAGACATACTGTGGTCCTGGTTCTGACCAGTCCGGTCCTGGTTCTGACCAGTCCAACAGGGTTATATAGAGACATACTGTGGTCCTCAGAGTGGTTCTGACACACTGAGAGTTCACAGAGAAATATGAATTCAGACCTTATTAATCTACACAGAGAAAGTCAAACACAGCTCTCTGAGCGTGAAGACAAGCCCCACACAGAGAGATATGAATTCAGACCTTATTAATCTACACAGATACATCTACAGAGCGACTGGGACTGTCGACCACATAGAAAAAAAATTGACTTCAGATCCACAGTCACACAGCGAAACTAAGTTCCGCTTTATAGCACAATTAAAATGTTAAAGTAATTTCCGATTGAGCAGCGTGAACCATGAATGCAGAGTTTCTGCCGACGAGGAAACATGACCTTTACGTTTTGTAACTCGCTATGAGCTGGAACTCCTGCAGACTGAACGGCGCCCTGGGTGAGTACTGACCGGTGACCTCAGAGAGACTCCCAGAGGTCAGGGCTGAGGTCAAGCTATCCTGACCCTAACCCATAGAGGAAGTTCCTTTCTGAGGATCACGGTGGTCGGCTGTTCAGAGCCAATTAGAGCGTGGTGGAGCTGGAGAGAGACATGGTGGAGCTCAGAGAGCTGGAGAGAGACATGGTGGAGCTCAGAGAGCTGGAGAGAGACATGGTGGAGCTCAGAGAGCTGGAGAGAGACATGGTGGAGCTCAGAGAGCTGGAGAGAGACATGGTGGAGCTCAGAGAGCTGGAGAGAGACATGGTGGAGCTCAGAGAGCTGGAGAGAGACATGGTGGAGCTCAGAGAGCTGGAGAGAGACATGGTGGAGCTCAGAGAGCTGGAGAGAGACATGGTGGAGCTCAGAGAGCTAGTCCACGCAATACAGACAGAACAAACCCACAAAACAGACCAGCACAACAACACCCCCCCCCCCAACAACACCCGAAGGGCAGAAGCTGGCTGCTCTACAGACTGAGGTGAGAGAGCTGGCTGCTCTACAGACTGAGGTGAGAGAGCTGGCTGCTCTACAGACTGAGGTGAGAGAACTGGCTGCTCTACAGACTGAGGTGAGAGAACTGGCTGCTCTACAGACTGAGGTGAGAGAGCTGGCTGCTCTACAGACTGAGGTGAGAGAGCTGGCTGCTCTACAGACTGAGGTGAGAGAACTTTAAAAGGCTCACGTGGCGGTGAGTTACGAGGTGAGAAAACTGAGGTGTGACAGAGAGCACGACGCTCCCCCAGAGAAGCCAGCAGAACAGCCCACCTCAGACCCCTGGACCACAGCCTCAACACCACAATGTGGCTCCCCCAGAGAAGCCAGCCGAACAGCCCACCTCAGACCCCTGGACCACAGCCTCAACACCACAATGGGACAGAACAACACAGGACCCACCAATCCAACAGACCCCATCCCTTCCTAACAGCCCCCATGTCAGCTCCCCTGATATCCCTCTTGACAACCCCCACACATCCACTGAGGACGTACAAAAAGCCAGGTCCTCAGAGCGTTCACAGTCAGCCCACTGACACCCTTATCAGATCACAGCAAAATCACATTTTAATTGAACAGAGCTCTGCTCAATCATGAGGCATCAAAGCCAAAAGAACTAAGTAATATTAAGAAATGCTATAGATGGAAGGAAAGTAGTGTGGAAATCTACCCCAAAAAACTATTAGGCAACAACAAATGCAATTCCTTCTAGACTATTTCCCGGACAAAACGTTCCACTGTAATAGTGAAGGTGTAAACTTGGCAGTAGAAAACCTAAACAGTATATTTAACTTCTCAGCTTCCCGATAAAAATCTAAAAATATCAAGCAGACAACCGAAGAAATTTCACAACAATTTCAAATGGTTACATGAAGAATGCAAAAAGAAAAGCTAAGAAAGAAATTGAGAAACCGATCAAACCAAAAAACAGAGAGACCCAGGAAAAAACCCCTGAGTCTACGTCTTCACTACGGTGAATCACTAAAACAATACAGAAATACACCACGGAGAGAGAAGGAACAGCACGTCAGAAATCAGCTCAATGTAAATGAAGAATCCATAGACTCATAACCACTTCTGCCAATCTGATTGGCTCTATAACTACAGTATCTACCCATAAACCCCTTCTCCAATCTGATTGGCTCTATAACTACAGTATCTAGCCATGGATAAACCCCTTCTCCAATCTGATTGGCTCTATAACTACAGTATCTAGCCATGGGTAAACCCCTTCTCCAATCTGATTGGCTCTATAACTACAGTATCTAGCCATGGATAAACCCCTTCTCCAATCTGATTGGCTCTATAACTACAGTATCTACCCATGGATAAACCCCTTCTCCAATCTGATTGGCTCTATAACTACAGTATCTACCCATGGATAAACCCCTTCTCCAATCTGATTGGCTCTATAACTACAGTATCTACCCATGGATAAACCCCTTCTCCAATCTGATTGGCTCTATAACTACAGTATCTACCCATAAACCCCTTCTCCAATCTGATTGGCTCTATAACTACAGTATCTAGCCATGGATAAACCACTTCTCCAATCTGATTGGCTCTATAACTACAGTATCTACCCATAAACCCCTTCTCCAATCTGATTGGCTCTATAACTACAGTATATACCCATGGATAAACCCCTTCTCCAATCTGATTGGCTCTATAACTACAGTATCTACCCATAAACCCCTTCTCCAATCTGATTGGCTCTATAACTACAGTATCTACCCATAAACCCCTTCTCCAATCTGATTGGCTCTATAACTACAGTATCTACCCATGGATAAACCCCTTCTCCAATCTGATTGGCTCTATAACTACAGTATCTACCCATAAACCCCTTCTCCAATCTGATTGGCTCTATAACTACAGTATCTACCCATGGATAAACCCCTTCTCCAATCTGATTGGCTCTATAACTACAGTATCTACCCATAAACCCCTTCTCCAATCTGATTGGCTCTATAACTACAGTATCTACCCATAAACCCCTTCTCCAATCTGATTGGCTCTATAACTACAGTATCTACCCATGGATAAACCCCTTCTCCAATCTGATTGGCTCTATAACTACAGTATCTACCCATAAACCCCTTCTCCAATCTGATTGGCTCTATAACTACAGTATCTACCCATGGATAAACCCCTTCTCCAATCTGATTGGCTCTATAACTACAGTATCTACCCATAAACCCCTTCTCCAATCTGATTGGCTCTATAACTACAGTATCTACCCATAAACCCCTTCTCCAATCTGATTGGCTCTATAACTACAGTATCTACCCATGGATAAACCACTTCTCCAATCTGATTGGCTCTATAACTACAGTATCTACCCATAAACCCCTTCTCCAATCTGATTGGCTCTATAACTACAGTATCTACCCATAAACCCCTTCTCCAATCTGATTGGCTCTATAACTACAGCATCTACCCATAAACCACTTCTCCAATCTGATTGGCTCTATAACTACAGTATCTACCCATGGATAAACCACTTCTCCAATCTGATTGGCTCTATAACTACAGTATCTACCCATAAACCCCTTCTCCAATCTGATTGGCTCTATAACTACAGTATCTACCCATTACCCCCTTCTCCAATCTGATTGGCTCTATAACTACAGTATCTACCCATGGATAAACCCCTTCTCCAATCTGATTGGCTCTATAACTACAGTATCTACCCATAAACCACTTCTCCAATCTGATTGGCTCTATAACTACAGTATCTACCCATGGATAAACCACTTCTCCAATCTGATTGGCTCTATAACTACAGTATCTACCCATAAACCCCTTCTCCAATCTGATTGGCTCTATAACTACAGTATCTACCCATAAACCCCTTCTCCAATCTGATTGGCTCTATAACTACAGTATCTACCCATGGATAAACCCCTTCTCCAATCTGATTGGCTCTATAACTACAGTATCTACCCATAAACCCCTTCTCCAATCTGATTGGCTCTATAACTACAGTATCTACCCATGGATAAACTCCTTCTCCAATCTGATTGGCTCTATAACTACAGTATCTACCCATAAACCCCTTCTCCAATCTGATTGGCTCTATAACTACAGTATCTACCCATGGATAAACCCCTTCTCCAATCTGATTGGCTCTATAACTACAGTATCTACCCATAAACCCCTTCTCCAATCTGATTGGCTCTATAACTACAGTATCTACCCATAAACCCCTTCTCCAATCTGATTGGCTCTATAACTACAGTATCTACCCATGGATAAACCCCTTCTCCAATCTGATTGGCTCTATAACTACAGTATCTACCCATAAACCCCTTCTCCAATCTGATTGGCTCTATAACTACAGTATCTACCCATGGATAAACCCCTTCTCCAATCTGATTGGCTCTATAACTACAGTATCTACCCATAAACCCCTTCTCCAATCTGATTGGCTCTATAACTACAGTATCTACCCATAAACCCCTTCTCCAATCTGATTGGCTCTATAACTACAGTATCTACCCATGGATAAACCCCTTCTCCAATCTGATTGGCTCTATAACTACAGTATCTACCCATAAACCCCTTCTCCAATCTGATTGGCTCTATAACTACAGTATCTACCCATAAACCACTTCTCCAATCTGATTGGCTCTATAACTACAGTATCTACCCATGGTAAACCACTTCTCCAATCTGATTGGCTCTATAACTACAGTATCTACCCATAAACCCCTTCTCCAATCTGATTGGCTCTATAACTACAGTATCTACCCATAAACCCCTTCTCCAATCTGATTGGCTCTATAACTACAGTATCTACCCATAAACCACTTCTCCAATCTGATTGGCTCTATAACTACAGTATCTACCCATAAACCACTTCTCCAATCTGATTGGCTCTATAACTACAGTATCTACCCATAAACCACTTCTCCAATCTGATTGGCTCTATAACTACAGTATCTACCCATAAACCCCTTCTCCAATCTGATTGGCTCTATAACTACAGTATCTACCCATAAACCCCTTCTCCAATCTGATTGGCTCTATAACTACAGTATCTACCCATGGATAAACCACTTCTCCAATCTGATTGGCTCTATAACTACAGTATCTACCCATGGATAAACCACTTCTCCAATCTGATTGGCTCTATAACTACAGTATCTACCCATAAACCACTTCTCCAATCTGATTGGCTCTATAACTACAGCATCTACCCATGGATAAACCACTTCTCCAATCTGATTGGCTCTATAACTACAGTATCTACCCATGGATAAACCACTTCTCCAATCTGATTGGCTCTATAACTACAGCATCTACCCATAAACCCCTTCTCCAATCTGATTGGCTCTATAACTACAGTATCTACCCATAAACCACTTCTCCAATCTGATTGGCTCTATAACTACAGTATCTACCCATGGATAAACCACTTCTCCAATCTGATTGGCTCTATAACTACAGTATCTACCCATAAACCACTTCTCCAATCTGATTGGCTCTATAACTACAGTATCTACCCATAAACCCCTTCTCCAATCTGATTGGCTCTATAACTACAGCATCTACCCATAAACCACTTCTCCAATCTGATTGGCTCTATAACTACAGCATCTACCCATGGATAAACCACTTCTCCAATCTGATTGGCTCTATAACTACAGTATCTACCCATAAACCCCTTCTCCAATCTGATTGGCTCTATAACTACAGTATCTACCCATGGATAAACCACTTCTCCAATCTGATTGGCTCTATAACTACAGTATCTACCCATAAACCCCTTCTCCAATCTGATTGGCTCTATAACTACAGTATCTACCCATAAACCCCTTCTCCAATCTGATTGGCTCTATAACTACAGCATCTACCCATAAACCACTTCTCCAATCTGATTGGCTCTATAACTACAGCATCTACCCATGGATAAACCACTTCTCCAATCTGATTGGCTCTATAACTACAGTATCTACCCATAAACCCCTTCTCCAATCTGATTGGCTCTATAACTACAGTATCTACCCATGGATAAACCACTTCTCCAATCTGATTGGCTCTATAACTACAGTATCTACCCATAAACCACTTCTCCAATCTGATTGGCTCTATAACTACAGTATCTACCCATAAACCCCTTCTCCAATCTGATTGGCTCTATAACTACAGTATCTACCCATGGATAAACCACTTCTCCAATCTGATTGGCTCTATAACTACAGTATCTACCCATGGATAAACCACTTCTCCAATCTGATTGGCTCTATAACTACAGTATCTACCCATAAACCCCTTCTCCAATCTGATTGGCTCTATAACTACAGTATCTACCCATAAACCACTTCTCCAATCTGATTGGCTCTATAACTACAGTATCTACCCATGGGTAAACCACTTCTCCAATCTGATTGGCTCTATAACTACAGTATCTACCCATGGATAAACCACTTCTCCAATCTGATTGGCTCTATAACTACAGTATCTACCCATAAACCACTTCTCCAATCTGATTGGCTCTATAACTACAGTATCTACCCATGGATAAACCACTTCTCCAATCTGATTGGCTCTATAACTACAGCATCTACCCATAAACCACTTCTCCAATCTGATTGGCTCTATAACTACAGTATCTACCCATAAACCCCTTCTCCAATCTGATTGGCTCTATAACTACAGTATCTACCCATAAACCACTTCTCCAATCTGATTGGCTCTATAACTACAGTATCTACCCATAAACCCCTTCTCCAATCTGATTGGCTCTATAACTACAGTATCTACCCATAAACCCCTTCTCCAATCTGATTGGCTCTATAACTACAGTATCTACCCATGGATAAACCACTTCTCCAATCTGATTGGCTCTATAACTACAGCATCTACCCATAAACCACTTCTCCAATCTGATTGGCTCTATAACTACAGCATCTACCCATAAACCACTTCTCCAATCTGATTGGCTCTATAACTACAGCATCTACCCATGGATAAACCACTTCTCCAATCTGATTGGCTCTATAACTACAGTATCTACCCATAAACCCCTTCTCCAATCTGATTGGCTCTATAACTACAGCATCTACCCATGGATAAACCACTTCTCCAATCTGATTGGCTCTATAACTACAGTATCTACCCATAAACCCCTTCTCCAATCTGATTGGCTCTATAACTACAGTATCTACCCATGGATAAACCACTTCTCCAATCTGATTGGCTCTATAACTACAGTATCTACCCATGGATAAACCACTTCTCCAATCTGATTGGCTCTATAACTACAGTATCTACCCATAAACCCCTTCTCCAATCTGATTGGCTCTATAACTACAGCATCTACCCATAAACCACTTCTCCAATCTGATTGGCTCTATAACTACAGTATCTACCCATGGATAAACCACTTCTCCAATCTGATTGGCTCTATAACTACAGTATCTACCCATAAACCACTTCTCCAATCTGATTGGCTCTATAACTACAGTATCTACCCATGGATAAACCACTTCTCCAATCTGATTGGCTCTATAACTACAGCATCTACCCATAAACCACTTCTCCAATCTGATTGGCTCTATAACTACAGTATCTACCCATAAACCCCTTCTCCAATCTGATTGGCTCTATAACTACAGTATCTACCCATAAACCACTTCTCCAATCTGATTGGCTCTATAACTACAGTATCTACCCATAAACCCCTTCTCCAATCTGATTGGCTCTATAACTACAGTATCTACCCATAAACCCCTTCTCCAATCTGATTGGCTCTATAACTACAGCATCTACCCATAAACCACTTCTCCAATCTGATTGGCTCTATAACTACAGTATCTACCCATGGATAAACCACTTCTCCAATCTGATTGGCTCTATAACTACAGTATCTACCCATGGATAAACCACTTCTCCAATCTGATTGGCTCTATAACTACAGTATCTACCCATAAACCCCTTCTCCAATCTGATTGGCTCTATAACTACAGTATCTACCCATAAACCACTTCTCCAATCTGATTGGCTCTATAACTACAGTATCTACCCATGGATAAACCACTTCTCCAATCTGATTGGCTCTATAACTACAGTATCTACCCATAAACCCCTTCTCCAATCTGATTGGCTCTATAACTACAGTATCTACCCGGATAAACCACTTCTCCAATCTGATTGGCTCTATAACTACAGTATCTACCCATAAACCCCTTCTCCAATCTGATTGGCTCTATAACTACAGTATCTACCCATGGATAAACCACTTCTCCAATCTGATTGGCTCTATAACTACAGTATCTACCCATGGATAAACCACTTCTCCAATCTGATTGGCTCTATAACTACAGTATCTACCCATAAACCCCTTCTCCAATCTGATTGGCTCTATAACTACAGTATCTACCCATAAACCACTTCTCCAATCTGATTGGCTCTATAACTACAGCATCTACCCATGGATAAACCACTTCTCCAATCTGATTGGCTCTATAACTACAGTATCTACCCATAAACCCCTTCTCCAATCTGATTGGCTCTATAACTACAGTATCTACCCATGGATAAACCACTTCTCCAATCTGATTGGCTCTATAACTACAGTATCTACCCATAAACCCCTTCTCCAATCTGATTGGCTCTATAACTACAGTATCTACCCATAAACCACTTCTCCAATCTGATTGGCTCTATAACTACAGTATCTACCCATGGATAAACCACTTCTCCAATCTGATTGGCTCTATAACTACAGTATCTACCCATGGATAAACCACTTCTCCAATCTGATTGGCTCTATAACTACAGCATCTACCCATAAACCACTTCTCCAATCTGATTGGCTCTATAACTACAGTATCTACCCATGGATAAACCACTTCTCCAATCTGATTGGCTCTATAACTACAGTATCTACCCATAAACCCCTTCTCCAATCTGATTGGCTCTATAACTACAGTATCTACCCATGGATAAACCCCTTCTCCAATCTGATTGGCTCTATAACTACAGTATCTACCCATAAACCCCTTCTCCAATCTGATTGGCTCTATAACTACAGCATCTACCCATAAACCACTTCTCCAATCTGATTGGCTCTATAACTACAGTATCTACCCATGGATAAACCACTTCTCCAATCTGATTGGCTCTATAACTACAGTATCTACCCATAAACCACTTCTCCAATCTGATTGGCTCTATAACTACAGTATCTACCCATAAACCCCTTCTCCAATCTGATTGGCTCTATAACTACAGCATCTACCCATAAACCACTTCTCCAATCTGATTGGCTCTATAACTACAGTATCTACCCATGGATAAACCACTTCTCCAATCTGATTGGCTCTATAACTACAGTATCTACCCATAAACCACTTCTCCAATCTGATTGGCTCTATAACTACAGTATCTACCCATAAACCACTTCTCCAATCTGATTGGCTCTATAACTACAGTATCTACCCATGGATAAACCACTTCTCCAATCTGATTGGCTCTATAACTACAGTATCTACCCATGGATAAACCACTTCTCCAATCTGATTGGCTCTATAACTACAGTATCTACCCATAAACCCCTTCTCCAATCTGATTGGCTCTATAACTACAGCATCTACCCATAAACCACTTCTCCAATCTGATTGGCTCTATAACTACAGTATCTACCCATGGATAAACCACTTCTCCAATCTGATTGGCTCTATAACTACAGTATCTACCCATAAACCCCTTCTCCAATCTGATTGGCTCTATAACTACAGTATCTACCCATAAACCACTTCTCCAATCTGATTGGCTCTATAACTACAGTATCTACCCATAAACCCCTTCTCCAATCTGATTGGCTCTATAACTACAGTATCTACCCATGGATAAACCACTTCTCCAATCTGATTGGCTCTATAACTACAGTATCTACCCATGGATAAACCACTTCTCCAATCTGATTGGCTCTATAACTACAGTATCTACCCATAAACCACTTCTCCAATCTGATTGGCTCTATAACTACAGTATCTACCCATAAACCACTTCTCCAATCTGATTGGCTCTATAACTACAGTATCTACCCATGGATAAACCACTTCTCCAATCTGATTGGCTCTATAACTACAGTATCTACCCATAAACCACTTCTCCAATCTGATTGGCTCTATAACTACAGTATCTACCCATGGATAAACCACTTCTCCAATCTGATTGGCTCTATAACTACAGTATCTACCCATAAACCACTTCTCCAATCTGATTGGCTCTATAACTACAGTATCTACCCATGGATAAACCACTTCTCCAATCTGATTGGCTCTATAACTACAGTATCTACCCATGGATAAACCACTTCTCCAATCTGATTGGCTCTATAACTACAGTATCTACCCATAAACCCCTTCTCCAATCTGATTGGCTCTATAACTACAGTATCTACCCATAAACCACTTCTCCAATCTGATTGGCTCTATAACTACAGTATCTACCCATGGATAAACCACTTCTCCAATCTGATTGGCTCTATAACTACAGTATCTACCCATAAACCACTTCTCCAATCTGATTGGCTCTATAACTACAGTATCTACCCATGGATAAACCACTTCTCCAATCTGATTGGCTCTATAACTACAGTATCTACCCATAAACCACTTCTCCAATCTGATTGGCTCTATAACTACAGTATCTACCCATGGATAAACCACTTCTCCAATCTGATTGGCTCTATAACTACAGTATCTACCCATAAACCCCTTCTCCAATCTGATTGGCTCTATAACTACAGCATCTACCCATAAACCACTTCTCCAATCTGATTGGCTCTATAACTACAGTATCTACCCATGGATAAACCACTTCTCCAATCTGATTGGCTCTATAACTACAGTATCTACCCATAAACCACTTCTCCAATCTGATTGGCTCTATAACTACAGTATCTACCCATAAACCCCTTCTCCAATCTGATTGGCTCTATAACTACAGCATCTACCCATAAACCACTTCTCCAATCTGATTGGCTCTATAACTACAGTATCTACCCATGGATAACCCACTTCTCCAATCTGATTGGCTCTATAACTACAGTATCTACCCATAAACCACTTCTCCAATCTGATTGGCTCTATAACTACAGTATCTACCCATAAACCCCTTCTCCAATCTGATTGGCTCTATAACTACAGCATCTACCCATGGATAAACCCCTTCTCCAATCTGATTGGCTCTATAACTACAGTATCTAGCCATGGATAAACCCCTTCTCCAATCTGATTGGCTCTATAACTACAGTATCTAGCCATGGATAAACCACTTCTCCAATCTGATTGGCTCTATAACTACAGTATCTACCCATAAACCCCTTCTCCAATCTGATTGGCTCTATAACTACAGTATCTACCCATAAACCACTTCTCCAATCTGATTGGCTCTATAACTACAGTATCTACCCATGGTAAACCACTTCTCCAATCTGATTGGCTCTATAACTACAGTATCTACCCATGGATAAACCACTTCTCCAATCTGATTGGCTCTATAACTACAGTATCTACCCATAAACCACTTCTCCAATCTGATTGGCTCTATAACTACAGTATCTACCCATGGATAAACCACTTCTCCAATCTGATTGGCTCTATAACTACAGTATCTACCCATAAACCCCTTCTCCAATCTGATTGGCTCTATAACTACAGTATCTACCCATGGATAAACCACTTCTCCAATCTGATTGGCTCTATAACTACAGTATCTACCCATAAACCACTTCTCCAATCTGATTGGCTCTATAACTACAGTATCTACCCATAAACCCCTTCTCCAATCTGATTGGCTCTATAACTACAGCGTCTACCCATAAACCCCTTCTCCAATCTGATTGGCTCTATAACTACAGTATCTACCCATGGATAAACCCCTTCTCCAATCTGATTGGCTCTATAACTATAGTATCTAGCCATGGATAAACCCCTTCTCCAATCTGATTGGCTCTATAACTACAGTATCTAGCCATGGATAAACCACTTCTCCAATCTGATTGGCTCTATAACTACAGTATCTACCCATAAACCCCTTCTCCAATCTGATTGGCTCTATAACTACAGTATCTACCCATAAACCACTTCTCCAATCTGATTGGCTCTATAACTACAGTATCTAGCCATGGATAAACCCCTTCTCCAATCTGATTGGCTCTATAACTACAGTATCTAGCCATGGATAAACCCCTTCTCCAATCTGATTGGCTCTATAACTACAGTATCTACCCATAAACCACTTCTCCAATCTGATTGGCTCTATAACAAAGAACAGACAGCAAAAACATGTACATGATCAAATACAAATCTTAGAATCAACTATTAAAGAGACGACCAGAACCCACTGGATTCACCAGTTACATTAAATACTACCAGAACCCACTGGATTCTCCAGTTACATTAAATACTACCAGAACCCACTGGATTCTCCAGTTACATTAAAGACGACCAGAACCCACTGGATTTTCCAGTTACATTAAAGACTACCAGAACCCACTGGATTCTCCAGTTACATGAAAGACTACCAGAACCCACTGGATTCTCCAGTTACATTAAATACTACCAGAACCCACTGGATTCACCAGTTACATTAAATACTACCAGAACCCACTGGATTCACCAGTTACATTAAATACTACCAGAACCCACTGGATTCACCAGTTACATTAAATACTACCAGAACCCACTGGATTCTCCAGTTACATTAAAGACTACCAGAACCCACTGGATTCTCCAGTTACATTAAATACTACCAGAACCCACTGGATTCTCCAGTTACATTAAAGACTACCAGAACCCACTGGATTCACCAGTTACATTAAAGACTACCAGAACCCACTGGATTCACCAGTTACATTAAAGACTACCAGAACCCACTGGATTCACCAGTTACATTAAAGACTACCAGAACCCACTGGATTCACCAGTTACATTAAATACTACCAGAACCCACTGGATTCACCAGTTACATTAAATACTACCAGAACCCACTGGATTCTCCAGTTACATTAAAGACTACCAGAACCCACTGGATTCTCCAGTTACATTAAAGACTACCAGAACCCACTGGATTCTCCAGTTACATTAAAGACTACCAGAACCCACTGGATTCTCCAGTTACATGAAAGACTACCAGAACCCACTGGATTCACCAGTTACATTAAATACTACCAGAACCCACTGGATTCTCCAGTTACATTAAAGACTACCAGAACCCACTGGATTCTCCAGTTACATTAAAGACTACCAGAACCCACTGGATTCTCCAGTTACATTAAAGACTACCAGAACCCACTGGATTCTCCAGTTACATGAAAGACTACCAGAACCCACTGGATTCACCAGTTACATTAAATACTACCAGAACCCACTGGATTCTCCAATTACATGAAAGACTACCAGAACCCACTGGATTCTCCAGTTACATGAAAGACTACCAGAACCCACTGGATTCACCAGTTACATTAAATACTACCAGAACCCACTGGATTCACCAGTTACATTAAAGACTACCAGAACCCACTGGATTCTCCAGTTACATTAAAGACTACCAGAACCCACTGGATTCTCCAGTTACATTAAAGACTACCAGAACCCACTGGATTCTCCAGTTACATTAACCTGTTATGGCTAGTTGGCAGTATTTTTACGGCTGGATAAAAAACGTACCCGATTTAATCTGGTTACCACTCCTACCCAGTAACTAGAATATGCATATACTTATTACATATGGATAGAAAACACCCTAAAGTTTCTAAAACTGTTTGAATGGTGTCTGTGAGTATAACAGAACTCATATGGCAGGCCAAAATCTGAGAAGGTTTCATTCAGGAAGTGGCCTGTCTGACAAGGTGTCGTTCTTCTTGTCTCTGTTTATTGAAGAGTGAGGATCTTAGCTGTCCCGTGACACTTCCTACGGCTGCCATAGGGTCTCAGAAGGCGGTAAAAAGCTGAATCGTGGCTTTGCAGGCTCTGGCTGAAACAAAGTAGCGCGTTTGGGTAGTGGCTGGTTACAGTACTGTGAGACTCAGGCGCGTCCCCGCGTCGACCGAAAGGTTTGTTTTCATTCCTCTGTTTAGCTAAATTGCCGAAAAGGAGATTCCCGGTCGGAATATTATCGCTTTTTTACGAGAAAAATGGCATAAAAATGGATTTTAAACAGCGGTTGACATGCTTCGAAGTACAGTAATGGAATATTTAGATTTTTTTTGTCACGAATTGCGCCATGCGCGCGACCCTTCTTTACCATTCGGATAGTGTCTGGGACGCACGAACAAAACGCCTCTATTCGGATATAACGATGGATTATTTTGGACCAAACCAACATTTGTTATTGAAGTAGCAGTCCTGGGAGTGCATTCTGACAAAGACAACAAAAGGTAATCAAACTTTTAGAATAGTAAATCTGATATTGGTGAGTGCTAAACTTGCCGGGTGTCTAAATAGCTAGCCTTTGATGCCTGGGCTATGTACTTAGAATATTGCAAAATGTGCTTTCACCAAAAAGCTATTTTAAAATCGGACATATCGAGTGAATAGAGGAGTTATGTATCTATAATTCTTAAAATAATTGTTATGCTTTTTGTGAACGTTTATCGTGAGTAATTTAGTAAATTGTTAGCAAATTCCCCGGAAGTTTGCGGGGGGTATGCTAGTTCTGAACGTCACATGCTAATGTAAAAAGCAGTTTTTTTATATAAATATGAACTTGATTGAACAAAACATGCATGTATTGTATAACATAATGTCCTAGGTGTGTCATCTGATGAAGATCATCAAAGGTTAGTGCTGCATTTAGCTGTCTTCTGGGTTTTTGTGACATTATATGCTAGCTTGAAAAATGGGTGTCTGATTATTTCTGGCTGGGTACTCTGCTGACATAATCTAATGTTTTGCTTTCGCTGTAAAGCCTTTTTGAAATCGGACAGTGTGGTTAGATAAAGGAGAGTCTTGTCTTTAAAATGCTGTGAAATAGTCATATGTTTGAAAAATTGAAGTTTTTGTATTTTTGAGGAATTTGTAATTCGCGCCACGCCTATCATTGGATATTGGAGCAGGTGTTCCGCTAGCGGAACGTCTAGATGTAGAGGTTAAAGACTACCAGAACCCACTGGATTCACCAGTTACATTAAAGACTACCAGAACCCACTGGATTCTCCAGTTACATTAAAGACTACCAGAACCCACTGGATTCTCCAGTTACATTAAAGACTACCAGAACCCACTGGATTCTCCAGTTACATTAAAGACTACCAGAACCCACTGGATTCTCCAGTTACCTTGAATGAACTAGAGGACAAAACACAAACCCTCCAACCCAAAACGGCCTGTGGTGATGATGGTGTCCTCAATGAAATTATAAAATATACAGACCACGAATTCCAATTGGCTAAACTTAAACTCTTTAACATCATTCTCAGCTCTGGCATTTTCCCCAATATTTGGAACCAAGGACTGATCACCCCAATCCACAAAAGTGGAGACAAATTTGACCCCAATAACTACCGTGGGGATATGCGTCAACAGAAACCTTGGGGAAAATCCTCTGAATTATCATTAACAGCAGACTCGTACATTTCCTCAGTGAAAACAATGTACTGAGCAAATGTCAATTTGGCTTTTTACCAAATTACCGTACGACAGACCACGTATTCACCCTTCACACCCTAACTGACAAACAAACAAACCAAAACAAAGGCAAAGTCTTCTCATTCTTTGTTTATTTCAAAAAGCCTTTGACTCAGTTTGGCTGAGGGTCTGAGGGTCTGAGGGTCTGAGGGTCTGAGGGTCTGAGGGCCTGAGGGTCTGCTATACAAATGGATGGAAAGTGGTGTTGGGGGTAAAACATACGACATTATAAAATCCATGTACACAAACAACAAGTGTGCTGTTAAAATTGGCAAAAAACACATTTATTCCCACTGGGCCGTGGGGTGAGACAGGGATGCAGTTTGAGCCCCACCCTCTTCAACATATATATCAATGAATTGTCGAGGGCACTAGAACAGTCTGCAGCACCTGGCCCTCACCCTGCTAGAATCTGAAGTCAAATGTCTACTGTTTGCTGATGATCTGGTGCTTCTGTCCCCAACCAAGGAGGGCCTACAGCAGCACCTAGATCTGTCCCCAACCAAGGAGGACCTACAGCAGCACCTAGATCTGTCCCCAACCAAGGAGGGTCTACAGCAGCACCTCGATCTGTCCCCAACCAAGGAGGGCCTACAGCAGCACCTAGATCTGTCCCCAACCAAGGAGGGCCTACAGCAGCACCTAGATCTGTCCCCAACCAAGGAGGGCCTACAGCAGCACCTAGATCTGTCCCAACCAAGGAGGGCCTACAGCAGCACCTAGATCTGTCCCCAACCAAGGAGGGCCTACAGCAGCACCTAGATCTGTCCCCAACCAAGGAGGGCCTACAGCAACACCTAGATCTGTCCCCAACCAAGGAGGGCCTACAGCAGCACCTAGATCTGTCCCCAACCAAGGAGGGCCTACAGCAGCACCTAGATCTGTCCCCAACCAAGGAGGTCCTACAGCAACACCTAGATCTGTCCCCAACCAAGGAGGGCCTACAGCAACACCTAGATCTGTCCCCAAACCAAGGAGGGCCTACAGCAGCACCTAGATCTGTCCCCAACCAAGGAGGGCCTACAGCAGCACCTAGATCTTCTGCACAGATTCTGTCAGACCTGGGCCCTGACAGACCTGGGCCCTGACAGACCTGGGCCCTGACAGTAAATCTCAGTAAGATAAAAATAATTGTGTTCCAAAAAAGATCTAGTTGCCAGGACCACGAATAGAAATTCCATCTTGACACCGTTGCCCTGGAGCACACAAAAAACTATACATACCTCGGCCTAAACATCAGCGCCACAGGTAACTTCCACAAAGCTGTGAACGAGCTGAGAGACAAGGCAAGAAGGGCCTTCTATGCCATCAAAAGGAACTTAAAATTTGACATACCAATTAGGATCTGGCTAAAAATACTTGAATCAGTTATAGAACCCATTGCCCTTTATGGTTGTGAGGTCTGGGGTCCGCTCACCAACCAAGAATTCACAAAATGGGACAAACACCAAATTGATGCTCTGCATGCTGAATTCTGCAATAATATCCTCTGTGTACAACGTAAAAAACCAAATACTCCATGCAGAGCAGAATTAGGCCGATACCCATTAATTATCAAAA
>NC_138297.1:77200000-77222500 GCF_965601325.2 Salmo salar
TCACTATAACCTGATATCAACACACACACACATCACTATAACCTGATATCAGCACACACACACATCACTATAACCTGATATCAACACACACACACATCACTATAACCTGATATCAACACACACACATCACTATAACCTGATATCAGCACACACACACATCACTATAACCTGATATCAACACACACACACATCACTATAACCTGATATCAACACACACACATCACTATAACCTGATATCAACACACACACATCACTATAACCTGATATCAACACACACACATCACTATAACCTGATATCAACACACACACATCACTATAACCTGATATCAACACACACACATCACTATAACCTGATATCACACACACACACATCACTATAACCTGATATCAACACACACACATCACTATAACCTGATATCAACACACACACATCACTATAACCTGATATCAGCACACACACACATCACTATAACCTGATATCAACACACACACATCACTATAACCTGATATCAGACACACACACATCACTATAACCTGATATCAACACACACACATCACTATAACCTGATATCAACACACACACATCACTATAACCTGATATCAACACACACACATCACTATAACCTGATATCACACACACACACATCACTATAACCTGATATCAACACACACACATCACTATAACCTGATATCACACACACACACATCACTATAACCTGATATCACACACACACACATCACTATAACCTGATATCAACACACACACATCACTATAACCTGATATCAACACACACACATCACTATAACCTGATATCAGCACACACACACATCACTATAACCTGATATCAACACACACACACATCACTATAACCTGATATCACACACACACACATCACTATAACCTGATATCAACACACACACATCACTATAACCTGATATCAACACACACACATCACTATAACCTGATATCAACACACACACACATCACTATAACCTGATATCAACACACACACACATCACTATAACCTGATATCAACACACACACATCACTATAACCTGATATCAGCACACACACACATCACTATAACCTGATATCAACACACACACACATCACTATAACCTGATATCAGCACACACACACATCACTATAACCTGATATCAACACACACACACATCACTATAACCTGATATCAACACACACACATCACTATAACCTGATATCAGCACACACACACATCACTATAACCTGATATCAACACACACACATCACTATAACCTGATATCAACACACACACATCACTATAACCTGATATCAACACACACACATCACTATAACCTGATATCAACACACACACACATCACTATAACCTGATATCACACACACACATCACTATAACCTGATATCAACACACACACATCACTATAACCTGATATCAACACACACACACATCACTATAACCTGATATCAACACACACACACATCACTATAACCTGATATCAACACACACACATCACTATAACCTGATATCAACACACACACATCACTATAACCTGATATCAACACACACACATCACTATAACCTGATATCAACACACACACATCACTATAACCTGATATCAACACACACACATCACTATAACCTGATATCAACACACACACATCACTATAACCTGATATCACACACACACACATCACTATAACCTGATATCAACACACACACATCACTATAACCTGATATCAACACACACACATCACTATAACCTGATATCACACACACACACATCACTATAACCTGATATCAACACACACACACATCACTATAACCTGATATCAACACACACACATCACTATAACCTGATATCAACACACACACTCACTATAACCTGATATCAACACACACACATCACTATAACCTGATATCAACACACACACATCACTATAACCTGATATCAACACACACACATCACTATAACCTGATATCAACACACACACATCACTATAACCTGATATCAACACACACACATCACTATAACCTGATATCAACACACACACATCACTATAACCTGATATCAACACACACACATCACTATAACCTGATATCAACACACACACATCACTATAACCTGATATCAACACACACACATCACTATAACCTGATATCAACACACACACATCACTATAACCTGATATCAACACACACACATCACTATAACCTGATATCAACACACACACATCACTATAACCTGATATCAACACACACACACATCACTATAACCTGATATCAACACACACACATCACTATAACCTGATATCAACACACACACATCACTATAACCTGATATCAACACACACACATCACTATAACCTGATATCAACACACACACATCACTATAACCTGATATCAACACACACACACATCACTATAACCTGATATCAACACACACACATCACTATAACCTGATATCAACACACACACACATCACTATAACCTGATATCAACACACACACATCACTATAACCTGATATCAACACACACACATCACTATAACCTGATATCAACACACATCACTATAACCTGATATCAACACACATCACTATAACCTGATATCAACACACACATCACTATAACCTGATATCAACACACACACATCACTATAACCTGATATCAACACACACACATCACTATAACCTGATATCACACACACACATCACTATAACCTGATATCACACACACACATCACTATAACCTGATATCAACACACACACATCACTATAACCTGATATCAACACACACATCACTATAACCTGATATCAACACACATCACTATAACCTGATATCAACACACATCACTATAACCTGATATCAACACACACACAT
This sequence comes from Salmo salar, assembly GCF_965601325.2. NCBI lineage: Eukaryota > Metazoa > Chordata > Actinopteri > Salmoniformes > Salmonidae > Salmo > Salmo salar. The sequence goes on from NC_138297.1 coordinate 77,202,880, forward strand.
CACTATAACCTGATATCAACACACATCACTATAACCTGATATCAACACACATCACTATAACCTGATATCAACACACACACATCACTATAACCTGATATCAACACACACACATCACTATAACCTGATATCACACACACATCACTATAACCTGATATCAACACACACACATCACTATAACCTGATATCAACACACACACATCACTATAACCTGATATCAACACACACACATCACTATAACCTGATATCAACACACACACATCACTATAACCTGATATCAACACACACACACATCACTATAACCTGATATCAACACACACACATCACTATAACCTGATATCAACACACACACATCACTATAACCTGATATCAACACACACACATCACTATAACCTGATATCAACACACACACATCACTATAACCTGATATCAACACACACACACATCACTATAACCTGATATCAACACACACACATCACTATAACCTGATATCAACACACACACATCACTATAACCTGATATCAACACACACACATCACTATAACCTGATATCAACACACACACATCACTATAACCTGATATCACACACACACATCACTATAACCTGATATCAACACACATCACTATAACCTGATATCAACACACACCATCACTATAACCTGATATCAACACACACACATCACTATAACCTGATATCAACACACACACATCACTATAACCTGATATCAACACACACACATCACTATAACCTGATATCAACACACACACATCACTATAACCTGATATCAACACACACACATCACTATAACCTGATATCAACACACACACACATCACTATAACCTGATATCAACACACACATCACTATAACCTGATATCAACACACACATCACTATAACCTGATATCAACACACACATCACTATAACCTGATATCACACACACACATCACTATAACCTGATATCAACACACACACATCACTATAACCTGATATCAACACACACACATCACTATAACCTGATATCAACACACACACACATCACTATAACCTGATATCAACACACACATCACTATAACCTGATATCAACACACACACATCACTATAACCTGATATCACACACACACATCACTATAACCTGATATCAACACACATCACTATAACCTGATATCAACACACATCACTATAACCTGATATCAACACACACACATCACTATAACCTGATATCAACACACACACATCACTATAACCTGATATCAACACACATCACTATAACCTGATATCAACACACACATCACTATAACCTGATATCAACACACACACATCACTATAACCTGATATCACACACACACATCACTATAACCTGATATCAACACACACACACATCACTATAACCTGATATCAACACACACACATCACTATAACCTGATATCAACACACACACATCACTATAACCTGATATCAACACACACACATCACTATAACCTGATATCAACACACACACATCACTATAACCTGATATCAACACACACACACATCACTATAACCTGATATCAACACACACACATCACTATAACCTGATATCAACACACACATCACTATAACCTGATATCAACACACACACATCACTATAACCTGATATCAACACACACACATCACTATAACCTGATATCACACACACACATCACTATAACCTGATATCAACACACACACATCACTATAACCTGATATCAACACACACACATCACTATAACCTGATATCACACACACACATCACTATAACCTGATATCACACACACACATCACTATAACCTGATATCAACACACACACATCACTATAACCTGATATCAACACACACACATCACTATAACCTGATATCAACACACACACATCACTATAACCTGATATCAGCACACACACATCACTATAACCTGATATCAACACACACACATCACTATAACCTGATATCAACACACACACATCACTATAACCTGATATCAACACACACACATCACTATAACCTGATATCAACACACACACACATCACTATAACCTGATATCAACACACACACATCACTATAACCTGATATCAACACACACACACATCACTATAACCTGATATCAACACACACACATCACTATAACCTGATATCAACACACACACACATCACTATAACCTGATATCAACACACACACATCACTATAACCTGATATCAACACACATCACTATAACCTGATATCAACACACATCACTATAACCTGATATCAACACACATCACTATAACCTGATATCAACACACACATCACTATAACCTGATATCAACACACATCACTATAACCTGATATCAACACACACACATCACTATAACCTGATATCAACACACATCACTATAACCTGATATCAACACACACACATCACTATAACCTGATATCAACACACATCACTATAACCTGATATCAACACACATCACTATAACCTGATATCAACACACATCACTATAAACTGATATCAACACACACACATCACTATAACCTGATATCAACACACACACATCACTATAACCTGATATCAACACACACACATCACTATAACCTGATATCAACACACATCACTATAACCTGATATCAACACACATCACTATAAACTGATATCAACACACACACATCACTATAACCTGATATCAACACACACACACATCACTATAACCTGATATCAACACACACACATCACTATAACCTGATATCAACACACACACACATCACTATAACCTGATATCAACACACACACACATCACTATAACCTGATATCAACACACACACACATCACTATAACCTGATATCAACACACACACATCACTATAACCTGATATCAACACACACACATCACTATAACCTGATATCAACACACACACATCACTATAACCTGATATCAACACACACACACATCACTATAACCTGATATCAACACACACACATCACTATAACCTGATATCAACACACATCACTATAACCTGATATCAACACACACATCACTATAACCTGATATCAACACACACACACATCACTATAACCTGATATCACACACACACACATCACTATAACCTGATATCAACACACACACATCACTATAACCTGATATCAACACACACACATCACTATAACCTGATATCAACACACACACATCACTATAACCTGATATCACACACACACACATCACTATAACCTGATATCAACACACACACATCACTATAACCTGATATCACACACACACACATCACTATAACCTGATATCAACACACACACATCACTATAACCTGATATCAACACACACACTCACTATAACCTGATATCAACACACACACATCACTATAACCTGATATCAACACACACACTCACTATAACCTGATATCAACACACACACATCACTATAACCTGATATCAACACACATCACTATAACCTGATATCAACACACACACATCACTATAACCTGATATCAACACACATCACTATAACCTGATATCAACACACACACATCACTATAACCTGATATCAACACACACACATCACTATAACCTGATATCAACACACACACATCACTATAACCTGATATAAACACACACACATCACTATAACCTGATATCAACACACATCACTATAACCTGATATCAACACACACACATCACTATAACCTGATATCAACACACACATCACTATAACCTGATATCAACACACATCACTATAACCTGATATCAACACACACACATCACTATAACCTGATATCAACACACATCACTATAACCTGATATCAACACACACACATCACTATAACCTGATATCAACACACACATCACTATAAACTGATATCAACACACATCACTATAACCTGATATCAACCCACACACATCACTATAACCTGATATCAACACACATCACTATAACCTGATATCAACACACACACATCACTATAACCTGATATCAACACACACACATCACTATAACCTGATATCAACACACACACATCACTATAACCTGATATCAACACACACACATCACTATAACCTGATATCAACACACACACATCACTATAACCTGATATCAACACACACACATCACTATAACCTGATATCAACACACATCACTATAACCTGATATCAACACACAACACACATCACTATAACCTGATATCAACACACACACACATCACTATAACCTGATATCAACAAACACACATCACTATAACCTGATATCAACACACGTCACTATAACCTGATATCAACACCACACACATCACTATAACCTGATATCAACACACACACATCACTATAACCTGATATCAACACACACACATCACTATAACCTGATATCAACACACACACATCACTATAACCTGATATCACACACACACACATCACTATAACCTGATATCAACACACACACATCACTATAAACTGAGGATACAAACACCAGGTCCGTGGTGATGAGGGAACAAACACCAGGTCTGTGGTGCTGAGGGTATAAACACCAGGTCCATGGTGCTGCTCATGCCTGTTCTACTACATGTACTACGGTAGAGCTATGCTCAGGCCTGTTCTACTACATGTACTACGGTAGAGCTCTGCTCAGGCCTGTTCTACTACATGTACTACGGTAGAGCTCTGCTCAGGCCTGTTCTACTACATGTACTACGGTAGAGCTCTGCTCAGGCCTGTTCTACTACATGTACTACGGTAGAGCTCTGCTCAGGCCTGTTCTACTACATGTACTACGGTAGAGCTCTGCTCAGGCCTGTTCTACTACATGTACTACGGTAGAGCTCTGCTCAGGCCTGTTCTACTACATGTACTACGGTAGAGCACTGCTCAGGCCTGTTCTACTACATGTACTACGGTAGAGCTCTGCTCAGGCCTGTTCTACTACATGTACTACGGTAGAGCTCTGCTCAGGCCTGTTCTACTACATGTACTACGGTAGAGCGCTGCTCAGGCCTGTTCTACTACATGTACTACGGTAGAGCTCTGCTCAGGCCTGTTCTACTACATGTACTACGGTAGAGCTCTGCTCAGGCCTGTTCTGCTACATGTACTACGGTAGAGCACTGCACAGGCCTGTTCTACTACATGTACTACGGTAGAGCGCTGCTCAGGCCTGTTCTACTACATGTACTACGGTAGAGCGCTGATCAGGCCTGTTCTGCTACATGTACTACGGTAGAGCACTGCTCAGGCCTGTTCTACTACATGTACTACGGTAGAGCTCTGCTCAGGCCTGTTCTGCTACATGTACTACGGTAGAGCACTGCTCAGGCCTGTTCTGCTACATGTACTACGGTAGAGCTCTGCTCAGGCCTGTTCTACTACATGGACTACGGTAGATCGCTGCTCAGGCCTGTTCTACTACATGTATTACGGTAGAGCTCTGCTCAGGCCTGTTCTACTACATGTACTACGGTAGAGCTCTGCTCAGGCCTGTTCTACTACATGTACTACGGTAGAGCTCTGCTCAGGCCTGTTCTACTACATGTACTACGGTAGAGCGCTGCTCAGGCCTGTTCTACTACATGTACTACGGTAGAGCTCTGCACAGGCCTGTTCTACTACATGTACTACGGTAGAGCGCTGCTCAGGCCTGTTCTACTACATGTATTACGGTAGAGCTCTGCTCAGGCCTGTTCTACTACATGTACTACGGTAGAGCGCTGCTCAGGCCTGTTCTACTACATGTACTACGGTAGAGCTCTGCTCAGGCCTGTTCTACTACATGTACTACGGTAGAGCTAGCTGCTCAGGCCTGTTCTACTACATGTACTACGGTAGAGCTCTGCTCAGGCCTGTTCTACTACATGTACTACGGTAGAGCTCTGCTCAGGCCTGTTCTACTACATGTACTACGGTAGAGCTCTGCTCAGGCCTGTTCTACTACATGTACTACGGTAGAGCTCTGCTCAGGCCTGTTCTACTACATGTACTACGGTAGAGCTCTGCTCAGGCCTGTTCTACTACATGTACTACGGTAGAGCTCTGCTCAGGCCTGTTCTACTACATGTACTACGGTAGAGCTCTGCTCAGGCCTGTTCTACTACATGTACTACGGTAGAGCTCTGCTCAGGCCTGTTCTACTACATGTACTACGGTAGAGCTCTGCTCAGGCCTGTTCTACTACATGTACTACGGTAGAGCTCTGCTCAGGCCTGTTCTACTACATGTACTACGGTAGAGCTCTGCTCAGGCCTGTTCTACTACATGTATTACGGTAGAGCTCTGCTCAGGCCTGTTCTACTACATGTACTACGGTAGAGCTCTGCTCAGGCCTGTTCTACTACATGTACTACGGTAGAGCTCTGCTCAGGCCTGTTCTACTACATGTACTACGGTAGAGCACTGCTCAGGCCTGTTCTACTACATGTACTACGGTAGAGCTCTGCTCAGGCCTGTCTTCTGTAATCTCGCTGAACTCTGTATCTTTCCGTTCCAGCCTTTCCACTGGCTGCTGTCCAGACCATAGAGATAGATAAACATAGAATCGGCTTCCTATTTCGCAACAAAGCCTCCTTCACTCATGCTGCCAAACATACCCTCGTAAAACTGACTATCCTACCGATCCTCGACTTCGGTGATGTCATTTTATAAAATAGCCTCCAACACTCTACTCAACAAGCTGGATGCAGTCTATCACAGTGCCATCCGTTTTGTCACCAAAGCCCCATATACTACCCACCACTGCGACCTGTACGCTCTCGTTGGCTGGCCTTCGCTTCATACTCGTCGCCAAACCCACTGGCTCCAGGTCATCTACAAGTCTCTGCAAGGTAAAGCCCCGCCTTATCTCAGCTCGCTGGTCACCATAGCAGCGCCCACCTGTAGCACTCGCTCCAGCAGGTATATCTCACTGGTCATCCCCAAAGCAAACACCTCCTTTGGCCGCCTTTCCTTCCAGTTCTCTGCTGCCAATGACTGGAACGAACTGCAAAAATCATTGAAGCTGGAGACTCATATCTCCCTCAATAGCTTTAAGCACCAGCTGTCAGAGCAGCTCACAGATCACTGCACCTGTACATAGCCCATCTGTAAATAGCCCATCTACCTACCTCATCCCCATACTGTATTTATTTATTTATCTTGCTCCTTTGCACCCCAGTATCTCTACTTGCACATTCATCTTCTGCACATCTACCATTCCAGTGTTTAATTGCTATATTGTAATTATTTTGCCACTATGGCCTATTTATTGCCTTAACTTACCTCATTTGCACTCACTGTATATAGACTTTGGTTCTACTGTATTATTGACTGTATGTTTGTTTTACTCCATGTGTAACTCTGTGTTGTTATTTGTGTCGAACTGCTTTGCTTTATCTTGGCCAGGTCGCAGTTGTAAATGAGAACTTGTTCTCAACCAGCCTACCTGGTTAAATAAAGGACTTGTTCTCAACTCAGCCTACCTGGTTAAATAAAGGACTTGTTCTCAACTAGCCTACCTGGTTAAATAAAGGACTTGTTCTCTAACTAGCCTAACCTGGTTAAATAAAGGACTTGTTCTCAACTAGCCTACCTGGTTAAATAAAGGACTTGTTCTCAACTAGGCCTACCCTAGGTTAAATAAAGGACTTGTTCTGGCTACGGGCACTGGGCACGGGCACGGGCACGGACACGGACACGGACACGGGCACGGACACGGGCACGGACACGGGCACGGACACGGACACGGGCACGGACACGGGCACGGACACGGGCACGGACACGGACACGGGCACGGACACGGACACGGGCACGGACACGGGCACGGACACGGGCACGGACACGGACACGGACATTACCATTGAGGGTTTCCAGCATTTTAAAGTAGTCAACTGGGTGGGGATTCCTATTGGTTGGGAGCGATCAGTGAGGATTCCTATTGGTTGGGAGCGATCAGTGAGGATTCCTATGGGTTGGGAGTGATCAGTGAGGATTCCTATGGGTTGGGAGTGATCAGTGAGGATTCCTATGGGTTGGGAGTGATCAGTGAGGATTCCTATGGGTTGGGAGTGATCAGTGGGGATTCCTATGGGTTGGGAGTGATCAGTGGGGATTCCTATGGGTTGGGAGTGATCAGTGGGGATTCCTATGGGTTGGGAGTGATCAGTGGGGATTCCTATGGGTTGGGAGTGATCAGTGGGGATTCCTATGGGTTGGGAGTGATCAGTGATCAGTGAGGATTCCTATTGGTTGGGAGTGATCAGTGATCAGTGGGGATTCCTATGGGTTGGGAGTGATCAGTGAGGATTCCTATGGGTTGGGAGTGATCAGTGATCAGTGGGGATTCCTATGGGTTGGAAGTGATCAGTGATCAGTGAGGATTCCTATGGGTTGGGAGTGATCAGTGAAGATTCCTATGGATTGGGAGAGATCAGTGAGGATTCCTATGGGTTGGGAGTGATCGGTGGGGATCAGTGGGGATTCCTATGGGTTGGGAATGATCAGTGAGGATTCCTATGGGTTGGGAGTGATCGGTGGGATTCCTATGGGTTGGAGTGATCAGTGGGATTCCTATGGGTTGGGAGTGATCAGTGATCAGTGAGGATTCCTATGGGTTGGGAGTGATCAGTGAGGATTCCTATGGGTTGGGAGTGATCAGTGAGGATTCCTATGGGTTGGGAGTGATCAGTGAGGATTCCTATGGGTTGGGAGTGATCAGTGAGGATTCCTATGGGTTGGGAGTGATCAGTGAGGATTCCTATGGGTTGGGAGTGATCAGTGGGGATTCCTATGGGTTGGGAGTGATCAGTGATCAGTGAGGATTCCTATGGGTTGGGAGTGATCAGTGGGGATTCCTATGGGTTGGGAGTGATCAGTGATCAGTGAGGATTCCTATTGGTTGGGAGTGATCAGTGATCAGTGGGATTCCTATGGGTTGGGAGTGATCAGTGAGGATTCCTATGGGTTGGGAGTGATCAGTGATCAGTGGGGATTCCTATGGGTTGGGAGTGATCAGTGAGGATTCCTATGGGTTGGGAGTGATCAGTGATCAGTGGGGATTCCTATGGGTTGGGAGTGATCAGTGATCAGTGGGATTCCTATGGGTTGGGAGTGATCAGTGAGGATTCCTATGGGTTGGGAGTGATCAGTGAGGATTCCTATGGGTTGGGAGTGATCAGTGATCAGTGGGGATTCCTATGGGTTGGGAGTGATCAGTGAGGATTCCTATGGGTTGGGAGTGATCAGTGATCAGTGGGGATTCCTATGGGTTGGGGTGATCAGTGATCAGTGAGGATTCCTATGGGTTGGGAGTGATCAGTGATCAGTGGGGATTCCTATGGGTTGGGAGTGATCAGTGAGGATTCCTATGGGTTGGGAGTGATCAGTGATCAGTGAGGATTCCTATGGGTTGGGAGTGATCAGTGAGGATTCCTATGGGTTGGGAATGATCACTGAGGATTCCTATGGGTTGGGAGTGATCAGTGAGGATTCCTATGGGTCTGGAGTGATCAGTGATCAGTGGGGATTCCTATGGGTTGGGAGTGATCAGTGAGGATTCCTACGGGTTGGGAGTGATCAGTGGGGATTCCTACGGGTTGGGGATCAGTGAGGATTCCTACGGGTTGGGAGTGATCAGTGAGGATTGATCAGTGAGGATTCCTATGGGTTGGGAGTGATCAGTGGGGATTCCTATGGGTTGGGAGTGATCAGTGATCAGTGAGGATTCCTATTGGTTGGGAGTGATCAGTGATCAGTGGGGATTCCTATGGGTTGGGAGTGATCAGTGAGGATTCCTATGGGTTGGGAGTGATCAGTGATCAGTGGGGATTCCTATGGGTTGGGAGTGATCAGTGAGGATTCCTATAGGTTGGGAGTGATCAGTGATCAGTGGGGATTCCTATGGGTTGGGAGTGATCAGTGGGGATTCCTATGGGTTGGGAGTGATCAGTGGGGATTCCTATGGGTTGGGAGTGATCAGTGGGGATTCCTATGGGTTGGGAGTGATCAGTGATCAGTGGGGATTCCTATGGGTTGGGAGTGATCAGTGAGGATTCCTATGGGTTGGGAGTGATCAGTGATCAGTGGGGATTCCTATGGGTTGGGAGTGATCAGTGATCAGTGAGGATTCCTATTGGTTGGGAGTGATCAGTGATCAGTGGGGATTCCTATGGGTTGGGAGTGATCAGTGAGGATTCCTATGGGTTGGGAGTGATCAGTGATCAGTGGGGATTCCTATGGGTTGGGAGTGATCAGTGAGGATTCCTATAGGTTGGGAGTGATCAGTGATCAGTGGGGATTCCTATGGGTTGGGAGCGATCAGTGATCAGTGGGGATTCCTATGGGTTGGGAGTGATCAGTGAGGATTCCTACGGGTTGGGAGTGATCAGTGGGGATTCCTATGGGTTGGGAGTGATCAGTGAGGATTCCTATGGGTTGGGAGTGATCAGTGAAGATTCCTATGGATTGGGAGAGATCAGTGAGGATTCCTATGGGTTGGGAGTGATCAGTGAGGATTCCTATGGGTTGGGAGTGATCAGTGGGGATTCCTATGGGTTGGGAGTGATCAGTGATCAGTGGGGATTCCTATGGGTTGGGAGTGATCAGTGATCAGTGGGGATTCCTATGGGTTGGGAGTGATCAGTGAGGATTCCTACGGGTTGGGAGTGATCAGTGATCAGTGAGGATTCCTATGGGTTGGGAGTGATCAGTGAGGATTCCTATGGGTTGGGAATGATCACTGAGGATTCCTATGGGTTGGGAGTGATCAGTGAGGATTCCTATGGGTCTGGAGTGATCAGTGATCAGTGGGGATTCCTATGGGTTGGGAGTGATCAGTGAGGATTCCTACGGGTTGGGAGTGATCAGTGGGGATTCCTATGGGTTGGGAGTGATCAGTGAGGATTCCTATGGGTTGGGAGTGATCAGTGAAGATTCCTACGGGTTGGGAGTGATCAGTGGGGATTTCTATGGGTTGGGAGTGATCAGTAGAGTTTGCAAGAAAGGCATTTCACTGCACTCGTGCACGGAACATTAAAACTTTGATTTTGAAAACTGAACTTCAAACAGTAAATGAATGACAAGTGTCCCGGCCGTCGTCATGGCTGGACCAAGGCGCAGCGGGTATGTTTTATTTAACCGCGGTGAACGGACGACAAACAGTCTCGCAGGCAACACACAGCAGTACAAAGAACAATCTCCCACAATCCTCCTATTTATAGGACCTTCAATCAGAGGCAACGATAAACAGCTGCCTCCAACTGAAGGCCCCGACACCAGTTAGCAAAAACATAGAAATACAAAACGACTAGACTGAACATAGAAATAAACTAACATAGAACAATAACCAAAACCCCCGGAATACATAAATCTAACACCCATCTACATACACAAACACACCCTGAACCATATAAAACGAATACCCTCTGCCACGTCCTGACCAAACTAATAAGAACAAATAACCCCTTCCTCTCTCCTCTCTCCCCTCTCCCTTCCTCTCTCCCCTCTCCCTACCTCTCTCCCCTCTCCCTTCCTCTCTCTCCTCTCCCTTCCTCTCTCTCCTCTCCCTTCCTCTCTCTCCTCTCCCTACCTCTCTCCCCTCTCCCTTCCTCTCTCTCCTCTCCCTTCCTCTCTCCCCTCTCCCTTCCTCTCTCCCCTCTCCCTTCCTCTCTCTCCTCTCCCTTCCTCTCTCTCCTCTCCCTTCCTCTCTCTCCTCTCCCTTCCTCTCTCTCCTCTCCCTTCCTCTCTTCCTCTCCCTTCCTCTCTCCCCTCTCTCTACCTCTCTCTCCTCTCCCCTCTCTCCCCTCTCCGTTCCTCTCTCTCCTCTCCCTTCCTCTCTCCCCTCTCCCTTCCTCTCTTCCTCTCCCTCCTCTCTCCCCTCTCCCTTCCTCTCTCTCCTCTCCCTTCCTCTCTCCCCTCTCCCTTCCTCTCTCCCCTCTCCCTTCCCCTCTCCCCTCTCCCTTCCTCTCTCTCCTCTCCCTTCCTCTATCCCCTCTCTCCTCTCCCTTCCTCTCTCTCCTCTCTCCTCTCCCTTCCTCTCTTCTCCTCTCCCTTCCTATCTTCCTCTCCCTTCCTCCCTTCCTCTCCCTTCCTCTCTCTCCTCTCCCTCCCTTCCTCTCTTCCTCTCCCTTCCTCTCTCTCCTCTCCCTTCCTCTCTCTCCCATCCCTTCCTCTCTCCCCTCTCCCCTCTCCCTCCTCCCTTCCTCTCTCCCCTCTTCCTACCTCTCTTCCTCTCCCTTCCTCTCTCTCCTCTCACTCCCTTCCTCTCTCTCCTCTCCCTTCCTCTCTCCCCTCTCCCTTCCTCTCTCCCCTCTCCCCTCTCCCTTCCTCTCTCTCCTCTCCCTTCCCCTCTCCCCTCTCCCTTCCTCTCTCCCCTCTCCCTTCCTCTCTCTCCTCTCCATTCCTCTCTCTCCTCTCCCTTCCTCTCTCCCCTCTCCCTTCCTCTCTCCCATCTCCCTTCCTCTCTCTCCTCTCCCTTCCTCTCTCTCCTCTCCTTTCCTCTCTCTCCTCTCCCTTCCTCTATCCCCTCTCTCCTCTCCCTTCCTCTCTCTCCTCTCCCTTCCTCTCTCTCCTCTCCCTTCCTCTCTTCCTCTCCCTTCCTCTCTCCCCTCTCCCTTCCTCTCTCTCCTCTCCCTTCCTCTCTCCCCTCTCCCTTCCTCTCTCCCCTCTCTCTACCCCTCTCTCCTCTCCTTTCCTCTCTCTCCTCTCCCTTCCTAAATCCCCTCTCTCCTCTCCCTTCCTCTCTCTCCTCTCTCCTCTCCCTTCCTCTCTCTCCTCTCCCTTCCTATCTTCCTCTCCCTTCCTCCCTTCCTCTCCCTTCCTCTCTCTCCTCTCCCTCCCTTCCTCTCTTCCTCTCCCTTCCTCTCTCTCCTCTCCCTTCCTCTCTCTCCCATCCCTCCTCTCTCCCCTCTCCCCTCTCCCTCCTCCCTTCCTCTCTCCCCTCTTCCTACCTCTCTTCCTCTCCCTTCCTCTCTCTCCTCTCACTCCCTCCTCTCTCTCCCTCCCTTCCTCTCTCCCCTCTCCCTTCCTCTCTCCCTCTCCCTACCTCTCTCCCCTCTCCCTTCCTCTCTCCCCTCTCCCTTCCTCTCTCCCTCTCCCTTCCTCTCTCCCCTCTCCCTTCCTCTCTCTCCTCTCCCTTCCTCTCTCTCCTCTCCCTTCCTCTCTCCCCTCTCCCTTCCTCTCTCCCCTCTCCCTTCCTCTCTCTCCTCTCCCTTCCTCTCTCTCCTCTCCCTTCCTCTCTCCCCTCTCCCTTCCTCTCTCCCCTCTCCCTACCTCTCTCCCCTCTCCCTTCCTCTCTCTCCTCTCCCTTCCTCTCTCTCCTCTCCCTTCCTCTCTCCCCTCTCCCTTCCTCTCTCCCCTCTCTCTACCTCTTTCTCCTCTCCCCTCTCTCCCCTCTCCCTTCCTCTCTCCCCTCTCCCTTCCTCTCTCCCCTCTCCCTTCCTCTCTCTCCTCTCCCTTCCTCTCTCTCCTCTCCCTTCCTCTCTCCCCTCTCCCTTCCTCTCTCTCCTCTCCCTTCCTCTCTCCCCTCTCCCTTCCTCTCTCCCCTCTCCCTACCTCTCTCCCCTCTCCCTTCCTCTCTCCCCTCTCCCTTCCTCTCTTCCTCTCCCTTCCTCTCTCCCCTCTCCCTTCCTCTCTCACCTCTCCCTTCTCTCTCCCCACCCCCACCCTAACCCCCCTTCCACTCCTCATAACCCAGCCCCCCAGCCCCCCATCCCCGCCCTAACCCCCTTTCCACTCCTCATAACCCAGCCCCCCAGCCTCCCAGCCCCACCCTGAGAGGGGAGAGGTGAGAGGGGAGAAGGCTGGGGCTGGGGAGAGAGAAGGGAGAGGTGAGAGGAGAGAGGAGAGAGGGGAGAGGTGAGAGGAGAGAGGAGAGAGGGGAGAGGTGAGAGAAGGGAGAGGAGAGAGAAGAGAGGAGAGAGGGGAGAAGGCTGGGGCTGGGGAGAGGAGGAGAGGTGAGAGGAGAGGAGAGAGGAGAGAGGAGAGAGGAGAGAGGGGAGAGGGGAGAGGAGAGAGGTGAGAGGAGAGAGGAGAGAGGGGAGAGGTGAGAGGAGAGAGGAGAGAAGGCTGGGGCTGGGGAGAGAGAAGGGAGAGGTGAGAGGAGAGAGGAGAGAAGGCTGGGGCTGGGGAGAGAGAAGGGAGGAGAGAGAAGAGAGGAGAGAGGTGAGAGGTGAGAGAAGGGAGAGGTGAGAGGAGAGAGGGGAGAGGGGAGAAGGCTGGGGCTGGAGAGAGGAGAGAGGAGAGAGAAGAGAGGAGAGAGGTGAGAGGTGAGAGAAGGGAGAGGTGAGAGGAGAGAGGGGAGAGGAGAAGGCTGGGGCTGAGAGAGAGAGGGAGAGGTGAGAGGTGAGAGGAGAGAGAGAGGAGAGAGGGGAGAGGTGAGAGGAGAGAGGAGAGAGGAGAGGCTGGGGCTGGGGAGAGAGAAGGGAGAAGGCTGGGGCTGGGGAGAGAGAAGGGAGAGGTGAGAGGAGAGAGGAGAGAGGGGAGAGGTGAGAGGAGAGAGGAGAGAGGGAGAGGTGAGAGAAGGAGAGGTGAGAGAAGAGAGGAGAGAGGGAGAAGGCTGGGGCTGGGGAGAGAGAAGAGAGGAGAGAGGTGAGAGGTGAGAGAAGGGAGAGGTGAGAGGAGAGAGGAGAGAGGGGAGAGGTGAGAGGAGAGAGGAGAGAAGGCTGGGGCTGGGAGAGAGAAGGGAGAGGTGAGAGGAGAGAGGAGAGAGGGAGAGGTGAGAGGAGAGAGGAGAGAAGGCTGGGGCTGGGAGAGAGAAGGGAGAGGTGAGAGGAGAGAGGAGAGAAGGCTGGGGCTGGGAGAGAGAAGAGAGGAGAGAGGTGAGAGGTGAGAGAAGGGAGAGGTGAGAGGAGAGAGGAGAGAGGGAGAAGGCTGGGGCTGAGGAGAGAGAAGGAGAGGTGAGAGGAGAGAGGAGAGAGGGAGAGGTGAGAGGAGAGAGGAGAGAAGGCTGGGGCTGGGGAGAGAGAGGGAGAGGTGAGAGGAGAGAGGAGAGAGGAGAGAGGAGAGAGGAGAGAGGGAGAGGTGAGAGGAGAGAGGAGAGAGGAGAGAGGAGAGAGGAGAGAGGGGAGAGGTGAGAGGAGAGAGGGGAGAGAAGGGAGAGGGAGAGGTGAGAGGAGAGAGGAGAGAAGGCTGGGGCTGGGGAGAGAGAAGGGAGAGGTGAGAGGAGAGAGGAGAGAGGGGAGAAGGCTGGGGCTGGGAGAGAGAAGGGAGGGTGAGAGGAGAGAGGAGAGAGGAGAGATGAGAGAGGAGAGAGGAGAGAGGAGAGAGGAGAGAGGAGAGAGGGGAGAGGTGAGAGGAGAGAGGAGAGAGGAGAGAGGAGAGAGGGAGAGAGAGAGGGGAGAGGGGAGAGGAGAGAGGGGAGAGGTGGAGAGAGGAGAGAGGAGAGAGGGGAGAGGTGAGAGGAGAGAGGGAGAGGGGAGAGGTGAGAGGAGAGAGGGGAGAGGGTGGGGAGAGAGAAGGGAGAGGGAGAGGAGAGAGGGAGAGGGGAGAGGGTGAGAGGAGAGAGGTGAGAGGAGAGAGGAGAGAGGAGAGAGGAGAGAGGGGAGAGGTGGAGAGGAGAGAGGAGAGGGGAGAGGAGAGAGGGGAGAGAGGGGAGAGGGGAGAGGTGAGAGGGAGAGGAGAGAGGAGAGAGGGGAGAGGGAGAGGGGAGAGGTGAGAGGGGAGAGGAGAGAAGGCTGGGGCTGGCAGAATGGACTTCTCTAGAGCATACATTTTTCAACATGTCTTCTAAGTGAGATGTTGAATGTAGTTATTACTGGAAGCTGCTGATTCTGACACACACACACACACACACACACACACACACACACACACGACACACACACACACACGCAGACAGACAGACAGACAGACAGACAGACAGACAGACAGACAGACAGACAGACAGACAGACAGACAGACAGACAGACAGACAGACAGACAGACAGACAGACAGACACACACACACACACACACACACACACACACACACACACACACACACACACACACACACACACACACACACACACACAGACATAAACACACACGCACATATAGATGATCAGTCCTGCCAGCCTCAGGTCCACTAAACACAGTAGAATAGATACCAGCAGAGCCCTCAGGTCCACTAAACACAGTAGAATAGATACCAGCAGAGCCCTCAGGTCCACTAAACACAGTAGAATAGATACCAGCAGAGCCTCAGGTCCACTAAACACAGTAGAATAGATACCAGCAGAGCCTCAGGTCCACTAAACACAGTAGAATAGATACCAGCAGAGCCCTCAGGTCCACTAAACACAGTAGAATAGATACCAGCAGAGCCTCAGGTCCACTAAACACAGTAGAATAGATACCAGCAGAGCCTCAGGTCCACTAAACACAGTAGAATAGATACCAGCAGAGCCCTCGGGTCCACTAAACACAGTAGAATAGATACCAGCAGAGCCTCAGGTCCACTAAACACAGTAGAATAGATACCAGCAGAGCCCTCAGGTCCACTAAACACAGTAGAATAGATACCAGCAGAGCCTCAGGTCCACTAAACACAGTAGAATAGATACCAGCAGAGCCCTCAGGTCCACTAAACACAGTAGAATAGATACCAGCAGAGCCTCAGGTCCACTAAACACAGTAGAATAGATACCAGCAGAGCCTCAGGTCCACTAAACACAGTAGAATAGATACCAGCAGAGCCTCAGGTCCACTAAACACAGTAGAATAGATACCAGCAGAGCCCTCAGGTCCACTAAACACAGTAGAATAGATACCAGCAGAGCCCTCAGGTCCACTAAACACAGTAGAATAGATACCAGCAGAGCCTCAGGTCCACTAAACACAGTAGAATAGATACCAGCAGAGCCCTCAGGTCCACTAAACACAGTAGAATAGATACCAGCAGAGCCTCAGGTCCAATAAACACAGTAGAATAGATACCAGCAGAGCCTCAGGTCCACTAAACACAGTAGAATAGATACCAGCAGAGCCTCAGGTCCACTAAACACAGTAGAATAGATACCAGCAGAGCCCTCAGGTCCACTAAACACAGTAGAATAGATACCAGCAGAGCCCTCAGGTCCACTAAACACAGTAGAATAGATACCAGCAGAGCCTCAGGTCCACTAAACACAGTAGAATAGATACCAGCAGAGCCCTCAGGTCCACTAAACACAGTAGAATAGATACCAGCAGAGCCTCAGGTCCACTAAACACAGTAGAATAGATACCAGCAGAGCCCTCAGGTCCACTAAACACAGTAGAATAGATACCAGCAGAGCCTCAGGTCCACTAAACACAGTAGAATAGATACCAGCAGAGCCCTCAGGTCCACTAAACACAGTAGAATAGATACCAGCAGAGCCCTCAGGTCCACTAAACACAGTAGAATAGATACCAGCAGAGCCCTCAGGTCCACTAAACACAGTAGAATAGATACCAGCAGAGTCTCAAGTCCACTAAACACAGTAGAATAGATACCAGCAGAGCCCTCAGGTCCACTAAACACAGTAGAATAGATACCAGCAGAGCCCTCAGGTCCACTAAACACAGTAGAATAGATACCAGCAGAGCCTCAGGTCCACTAAACACAGTAGAATAGATACCAGCAGAGCCCTCAGGTCCACTAAACACAGTAGAATAGATACCAGCAGAGCCCTCAGGTCCACTAAACACAGTAGAATAGATTCCAGCAGAGCCTCAAGTCCACTAAACACAGTATAATAGATACCAGCAGAGCCCTCAGGTCCACTAAACACAGTAGAATAGATACCAGCAGAGTCTCAAGTCCACTAAACACAGTAGAATAGATACCAGCAGAGCCCTCAGGTCCACTAAACACAGTAGAATAGATACCAGCAGAGCCCTCAGGTCCACTAAACACAGTAGAATAGATACCAGCAGAGCCCTCAGGTCCACTAAACACAGTAGAATAGATACCAGCAGAGCCCTCAGGTCCACTAAACACAGTAGAATAGATACCAGCAGAGCCTCAAGTCCACTAAACACAGTAGAATAGATACCAGCAGAGCCCTCAGGTCCACTAAACACAGTAGAATAGATACCAGCAGAGCCTCAGGTCCACTAAACACAGTAGAATAGATACCAGCAGAGCCCTCAGGTCCACTAAACACAGTAGAATAGATACCAGCAGAGCCTCAGGTCCACTAAACACAGTAGAATAGATACCAGCAGAGCCTCAGGTCCACTAAACACAGTAGAATAGATACCAGCAGAGCCCTCAGGTCCACTAAACACAGTAGAATAGATACCAGCAGAGCCCTCAGGTCCACTAAACACAGTAGAATAGATACCAGCAGAGCCTCAGGTCCACTAAACACAGTAGAATAGATACCAGCAGAGCCTCAGGTCCACTAAACACAGTAGAATAGATACCAGCAGAGCCTCAGGTCCACTAAACACAGTAGAATAGATACCAGCAGAGCCCTCAGGTCCACTAAACACAGTAGAATAGATACCAGCAGAGTCCCTCAGGTCCACTAAACACAGTAGAATAGATACCAGCAGAGCCCTCAGGTCCACTAAACACAGTAGAATAGATACCAGCAGAGCCTCAGGTCCACTAAACACAGTAGAATAGATACCAGCAGAGCCCTCAGGTCCACTAAACACAGTAGAATAGATACCAGCAGAGCCTCAGGTCCACTAAACACAGTAGAATAGATACCAGCAGAGCCCTCAGGTCCACTAAACACAGTAGAATAGATACCAGCAGAGCCCTCAGGTCCACTAAACACAGTAGAATAGATACCAGCAGAGCCCTCAGGTCCACTAAACACAGTAGAATAGATACCAGCAGAGCCCTCAGGTCCACTAAACACAGTAGAATAGATACCAGCAGAGCCTCAGGTCCACTAAACACAGTAGAATAGATACCAGCAGAGCCCTCAGGTCCACTAAACACAGTAGAATAGATACCAGCAGAGCCCTCAGGTCCACTAAACACAGTAGAATAGATACCAGCAGAGCCTCAGGTCCACTAAACACAGTAGAATAGATACCAGCAGAGCCCTCGGGTCCACTAAACACAGTAGAATAGATACCAGCAGAGCCTCAGGTCCACTAAACACAGTAGAATAGATACCAGCAGAGCCTCAGGTCCACTAAACACAGTAGAATAGATACCAGCAGAGCCTCAGGTCCACTAAACACAGTAGAATAGATACCAGCAGAGCAATCAGGTCCACTAAACACAGTAGAATAGATACCAGCAGAGCCCTCAGGTCCACTAAACACAGTAGAATAGATACCAGCAGAGCCTCAGGTCCACTAAACACAGTAGAATAGATACCAGCAGAGCCCTCAGGTCCACTAAACACAGTAGAATAGATACCAGCAGAGCCCTCAGGTCCACTAAACACAGTAGAATAGATACCAGCAGAGCCCTCAGGTCCACTAAACACAGTAGAATAATACCAGCAGAGCCTCAGGTCCACTAAACACAGTAGAATAGATACCAGCAGAGCCCTCAGGTCCACTAAACACAGTAGAATAGATACCAGCAGAGCCTCAGGTCCACTAAACACAGTAGAATAGATACCAGCAGAGCCTCCGGTCCACTAAACACAGTAGAATAGATACCAGCAGAGCCTCAGGTCCACTAAACACAGTAGAATAGATACCAGCAGAGCCTCAGGTCCACTAAACACAGTAGAATAGATACCAGCAGAGCCCTCAGG